>NW_020838012.1:577692-745640 GCF_003676395.1 Aethalodelphis obliquidens
AGATGTATAACGGAATCACTTTGCTATACACCTGAAAACAACACAACATTGTAAATCAACTGTACTTCATTAAAAAAAAAACTTAAAAAAATATAACAAGTATTCCATTTAGGATACTATTAAGTAGATCATCTGAACTTGCTTTTTCTTTTTCCATTTTTTTCACTTCTTTGTTAAACTGTAGACCTTAGGAATTCATTTCTTCTGACACGGATTCTAATTTTACATTTGTATGAGCATCTTTTCTGATATATAGATAGATAAATATAATCCTGATTTGAGTCATAGTACTTACAGAAAAGAATTTTTTATTATTTTTTTGTTAACAGTTTACCTAAGTGGAAAAATTAATTTGATTTGTAAATTGGGACTATATACAGTTTTCCAGGAATTTTCCCCTTTTTATCTCCTATTGTCCCATATAATTAAAAATATTAGCTCCTTTTATTTCCAAAATGCTCTGATTTGTATTATATATGACTATACTAACATATTAGTGTCAAAAATATTAAGTTAAAAGAGACAGGTAAGGGCGTATACGCATTTACACATATGTACATGCAAGTAAGTATGTGTTATGTGATATTGGCAATTTATATAGAATGCATGGGAACCCAAATATGAGGTGAGAAATAATCAGCATAGCACTTTCATGGGCAAAAACCTGTGGCAGACCTGTTTCTAGCTGTAGGGTATCCATAAGAAGCTACATATCTGAGGTGGTTTTCAGGCTTTGGGTAACAAGGAAGACCAGAGCATTGGAACACTTCTGCCCATGACTATACACCATCCCACCACAACCAGAATGTCAGTTTTCTGTATATTTATTTTCCATTAGCTCAGAGATGTCAGACACAGAGCATTGCTTACCTGTTACTATGCAATTCTGGTACTCAGAAAATCAATAATTATCCATTCCTGCCCTTGATCCCAGAAAAGTTTTCAAAATCCTTCTGAGTATGGTATTCCCAGAACTCACCATCAGTTAGTTCTTATGGGCTGCAAGAAGAAACCTGTTTGCCATCCACATATTAGCCCAATCTACTGTCTTCTCCCTTCATGCTATCTCTTTACTGAGAAGTAAAGAGAATATGCAAAGAGAGTAGAGACATGCATATATTTCAATTTAATATTTGTTATTTATTATAAAGATATTAACCTCAGCATAGACTATTTTACATTTCAAATATTTGTATCATTTGTCTTTATAGATAATGGAGTTTAATTTTGACTTCCAATGAGGCACATATTGAGAGGAACTTTAATTATTTTTCAATGAAATTGGAAAACAGGCCAGTGACACTGATTACTTAAGAGGATTTCAAGGGTTCTTAAATTCTGTGACCTCTTTAGTGGTTGGGTCACTTCTCCAGATTCTGTGCTGTCATAGTTTTCTGTTCCATTAAAAATACAATGAAAATATCATGAATGATGTAACTGCATTTAGCAATTTACAGGTGTTTTCTTGTTGATCTATTTGGCTTGTTTTAGTAATGCTCTAGAGAGGTCTCTCAAAAAATGATGTCAGAGTACTCTTGTGGAAAACTCATTGTTTCCTGTAGAAAAGGTGGAAGGCAAAGGGAAAAATAATTTTGCTCTCCTGTGTACAATATGAAAAAACTTAGGCATAGAAAGCCTATATTTTTTGCCAAGGGTTTACTTGTTGTGGGTTACCTGGAAGTGGCAAAACATAAGTTATGAGAGCTATCCTGTATATATATTCTTCCTGTCTTTCCTCATAGCAATTCTTTTTTTTTTATGTTTAGTATGCTTCACACCTCATATTCTACAACCCCTTATATACACTTATACAGGAGGAAGGGAGGAATCATTATTGGTGCTTCTTAGGAAAGACAGGAAAATATTTTTGGTCTCACATGAAATTCCTTGCAAAAACATCCTGCTTTCAATTGCTACCAAAAGGTATGTTCTCCCATTGACATAGCTTGGGAAAAAATGCTGAGCTAGCTCACTATTTCTTGATTTTAACATTTATGTTCCAATTTGGGATCAACCACAAGACACACAGCAGTAATCTTAGCTTCATTGATTGGAAAAAAAGAGTTAATCAATATGTGCTATGTACTGTCTAATGAAATACATGATCTCCTCATGTGAAAACGGAGTGTATGTTGGTTGGGAATGTTCATCCTTGTGCTCTCAGCCACCATATTCTAGAGGGTACCAAAGGACACTTCTCAGAGTAAGAGAGATATGAGAGGTGATTGGAAGAGTAAGATGACTTAAAGGTAAGACTGAAGATATGGTGAGAGGATGCCTAAAAGTATAATAAAGGTGAAAACAAGTAGAAGCTCTAGACTCCACTGATGAGCTCTCTCTGTGTTTTTGGTGTGATAAAATAATACCAAAAATAATTCCTGCTGTTTGCTTTCATTACAAACACTTTGCGGAAATGAAAATAAGGTAAATGCTATTTATGTAGAGTAATCATAGCATGATATTGGCTTTTAATATTAGGTATTCCTAATAGACCTATATCATTTTAGTTTTGAGTTGAACTTTGACACTTGAATTAGGGTATACTAACTGCTGTACTACAGATCCCAATGATCAACATAATAAAGGTCTATTTCTCACTTAGGTCACAGTTGAGTGTGGGGCAGCAGGAAAGTCCTCTCTACCTTTAGTTTCAAGGCAGAAAAGAGGAAGAGCATGGACCTTCTTAAAAGGGGGTTTAGGGACCAGGTCCGGCATCTCTTAAATCTACCCACATTTTCTTTGCCAGTATTCCATCACATGGCTCCAGCTAACTCTAGGGAGACTGGGGAGTGTCATTTAGCTCTGTGCCCCCCAAAAGGACCTAATACCAGGGTGCCACAGCTAGTTATACAATATTAGGCACTAAAATGCAAGCTATTTTATGACCAAACACTATGTTTGGGTCATCACAAAATCTTGACATTTAGCTATTTGTGCTGCTACTTTACAAATGATGTTAAATTATTTTTTTTCCTATTTGGTCCTCATTTATCTGAATTTGAGTGAAAACAGAGTATATGTTTGTATATATTTCACATCTCTTTCTACTAGTTTGATGAGCTTCCCTGTGCAGAGATTTGCATGTTTACCAGAAGTACCATTACTTTGGCAATAGTACAATTCAACTATATACAATCATACTATTAACTTCTACTATGAAAGTGGTTTTCACATAAATACTTCACTGGAAACCAAAATTGTCAGGAGCTGTGACTAATTCCCACATGTACACCTTTCACCTTCAGTAAGAAAATTCAAGATTCTTCAATCTTATCTTCAAGAAAATTTCTCAAAAATATTCAAGACAATAATAGCTCCAACAGTAAATTATTATATATATGTGTATATAAATATTTCAAAAAAATTTAAAGGTGTATATAGCCATGAGTAATTTACAATTTGTTGTCACTCTCCCGGCCCCATGACTTTTCTGTCTTCAATAATAAACATGGTTACATGAAACTGTAGCTTGATCAAAAATGAATATAGATTTAAATGTTTTATAATAATTCATATATTGTTTATGGTAAAGTAGATGTATATCAAATACACATCGGCCCAATTTTTCTAATTTGAATTAGAAAAACCTCCATGGAATTACAAATAAACTTAAAGAGAGAAATAGCCTCTTAATTCACCTGTTCCATAATATCAGATTTTTTTACACTGAGGATTTTTTCTTTTTTTTGAATTTTATTTTATTTCAATTTTTAAAAAATTTTGTTTTATATTAGAATATAGTTGATTAACAATGTTGTATTAGTTTCAGGTGTATAGCAAAGTGATTCAGTTACATATATACATGTATCTATTCTTTTTTAAATTATTTTCCTATTTAAGTTATTACAGAATATTGAGCAGAGTTCCCTGTGCTATACAGTAGGTCCTTGTTGGTTATCAATTTAAAATATAGAAGTGTGTACATGTCAATCCCAAATTCCCAATCTATCCCTCTCCTGCACCCTTCCACCCTGCTAACCATAATTTTATTCTCTAAGTCCATGAGTCTGTTTCTGTTTTGTAAATACATTCTGTTTTGTAAATACATTCATTTGTATCATTATTTTTTAGATTTTGCATATAAGCAATATTATATTATATTTGTCTTTCTCTGTTTGACTTACTTCACTTAGGATGATAATCTCCAGGTCTATCCATGTTGCTGCAAATAACATTATTTCATTCTTTTTAATGGCTGAGTAATATCCATTGTATATATGTGCCACACCTTCTTTATCCATTCATCTGTCAATGGACAATTAAATTGCTTCCACATCTTGGCTACTGTAAACAGTGTTGCAATGAACATTGGGGTGCATGTACAATTTTGAACCAAGCTTTTCTCTGGATATATGCCCAGGAGTGGGATTGCTGGATCATATGTTAGCTCTATTTTTAATTTTTTTTAGTGACTTCCAAACTGTTCTCCATAGTGGCTGTACCAATTTACATTCCCACTAACAGTGTAAGAGAGTTCCCTTTTATCCACATGATCTCCAACATTTATTGTTTGTAGATGTTTGATGATGGCCATTCTGACTGGCATGAGGTGATATCTCATTATAGTTTTGATTAACATTTCTCTAATAATTAGAATATTGAACATATTTTCATGTGCCTCTTGAGCATCTGTATGTCTTCTTTGTAGAAATGTCTACTTAAGTCTTCTGCTCATTTTTTGATTGTGTTGTTTGTTTTTATGGTATTGAGCCACATGAGCTGACTATAAATTTTGGAAACTAATCCTTTGTTGGTTACATCATATGAAAGTATTTTCTCCCATTTTGTGGCTTGTTTTTTTTTTTTTTTTGGAGAATGAGTTCCTTGTACAATGAGTTTAGGGATTTTCCTTCTTCTGAAAATTTTTTTGAATAGTTTCAGAAGATGAGTGTTAACTCTTCTCAAATGATTGATAGAATTCATCTGTGATGCCATCTGCTAGCAGACTTTTGTTTGTTGCAAGTTCTTTAATCACACTTTCATTTTCAGTACTTCTGATTGGTCTGCGTATATTTTGTATTTCTTCCTGGTTCATTCTTGAGAGATTGTACCTTTGCAAGAATTTGTCCATTTCTTCCAGGTTGTCCATTTTATTGTTGTATATTCCTTTGTAATAGTCTCTGATGAGTCTTTGTATTTCTGTGGTTTCCATTGTAATTTCTTTTACATTTCAAATTTTATTAATTTGAGTCCTCTCCATTTTATCTTGATGATTCTCGCAAAAGGGTTATCAATTTTCTTTATCTTTGCAAACAACCAGCTTTTAGTTTCATTGATCTTTGTTATTGTTTTTATTTCTTTGTCTCTATTTCATTTATTTCTGCTCTGCTTTTCTAAATTTCTTTTTCAAACTGAACAATGAAGCATGGTGATTGGAAAGATAAAGAACCTGAACTTCAATGACTTCGACTATGTATTTTTTTCAAATTTATTTTACTTTATTTATAAAACAAGTCCTTATTAGTTATCTATTTTATACAAGTTAATGTGCATACGTCAATCCCAATCTCCCAATTCATCCTACCACCCACTCCCCGCTTGCCCCCCTTGGTGTCCATATATTTGTTCTCTACATCTGTGTCTCTATTTCTGCCTTGCAAACCAGTTCATCTGTACCATTTATCTAGATTCCACATATATGTGTTAATATGTGATATTTGTTTTTATTTTTCTGACTTACTTCACTCTGTATGACTGTCTCTAGGTCCATCTACATCTCTACAAATGACCCAATTTCATTCCATTTTATGGCTGAGTAATATTCCAATGTATATATGTACCACATCTTCTTTATCCTTTGGCCAGCGATGGACATTTAGGTTGCTTCCATGATCTGGCTATTGTAAATAGTGTTGCAATGAACATTGGGTGCATGAGTCTTTTTGAATTATGATTTTCTCTGGGCATGTGCCCTGTAGTGGGATTGCTGGGTAATATGGTAATTTTATTTTTAGTTTTTTAAGGAATTTCCATAGTGTTCTCCATGGTGGCTGTATCAATTTACATTCTCCCCAAGACTGTAAGTGAGTTCCCTTTCTCCACACCCTCTCCAGCATTTGTTGTTTGTAGATTTTCTGATGATGCACATTCTAACCAGTGTGAGGTGATACCTCATAGTAGTTTTGAGTTTCATTTCTCTAATACTTAGTGATTTTGAGCAGCTTTCTATGTGTCTCCTGGCCATCTGTATGTCTTCTGGGAAGAATGTCTATTTAGGTCTTCTGACCATCTTTTTATTGGATTTTTTTTTTAATATTCAGGTGCATGAGCTGTTTATATATTTTGGAGATTAATCTTTTGTTCATTGTTTCATTTGCAAACATTTGCTCCCATTCTGAGGGTTGTCTTTTCATCTTGTTTAGAGTTTCCTTTGCTGTGCTAAATCTTTGAAGTCTCATTAGGTCCCATTTGTTTATTTTTGTTTTTATTTCCATTACTCTAGGAGGTGGGTCATAAAGACCTTGCTGTGATTTCTGTCAAAGAGTGTTCTTCCTATGTTTTCCTCTAAGAGTTTTATAGTGTCCAGTCTTACATTTAGGTCTTTAATCCATTTTGAGTTTATTTTTGTGTATGGTGTTAGGGAGTGTTCTAATATCATTCTTTTACATATAGCTGTCCAGTTTTCCCAGCACACTTATTGAAGATACTGTCTTTTTACCATTGTGTATCCTTGCCTCCTTTGTCATAGATTAATAGACCATAGGTGCATGAGTTTATCTCTGAGCTTTCTATCCTGTTCCATTGATCTATATTTCTGTTTTTGTGCCAGTACAATAATGACTTGGTTACTGTAGCTTTGTAGTATAGTCTGAAGTCAAGGAGCCTGATTGCTCCAGCTCCGTTTTTTCCCTTCAAGATTGATTTGGCTATTAGGGGTCTTTTGAGTCTCCAAACAAATTTTAAGATTTCTTGCTCTAGTTCTCTAAGAATTACAATTGGTTATAATATAGGGGTTGCATTGAATCTGTAGATTCCTTTGGGTATTATAGTCATTTTCACATTACTGATTTTTCCTATCAAAGAACATAGTATGTCTCTCCATCTGTTTGTGTCAACTTTGATTTCTTTCACCCCTGTTTTATAGTTTTCTGAGTACAGGTCTTTTGTCTCCTTATGTAGGTTTATTCCTAAGTATTTCATTATATTTTTGCATTGGTGAATGGGATTGTTTCCTTAATTCTCTTTCTAACCTTTCATTTTTAGTGTATAAGAATGCAAGAGATTTCTGTGCACCAATTTTGTATCCTGCAATTTTACCAAATTCATTGATTAGCTCTAGTAGTTTTCTGGTAGCATCCTTAGGATTATCTATGTATAGTATCATGTCATCTGCAAACAGTGACAGTTTTAATTCTTCTTTTCCAATTTGGATTCCTTTTATTTCTTTTTATTCTCTGATTGCCCTGGCTAGGACTTCCAAAACTATGTTGAATGATAGTGGCGAAAGTGGACTTCTTTGTCTTGTTCCTGATCTTAGACGAAAATACTTTGTTTTTCACCATTGAGAATGACGTTTGTCATATATGGTCTTTATGTTGAGGTAGCTTCCCTGTATGCCTACTTTCTGGAGGGTTTTTATCATAAATGGGTGTTGAATTTTGTCAAAAGCTTTTTCTGAATCTATTGAAATGATCATATGGTTTCTCTCCTTTAATTTGTTAATATGTTTTATCACATTGATTGATTTGTGTATATTGAAGAATCCTTGCATACCTGGGATAAACCTCACTTGACCATGGTGTATGATCCTTTTAATGTGTTGTTGGATTCTGTTTGTTAGTATTATATTGAGGATTTTTGCTTCGATATTCATCTGTGATATTGGCCTGTAATTTTGTTTTTTTGTGGTATCTTTGTCAGGTTTTTGTATCAGGGCGATGGTGGCCTCATACAATAAGTATGAGAGTGTTCCTTTTCTGCAAGTTTTTGGAAGTGTTTGAGAAGGATGGTGTTAGCTTTTCCCTAAATGTTTAATGGAAATCACCTGTGAAGCCACCTGGTCCTGGACTTTTGTTTGTTTGAAGATTTTTAATCACAGTTTCAATTTCATTGCTTGTGATTGGTCTGTTCATATTTTCTATTTCTTCCTTGTTTAGTCTTGGAAGGTTATAACTTTCTAAGAATTTGTCCATTTGTTGTCCATTTCATTGGCATATATTTGCTTTTCTCAAAGAACCAGCTTTTAGTTTTATTGATCTTTGCTATTGTTGTCTTTTTTTCTATTTCATTTCTTTCTGCTCTGATCTTTATGATTTCTTTCCTTCTACTAAGTTTGGTTTTTGTTTGTTCTTCTTTCTTTAGTTGCTTTAGGTGTAACTTTAGATTGTTTATTTGGGAAGTTTCTTGTCTCTTGAGGGAGGATTGTATTGCTATAAACTTCCCTCTTAGTACTGTTTTTGCTGTATCCCACAGATTTGGATCATTGTGTTGTTGTTGTCATTTGTCTCTAGGTGTTTTTTTATTTCTTCAGAGATGTCTTGGTTATTTAGTAATGTATTGTTTAGCCTGCATGTGTTTGTGTTTTTTACATTTTTTTCCATGTAATTTATTTCTAATCTCATATCGTTGTGGTCAGAAAAGATGCTTGATATGACTTCAGTTTTTCTTAAATCTCCTGAGGCTTGATTTGTGACCCACAATATGATCTATCCTGGAGAATGTTCCGTGTGCACTTGAGAAGAAAGTGTAACCTGCTGTTTTCGTATGGAATGCCCTATAAATATCAATTAAATTGATTTGGTCTATGTCATTTAAAGCATTTATTTCCTTATTAATTTTCTGTCTGGATGAGCTGTCCATTGGTGTAAGTGGGGTGTTAAAATCCCCCACTAGTATTACATTACTTTCGATTTCCTCTTTTATAGCATTTACTCCATTCACATTTAGGGTATTATCAATATGTATGTTCCTATTACCGTTTACTTAGTTGTTTTTGGTTTGTTTTTGTAGATCCTTTTCTTTTGTGTTTCCCACTTAGAGAAGTTCCTTTAGCATTTGTTGTAGAGCTGATTTGGTGGTGCTGAATTCTGTTAGCTTTTGCTTGTCTGTAAAGCTTTGATGTCTCCATTGAATCTGAATGAGATCTTTGCCAGCTAGAGTAATCTTGCTTTTAGGCTGGTTCCCTTTAATCACTTTAAATATATCAGGCCAGTCCCTTGTGACCTGTAGAGTTTCTGCTGAGAAGTCAGCTGTTAACCTCATGGAAGTACCCTTGTATATTATTTGTTGTTTTTCCCTTGTTGCTTTTAATAATTTTTCTTTGTCTCTAATTTTTGTCAGTTTGATTACTATGTGTCCTGACGTGGTTCTCCTTGGGTTTATCACGCCTGAGACTCTCTTTTCTTCCTGGACTTGGGTGGCTATTTCCTATCCTATGTTAGGGAAGTTTTCAAGTATAATGTTTTCAAATATTTTCTTGGGTTCTTTCTCTCTCTCTTCTCCTTTTAGGGCCCCTATAATGCAAGTATTGAGTTTAATGGTGTCCCAGAGATCTCTTTGTCTGCCTTTATTTCTTTTCATTCTTTTTTCTTTATTGTGTTCTGCACTATTGAATTCAACCATTCTGTCTTCCAGGTCACTTACCCATTCCTCTGCCTCACTTATTCTGCTATTGATTCCTTCTAGTGTATTTTTCATTTCAGTTATCACATTGCTCATCTCTGTTTGTTTGTTCTTTAATTCTTCTATGTCTTTGTTAATCATTTCTTGCAACTTCTCGATCTTTGCCTCCATTCTTTTTCCAAGGTCCTGGATTATCTTCACTATCATTTTTCTGAATTATTTTTCTGGATGGTTGCCTATTTCCATTTAGTTATTTTTTCTGGGGTTTTATCTTATTTCTTCCTCTGGTACATAGTCCTCTGCATTTTCATTTTGTCTATCTTTCTATGAATGTGGTTTTCATTCCACAGGCTGCAGGATTGTAGTTCTTCTTAGTTCTGCTATCTGTCCTCTGGTGGATAGCTATCTAAGAGGCTTGTGCAAGCTTCCTGATGGGAGGGACCAGTGGTGGGTAGAGCTGGGTGTTGCTCTGGTGGGCAGAGCTCAGTAAAACTTTAATCCACTTGTCTGCTGATGGGTGGGCTGTGTTCCCTCCCTGTTGGTTGTTTGGCCTGAGGTGACCCAGCACTGGAGCTTACAAGCTCTTTGGTGGGGCTAATGGTGGACTCCAGGAGAGCTCATGCCAATGAGTAGTTCCCAGAATTTCTGCTGCCAGTATCCTTGTTCCTGTGGTGAGCCACAGCCACCCCTGCCTATGCAGGAGACCCCCAATCCTAGCAGGTAAATCTGGTTCACTCTCCTATGGGGTCATGGCTCCTTTCCCCGGGTCCCGATGCACACGCTACTTTGCATGTGCATGTCCTCCAAGAGCGGAGTCTCTGTTACCCTCAGTCCTTTTGAAACCCTGCAGTTAAATCCCACTAGCTTTCAATGTCTGATTCTCTGGGATTTCCTCCTCCCATTGCTGGACCCCCAGGTTAGGAATCCCGATGTGTGACTCAGAACCTTCACTCCAGTGGGTGGACTTCTGTGGTATAATTGTTCTCCAGTTTGTGAGTCACCCAGTGGTTATGGGATTTGACTTTATTGTGATTCCACCCCTCCTTTCATCTCATTGCAGCTTCTCCTTTTTCTTTGCATGTGCAGCATTTTTTTGGTGAGTTCCACAGTCTTCCTTTTGTTGATTGTTCAGCAGATAGTTGTGATTCTGGTGCTTTCGCAAGATGAAGTGTATGCACATCCTTCTACTCCACCATCTTGAACCAATCTCCTCCTCTGATCTTTCTGATTTCTTTCCTTCAACTAACTTTTGCTTTTGTTCATTCTTCTTTCTCTAGTTGCCTTAGGTGTAAGATTAGGCTGTTTATTTGAGATTTTTATTGTTTCTTGGGGCAATATTGTATTGCTATAAACCTCCCTCTTAGAACTACTTTTTCTATAGAACTAGTTTTTCTATGTCCCATAGGTTTTGGATCATCATGTTTTCATTGTCATTTGTCTTGAGGTCTTTTTTGATTTCCTCTTTGATTTCTTCAGTGATCCATCAGTTATTTAGTAACTTATTGTTTAGCCTCCATGTGTTCGTGTTTTTTAATTTTTTTTGTTTTGCCCATAATTGATTTCTAATCACATAGTGTTGTGGTCAGAAAAGATGCTTGATATGATTTCATTTTTCTTAAATTTACTGAGGCTTAATTTGTGACCCAAGTTGTGGTCTATCTTGGAGAATGTTCTATGTTCACTTGGGAAGAAAGTGTATTCTTGAGCTTTTGGATGGAATGTCCTATAAATATCAATTAAGTCTATCTGGTCTAATGTGCCATTTAAGGCTTATGTTTCATTATTAACTTTCTGTCTGGATAATCTGTCCTTTGGTGTAAGTGTGGTGCTAAATCACACACTAATTTTGTGTTACTGTCAATTTCTCCTTTTATGGCTATTAGTATTTGCCTTATATACTGAGGTACTTCTATGTTGGTTGCATATATATTCCTAATTCTTATATCCTCTTCGTGGATTGATCTACTGATCATTATGTAGTTTCCTTCCTTGTGTATTTTAACAGTCTTTATTTTAAAGTCTATTTTGTCTGATATGAGTTTTTCTACTCCAGTTCTCTTTTGATATCCATTTGCATGGAAGAAATTTTTCCATCCCCTCATTTTCATTCTGTATGTGTCTCAAGGTCTGAAGTGGTTCTCTTTTAGAAAGCATTTATATGGGTCTTATTTTGTATCCATTCAACCAGTCTATGTGTTTTGTTTCAAACATTTAATCCATTTATATTTCAGGTGTATTTGTACTTATTGCCATTTTGTTGATTGCCTTAGGCTTGTTTTTGTAGGTCCTTTTTCTTCCCTTCCCTTGTTCTCTTCTCTTGTCATTTGATGACTAACTTTTATGTTGCGTTTGGTGTTTGGGTTGCTGTTTCTTCTTTGTATGCATCTCAATTGTAGATTTTCAGTTTGCAATTATGATGATAATTTTTTTTTTTTTGCATTATGCGGACCTCTCCCATTGTGGAGCACAGGCTCCAGACACATAGGCTCAGCGGCCATGGTTCACAGGCCCAGCGGCTCCACGGCATGTGGGACCTTCCCGTACCAGGGCACGAACCTGTGTCCCCTGCATCGGCAGGCAGATTCTCAACCACTGCACCAGGGAAGCCCTACCATGAGAATTTGATATAGCAGTCCATATATAAACAAGATTGTTTTATGTTGCTGGGCTTTTTCTTTCAAATGCATTTTCAATATACTGCATTTGTGTTCTTTCCTTCTTACAATTTCTGGGTTTGATATCATATTTGTGTGTAGATGACTTCCTACCTTTACTGTGTGTTTGTCTTTACTGGTGAGCTTTTCATTCACAAATTTCTTGTTTCCAGTTGTGACCTTTATTTTCCACGTAGAGAAGCTCCTTTAGCATTTTTTGTAAATTTGACCTTGTGGTACTGAATTCTTTCAGCTTTGGTTGTCTGTAAGCTTTTGATTTCTCCATCAAATCTGAATGAGAGCCTTGCTGGGAGAGGGCACTTGGTTGCAGGATCTTCTCTTTCATCTCTTTAAATATATCATGCCACTGCCTTCTGGCCTTCAGAGTTTCTGCTGAGAAATCAGCTGATAACCTTATGGGAGTTACCTTGTACATTATTTGTTGCTTTTCCCTTGTTGCTTTTGATATTTTTTCTTTGTCTTTAATTTTTGGCTATTTGATTACTATGTGGTTTCCTCCTTGGTTTTATCATATCTGGGACTCTCCGTACTTCCTGGACTTGGCAGACTGTTTCCTTTCCCACGTTAGGGAAATTTTCAACTATTATCTCTTCAAAGATTTTCTCAGGTCCTTTCTCTCTCTCATTCTCCTTCTTGGACCTCTATAATATGAATGCTGGTGTGTTTAATGTTGTCTCAGAAGTCTCTTAGACTGTCTTCTTTTCTTTCTATTCTATTTTTCTGTATTCTGTTCCACAACAGCGATTTCCACCATTCTGTCTTCCAGGTAATTTATCCGTTCTTCTGCCTCAGTTATTCTACTATTGGTTCCTTCTGGTGCATTTTTCATTTCAGACATGGTATTGTTTGTCTCTGTTTGTTCTTTAGTTTTTCTAGGTCTTTTTAAAACATTTCTTGCATCTTCTTGGTCCTTGCCTTCATTCTTTTTCTAAGATCCTGGATCATCTTCACTATCATTATTCTAAATTCCTTTCTGGAAGGCTGCCTATCTCCAGCATCTTTAGTCCGTAAGTACAAGGACAACTAAATGAAGAGGAGATAGGCAATATACTTGAAAAATAATTCAGAGTAATAATAGGAAAAATGAGCTAAGAGCTCAGGAATGCAATAGAGGCACAGATTGAGAAGATACAATAAGTATTTAACAAGGACCTAGAAGAACTAAAGAACAAACAATCAGTGATGAACAACACAATAACTGAAAATGAAAAATACACTAGAGGGAATCAATAGCATAATAAATGAGGCAGAAAAATGCATAAGTGAGCTTGAAGATAGAAAGGTAGAAATAATTGCCAAGGAGCTGAATAAAGAAAAAAGAATGAAAAGAAATGAGGACAGTCTTACAGAAATCTGGGGCAACATTAAATGCATCAACATTTGAATTATAGGGTTCCCAGATGAAGAAGAGAAAGAACAAGTATCTGAGAAAATATTTGAAGACATTATAGTCAAAAACTTCCTTATTAATATGGAAAAGAAAATAGTTACCCTAGTCCAGGAAGCTCAGAGAGCCACATACAGGACAAACAAAAAGAGACACACCAAGACACATATTAATCAAACTAACAAAAATTAAATACAAAGAAAAAATATTAAAAGCAGCAAGGAAAAATGACAAATAACATATAAGGGGATCTGAGTAAGGTTATCAGCTGATTTCTCAGCAGAAACTCTGCAGGCCAGAAGGGAGAGGTAGGATATATTTAAAGTGATGAAATGGAAAAACCCACCACCCAGATTACTCTACCCAGCAAGGATCTAATTCAGATTTGATGGAGAAATCAGAAGCTTTATATACAAGCAAAAGTTAAGGGAATTCAGCACCACCCAATGAGTTTTAGAACAAAACTGAAGGAACATCTCTCAGTGGGAAAAACAAGAGAAGAAAAAGACCTACAAAAACAAACCTAAAACAATTACAAAATGGAAATAGAAACATACAAATTTATAATTAACTTAAATGTAATTGGAGTAAATGCTCCAACCTAAAGACACAGATTGGCTGAGTTGAAGCAAAAACACAACATCTATATATGCTGTCTAAAAAGACTCACTTCAGACCTATGGACACACACAGACTGAAAGTGAAGGGATGGAAAAAGGATATTTCATGCAAATGAAAACCAATAGAAAGCTGGAGTAGCATTACACATATCAGACAAAATTGCCTTTAAAATAAAAAGACAGATGAAGGACACTGCATAATGATCAAGGGATCAAATCGAGAAGAAGATATAACAATTGTAAATATTTATGCACCCAACATAGAAGCACCTCAATACATAAGGCAAATGCTAAGAGCTATAAATGGGGAAATCAACAGTAACACAATAATAGTAGGGGACTTACCCCACTTTCACCAATGGAAAGGTCCTGCAAAATGAAAATAAAAATGAAAACACAAGATTTAAATGACACGTTAAACAAGATGGACTTAATTGATATTTACAAGACATTCTACCCAAAAACAGAATACACATTCTTATCAAGTGATCATGGAAAATTCTCTAGGACAGATTATATTTTGGGTCAGAAATCAAACCTTTGTACACTTAAGAAAATTGAAATCATATCAAGTATCTTTTCTGACCTCAATGCTATGAGACTAGATATCAATTACAGGAAAAAAACTGTAAATAATACAAACACAGGGAGGCTAAACAATATGCTACTATATAACCAAAAGATCATAAAAAAAACTGAAGAGAACATCAAAATATACAGAGAAACAAATGACAATGAAAACACAATGATGCAAAACCTATGGGATGCAGCAAAATCAGTTTTAAGATGGAAATTTATAGCAATACAATCCAACCTCAAGAAACAAGAAAACTCTCAAATAAACAACTTAACCTAACACCAAAAGCAATTAGAGAATGAAGAGCAAAAACCCCCAAAGTTAGCAGAAGGAAAGAAATCATAAAGATCTGATCAGAAATAAATGGAGAAGAAATGAAGGAAACAATTGCAAAGATCAATAAAACTAAAAGGTGGTTCTTTGAGAAGATAAACAAAATTGATAAACCATTAGCCAGCTTCATCAAGAATAGAAGGAAAAAGACTCTAATAGAAATAGAAATGAAAAAGGAGAAGTAACAACTGACACTGCAGAAATACAAAAGATCATGAGAGATTACTACAAGAAACTATATGCCAATAAAATGGACAATCTGGAAGAAATGGACAAATTCTTAGAAAAGCACAACATTCTGAGACTGAACCATGAAGAAATAGAAAATATTACCAGAGCAATCACAAGCACTGAAATTGAAACTGTGGTTAAAAATATTCAGACAAACAAAAACCCAGGACAGATGGCTTCACCGGGAAATTATATCAAACATTTAGAGAATAGCTAATACTTATCCTTCTCAAACTCTCCCAAAATACAGCAGAGGGAGGAACACTCTGAAACTCATTCTGCAAGACCACCATCACCCTGTCACCAAAACCAGACAGAGATGTCAAAAAAAAGAGGAAACTACAGGCCAATATCACTGATGAACATAGATGCAAATATCCTCAACAAAATACTAGCAAACAGAATCCAATGGCACATTAAAAGGATCATACACCATGATCAAGTGGGGTTTATTCCAGGAATGTAAGGATACTTCAATATATGTAAATCAATCAACACGACGAACCATATTAAGAAATTGAAGGATAAAAATCATATGATAAACTCAATAGATGCAGGAAAAGATTTTAACAAAATTTAACACCCATTTATTACAAAAACTCTCCAGAAAGCAGGCATAGAGCAATCTACCTCAACATAATCAAGGCCATATATGACAAACCCACAGCCAACATCGTTCTCAATGGTGAAAAACTGAAACTATTTCCACTAAGATCAGGAACAAGGCAAGGTTGCCCATTCTCACCACTATTATTTACTATTGCTTTGGAAGTTTTAGCCACACCAAACAGAGAAGAAAAAGAAATAAAAGGAATCCAAATCAGAAAAGAAGTAAAGCTATCACTGTTTGCAGATGACATGATACTATACACTGAGAATCCTAATGATGCTACCAGAAAACTATGAGTGCTGATCAATGAATTTGGTAAAGTAGCAGGATACAAAATTAATGCACAGAAATCTCTTGCTTTCCTACACACTAATGGTGAACAATCTGAAAGAGAAATTAAGGAAACACTCCCATTTACCATTGCAAAAAAAGAAAAAAAAATATCTAGGAATAAACCTACTTAAGGAGCCAAAGAACTATATGCAGAAAACAATAAGACACTGAAGAAAGAAATTAAAGATGATACAAACAGATGGGGAGACATACCATGTTCTTGGATTGGAAGAATCAACTTTGTGAAAATGACTCTACTACCCAAAGCAATCTACATATTCAACGATATCCTTATCACACTACCAATGGCATTTTTCACAGAGCTAGAACAAAAATTTTCACAATTTTTTATGGAAATACAAAAGACCCTGAATAACCAAAGCAATCTTGAGAAAGAAAAGTGGAGCTGGAGTAATCAGGCTCCCACACTTCAGACTATACTACAAAGATACAGTAATCAATACATGGTACTGGCACAGAAATAGAAATATAGATCAATGGAACAGGATAGAAAGCCCAGAGATAAACCCATGAATATATAGTCACCTTATTTTTGATAAAGAAGGCAAGAATATACAATGGAGAAAAGACAGCCTCTTCAATAAATTGTGCTGGGATAGATGGACAGCTACATGTAAAAGAGTGAAATTAGAACAAACCGTAATACCATATAAAAAAATAAACTCCAAATGGTTTAAAGACCTAAATGTAAGGCTAGACACTATAAAACTCTTAGAGGAAAACATAGGCAGAACACTCTGCCATAATTCACAGGAAGATCCTTTTTGACCCACCTCCTAGAGAAATGGAAATAAATCAGATATAAACAAATGGGACCTAATGAAGCTTAAAAGCTTTGCCCAGTAAAGGAAACCATAAACAAGAAGAAAAAAACCCCTCAGAATGAGAGAGAATATTTGTAAATGAAGCAACTTAGAAAGGTTTAATCTCCAAAATGTGTAAGCACCACATGCAGCTCAATGTCAAAAAAGCAAACAACCCAATACAAAAATGGGCAGAGGACCTAAATAGACATTTCTCCAAAGGAGGCATAGAGATTGACAACAAACACATGAAAGGATGCTCAACATCACTAATCATTATAAAAATGCAAATCAAAACAACAATGAGGTATCACCTCACACCAGTCAGAATGACCATCATCAAAAAATCTACAAAAAGGACTCCTGGGAAGATGGGGGAAGAGTAAGATGTGGAGAGCACCTTCCTCCCCACAGATACAACAGAAATACATCTACACATGGAACAACTACAGAACACCTACTGAATGCTGGCAGAAGACTTCAGACCTCCCAAAAGGCAAGAAAATCCCCACGTACCTGGGTAGGGCAAAAGAAAAAAAGACTAAACAGAGACAAAAGAATAGGGATGGGAGCAGCACCAGTGGGAGGCAGCTGTGAAGGAGGAAAGGTTTCGACACACTAGGAAGCCACTTCGTGGGCAGAGACTGCAGGTGGCAGAGAGGGGAAGCTTCAGAGCCGCGGAGGAGAGCACAACAACAGGGGTGCAGAGGGCAAAGCGGGGAGATTCCCGCACAGAAGATCGGTGCCGACTGGCACTCACCAGCCTGAGAGGCTTGTCTGCTCACCCGCCGGGGCTGACGGGGCTGGGAGCTGAGGCTTGGGCTTCGGTTGCAGTGCAGGGAGAGGACTGGTGTGGGCGGCATGAGCACAGCCTGCAGGGGGTTAGTGCACCACGGCTAGCCAGGAGGGAGTCCGAGGAAAAGTCTGGATCTGCTGAAGAGGCAAGAGACTTTTTCTTCCCTCTTTGTTTCCTGGTGCGCGAGGAGAGTGGATTAAAAGTGCTGCTTAAAGAGCTTCAGAGACAGGCGCAAGCCACGGCTAACACCGCGTACCCCAGAGACAGGCATGAGACGCTAAGGCTGCTGCTGCCACCACCAAGAAGCTTGTGTGCGAGCACAGGTCACTTTCCACACCACCCTTCAGGGGAGCCTGTGCAGCCTGCCACCGCCAGGGTCCTGGGATCCAGGGACATCTTCCACGGGAGAAAGCACAGTGTGCCTCAGTCTGGTGCAACGTCACAACGACCTCTGCCACCGCAGGCTCACCCAGCATCCACACCCTTCCCTCCCTCCAGCCTGAGTGAGCCAGAGCCCCTGAGTCAGCTGCTTCTCTAACCTCGTCCTGTCTGAGAGAAGAACAGACACCCTCCAGCGACCTACATGCAGAGGCAGGGCCAAATCCAAAGCTGAGCCAAGCGGGAGTTGTGTGAACAAAGAAGAGAAAGGGAAATCTCTCTCAGCAGCCTCAGGAGCAGTGGATTAAATCTCTACAATCGAATTGATGTACCCTGCATCTGTGGAATACATGAATAGACAATGAATCATCCCAAATTGAGGAGGTGGACTTTGAGAGCAAAATTTATTATTTTTTCCCCTTTTCCTACTTTTGTGAATGTGTATGTGTATGGTTTTGTGTGAGATTTTGTCTGTATAGCTTTGTTTTCAGCATTTGTCCTAGGGTTCTATCCATCCGTTTTGTTTTTTTTTTTTTACTTAAAAAATTTTTTTTTCTTAATAATTATTTTTTATTTTAATAACTTTATTTTATTTTATTTTACCATCTTTCTTTTTTTCTTTCTTTCTACTTTTTCTTCCCTTTATTCCAAGCTGTGTGGATGAAAGGCTCTTGGTGCTGCAGCCAGGAGTCTGAGTTGTGCCTCTGAGGTGGGAGAGCCAGCTTCAGGACACTGTTCCACAAGAAACCTCCCAGCTGCACAAAATATCAAACGGCAAACATCTCCCAGAGATCTCCATCTCAACACCAGCAACAAGCTTCACTCACCGAGCAGCAACCTACAGTGCTGGACACGCTATGCCAAACAACTAGCAAGACAGGAACACAACCCGCCCCATTAGTAGAGAGGCTGCCAAAAATCATAACAAGTCCACAGACACCCCAAAACACACCACCAGACGTGGACCTGCCCACCAGAAAGACAAAATCCAGCCTCCTCCACCAGAACACAGGCACTAGTCCCCTCCATCAGGAAGCCTACAAAATGCACTGAACCAACTTTAGCCACTGGGGAAAGACAGCAAAAACAATGGAAACTACAAGCCTGCAGGCTGCAAAAAGAAGACCCCCAACACAGTAAGATAAGCAAAATGAGAAAACAGAAAAGCACACAACAGATGAAGGATCAAGATAAAAACCCACCAGACCTAATGAATGAAGAGGAAATAGGCAGTCTACCTGAAAAAGAATTCAGAATAATGATAGTAAAGATGATCCAAAATCTTGGAAATAGAATGGACAAAATGCAAGAAACATTTAACAAGGACCTAGAAGAACTAGAGATGAAACAAGCAATGAAGAACAACACAACAAATGAAATTAAAAACACTCTAGATGGGATCAATAGCCGAATAACTGAGGCAGAAGAATGGATAAGTGACCTGGAAGATAAAAGAGTGGAAATAACTACTGCAGAGAAGAATAAAGCAAAAAGAATGAGAAGAACTGAGGACAGTCTCAGAGACCTCTAGGACAACATTAAATGGACCAACATTCGAATTATAGGGGCTCCAGAAGAAGATGAGAAGAAGAAAGGGACTGAGAAAATATATGAAGAGACTATAGTTGAAAACTTCCCTAATATGGGAAAGGAAATAGTTAATCAAGTCCAGGAAGCACAGAGAGTCCCATAAAAGATAAATGCAAGGAGAACCACGCATAGACACATATTAATCAAACTGTCAAAAATTAAATACAAAGAAAGCATAGTAAAAGCACCAAGGGAAAAACAACAAATAACACACAAGGGAATCCCCATAAGGTCAACAGGTTATCTTTCAGCAGAAGCTCTGCAAGCCAGAAGGGACTGGCAGGACATATTTAAAGTGATGAAGGAGAAAAACCTACAACCATGATTACTCTACCCAGCAAGGATCTCATTCACATTTGATGGAGAAATTAAAATCTTTACAGACAAGCAAAATCTGAGAGAGTTCCACACCACCAAACGAGCTTTACAAAAAATGCTAAAGGAACTTTTCTAGGCAAGAAACACAAGGGAAGGAAGACACCTACAGTAACAAACTGAAAACAATTAAGAAAATGGGAATAGGAACATACATATCGATAATTACCTTAAATGTAAATGGATTAAATGCTCCCACCAAAAGACACAGACTGGCTGAATGGATACAAGAACAAGACCCATATATGTGCTGTCTAAAAGGGACCCACTTCAGACCTAAAGACACATACACACTGTAAGTGAGGGGATGGAAAAAGATATTCCATGCAAATGGGAAACAAAAGAGAGCTGGAGTAGCAATTCTCATATCAGACAAAATAGACTTTAAAATTAAGACTATTAGAAGAGTTAAAGAAAGACACTACATAATGATCAAGGGATCAATCCAAGAAGAAGATATAACAATTGTAAATACTTATGCACCCAACATAGGAGCACCTAAACATATAAGGCAAATACTAACAGTCATAAAAGGGGGAAATTGACAGTAACATTTCATAGTAGGGGAGTTTAACACCAGACTTCACCAATGGACAGATCATCCAAAGTGAAAATAAATAAAGAAACACAAGCTTTAAATGATACATTAAACAAGATGTTCTTAATTGATATTTATAGGACATTCCATCCAAAAACATCAGAATACACATTTTTTTCAAGTGCTCATGGAACATTCTCCAGGATAGATCATATCGTGGGTCACAAATCAAGCCTTGATAAATTTAAGAAAATTAAAATTGTATCAAATGACTTTTCAGACCATAATGCTATGAGACTAGATATCA
The DNA here is from genome assembly GCF_003676395.1 of Aethalodelphis obliquidens. Classification (NCBI taxonomy): domain Eukaryota; kingdom Metazoa; phylum Chordata; class Mammalia; order Artiodactyla; family Delphinidae; genus Aethalodelphis; species Aethalodelphis obliquidens. The sequence goes on from NW_020838012.1 coordinate 598,828, forward strand.
ATTACAGGAAAATATCTGTAAAAATACAAACACATGGAGGGTAAACAATGCACTACTTAATAACGAAGTGATCACTGAAGAAATCAAAGAGGAAATAAAAAAATACCTAGAAACAAATGACAATGGAGACAGAATGACCCAAAACCTATGGGATGCAGCAAAAGCAGTTCTAAGGGGGAAGTTTATAGCAATACAAGCCCACCTTAAGAAGCAGGAAACATCTCGATTAAACAACCTAACCTTGCACCTCAAGCAATTAGAGAAAGAAGAACAAAAAGAAACTGCAAAGTTAGCAGAAGGAAAGAAATCATAAAGATCAGATCAGAAATAAATGAAAAAGAAATGAAGGAAACAATAGCAAAGATCAATAAAACTAAAAGCTGGTTCTTTGAGAAGATAAACAAAATTGAGAAACCATTAGCCAGACTCATCAAGAAAAATAGAGAGAAGACTCAAATCAATAGAATTAGAAATGAAAAAGAAGTAACAACTGACACTGCAGAAATACAAAAGATCATGAGAGATTACTACAAGCAACTCTATGCCAATTAAATGGAAAACCTGGAGAAATGGACACATTCTTAGAAATGCACAACCTGCCAAGACTGAATCACGAAGAAATAGAAAGTATGAGCAGACCAATCACAAGCACTGAAATTGAAACTGTGATTAAAAATCTTCCAACAAACAAAGCCCAGGACCAGATGGCTTCACAGGCAAATTCTATCAAAAAATTAGAGAAGAGCCAACACCTATCCTTCTAAAACTCTTCCCAAATATAGCAGAGGGAGAAACACTCTCAAACTCAATCTATGAGGCCACCATCACCCTGATACCAAAAGCAGACAAGGATGTCACAAAGAAAGAAAACTACAGGCCAATATCACTGATGAACATAGATGCAAAAATCCTCAACAAAATACTAGCAAACAGAATCCAACAGCACATTAAAATGATCATACACCATGATCAAGTGGGGTTTATTCCAGGAATGCAAGGATTCTTCAATATATGCAAAGCAATCAACGTGATACACCATATTTCAAATTGAAGAAGAAAAACCATATGATTGTCTCAATAGATGCAGAGAAAGCTTTTGACAAATTTCAACACTGATTTACGATAAAAACCCTGGAGAAAGTAGCCATAGAGGGAATTTTCCTCAACATAATAAAGGCCATATATGACCAACCCACAGTCAACATCGTCCTCAATGGTGAAAATCTGAAAGGATCAGGAACAAGACAAGGTTTCAGATCAGGAACAAGACAAGGTTGCCCACACTCACAACTCTTATTCAACATAGTTTTGGAAGTTTTAGCCACAGCAATCAGAGAAGAAAAGGAATTAAAAAGAATCCAAATCGGAAAAGAAGTAAAGCTGTCACTGTTTGCAGATGACATGATGCTATACATAGAGAATCCTAAAGATGCTACCAGAAAACTACTAGAGCTAATCAATGAATTTGGTAAAGTAGCAGGATACAAAATTAATGCACAGAAATCTCTAGCATTCCTATACACTAGTGATGAAAAATCTGAAAGTGAAATTAAGAAAACATTCCCGTTTACCATTGCAACAAAAAGAATAATATATCTAGGAATAAATCTACCTAATGGACAAAAGACCTGTATACCGAGAACTGTAAGATACTGATGAAAGATGTTACAAATAGATGGAGAGATATACCATGTTCTTGGATTGGAAGAATCAACATTGTGCAATTGACTCTACTACTCAAAGCAATCTACAGATTGAATGCAATCCCTATCAAACTACCACTGGCATTTTTCACAGAACTAGAACAAAAAATTTCACAATTTGTTTAGAAACACAAAAGACCCCAAATAGCAAAAGTAATCTTGATAACGAAAAACGGAGCTGCAGGAATCAGGCACCCTGACTTCAGACTATATTACAAAGCTGCAGTAATCAAGACAGTATGTTACTGGCACAAAAACGGAAATATAGATCAATCCAGAGATAAATCCACACACATATGGCCACCTTATCTTTGATAAAGGAGGCAGGAATATACAATGGAGAAAGGACAGCCTCTTCAATAAGTGGTGCTGGTAAAACTGGACAACTACGTGTAAAACTATGAGATTAGTACACTCCCTAACACCATACACAAAAATAATCTCAAAATGGATAAAAACCTAAATGTAAGACCAGACACTGTAAAACTCTTAGAGGAAAACATAGGCAGAAGACTCTATGACATAAATCACAGCAAGATCCTTTTTGACCCACCTCCTACAGAAATGGAAATAAAAACAAAAATAAACAAATGGGACCTAAAGAAACTTTAAAGCTTTTGCACAGCAAAGGAAACCATAAACAAGACCACAAGACAACCCTCAGAATGGGAGAAAATATTTGTAATGAAGCACCTGACAAAGGATTAATCTCCAAAATTTATAAGTAGCTCATGCAGCTCAATAACAAAAACACAAAGAACCCAATCCCCAAATGGGCAGAATACCTAAATAGACATTTCTCCAAAGAAGATATACAGATTGCCAACAAACCCATGAAAGAATGCTTAACATCATTAATCGTTAGAGAAATGCAAGTCAAAACCACAATGAGATATCATCTCTCACCTGTTAGAATGGCCATCATCAAAAAATCTAGAAACAATAAATGCTGGAGAGGGTGTGGAGAAAAGGGAACACTCTTGCACTGCTGGTGGGAATGTGAATGGAGAACAATATGGAGGTTCCTTACAATTCTATAAATAGAACTACCATATGACCCAGCAATCCCACTACTGGGCATATACCCTGAGAAAACCATAATTAAAAAAGAGTCATGTACCAAAATGTTCATTGCAGCTCTATTTACAATAGCCCAGAGATGGAAACAACCTAAGTGTCCATCATCAGATGAATGGATAAAGAAGATGTGGCACAAATATACAATGGAATATTACTCATCCATAAAAAGAAACGAAATTGAGTTATTTGTAGTGAGGTGGATGGACCTAAAGTCTGTCATACAGAGTGAAGTCAGAAAGTGAAAGACAAATACCATACGCTAGCATATATATATGGAATCTAAGAAAAAACATGTCATGAAGAATCTAGGGTAAGATGGGAATAAAGACACAGACCTACTAGAGAATGGACTTGAGGATATGTGGAGGGGGAAGGGTAAGCTGTGACAAAGAGAGAAAGTGGCATGGACCTATATACACTACCAAACATAAAATAGATAGCTAGTGGGAAGCAGCCTCATAGCAAGGGAGATCAGCTTGGTGCTTTTTGACCTCCTGGAGGGGGGGGATAGGGGGGGGGGGGGGGAGGGAGATGCAAGAGGGAGGAGATATGGGAACATATATATATGTATAACTGATTCACTTCGTTATAAAGCAGAAACTAAGACACTATTGTAAAGCAATTATACTCCAATATAGATGTAAAAAACAAAATCTAGCTCACAAATTTTTTATTCTTTTTTAATTTTAAAAAGTGATAATATTATTGTTTATGTAAAGCACTTATCACAGTGTCTGGCATATAATAAGTGCTCAATAAATGGGAGGTAATCTATCAAAAAATCTACTAACAATAAATGCTGTAGAGAGTTTGGAGAAAAAGGAACTGTCTTGCACTATTGGTGGGATGTAAATTGATACAGCCACTATGGAGAACAGTATGGAGGTTCCTTACAAAACTAAAAGTAGAACTTCCAGATGACCCAGCAATCCCATTACTGAGCTTATAACCTGAGAAAACCGTAATTCAAAAAGAGTCATGTACCACAATGTTCATTGTAGCACTATTTAAAATAGCCAGGACATGGAAGCAACCTAAGTGTCCACTGACAGATGAATGGCTAAAGAAGATGTGGCACATATATACAATGGAATATTACTCAGATATAAAAATAAACAAAATTGAACTGTTTGTAGTGATGTGGATGGACCTAGATTCTGTCATACTGAGTGAAGTAAGTCAGAGAGAGAAACACAAATACCATGTGCTAACACATATATATGGAATCTAAATTTTTTTTAAATTGTTCTGATGAACCTAGGGTCAGGATAGGAATAAAGACACAGATGCAGAGAATAGACTTGAGGACACGGGGAGATGGAAATGTAACTTGCGACGAAGTGAAAGAGTAGCATTGACATATATATATACTACCAAATGTAAAATAGATAGCTAGTGGGAAGTAGCTGCATAGCACAGGGATATCAGCTTGGTGCTTTGTGACCACCTAGAGGGTTGGGATATGGAGCGTGTTAGGGAGGCTCAAGAGGGAGGGCATATGGGGATATATGTATACACACAGCTGATTCAGTTTGTTGTACAGCAGAAACTACCACAACATTGTAAAGCAATTATACTCCAATAATGAATTTAAAAAAAGAAAAAAGATAAACACAATCTAGTAACCTAATTCTGTATAATGTATGGAATATGGGGAGAATAATAAATTAGTAAGGTTAATTTTACATCGGTTTACTCTTCTGTTTAAAAGGCCATTTAATTAGTCAAAATAAATGTCTATAATTTTGATTATGTTTTAAGAATTTGAATCTCTGCTGGAATGAGGTTTACTACATGTCTTACATTCTCCTACTGCTATAATCTGTGAAGATATGGTCATCGTGCCTGCTATACCTCTTCATTCAGCAGGATGGGAAGCAGTAGAGATGAAGAAAAGTCGTTAAGAAAAGAAAGTTTATAATTAAACAGAAGACTACAGATCCAAGAAATCACTTAAAGGAAGATAGATAGCTCAGGTGTAATCTGGATTTCATACTAGACTGCAGCTCTGGTTGGGATGGTGTTTCTTGGTAGGAGTTTACATGCTTGCTATGCCCAATGACAGAGCTGACTTGCAAAAGCTCATTATGAGCATCTCTTCTTAACTCCATGTTCACTGAGGTTATATTTTTAGCTTTTAACCATAGTGGGAGTATTTACAGTATGGAAATTTTCAACCACTACAAATCTTTCTCTGTCTACCTGCCTCCCACTCTCTTCCCCAAAGAGCCAATTCTTAAACATTTACCAGTATAGCACTCTACTACCTCAGTTCAGAGACTTTGTCCTGTATAAAGCAGATCACCTCCAACATATTAGGAACTGAGATTAAGGTCCATGTTCTTAACTGGGGAATGTGGTAAGGTTGTGAGAGGTAGGGGCTGGCAACGACTAACTTATAAAGTCCTTAGCCAGACAAGTGGTTTATAAGACAAGGACTATGGACTTGACAACTACCTTTTGGTTTAGGAAGGAGGTGAAAGCTTAGTGAGCATGTGGGTGTTCAGGGACACTACTATAATACTAGTGTTTGGAATGCAAACCCAAACCAGAACCAATGCTTTAGTTAAGAGTTTCTAATATGCTTCCAGTCATCGTCAGGATTAGCTTAGGAAAGGATAGGGTTGAAGTTTCAGGGGATAAACTTCATGCTTTTAGTTGATTGAGAATTTAATAAAAAGATGCATTATGCTGGGTAATTTATATACGTTGTTTAAATCATTACATTAATCTATCAAAGGCAGAATTATTCAGATTTTGTTGAGTAGAAAGAGCCTCACAGTGGCAGAGTCCTTTCTCCAAAATCACCCATGTGATTTTGGTATATGGCAAGCTTGGTAAATGGCAAGCTTGGTACATTTTGGTAAATGGCAAACTTGATTTGGTATAGTACTCATTTTGGTATTTTCTCTGCTGTGCCATGTTGTAATTCAATTATGGACCATGTATCACAAGTGGCTAAAAGATGAACCACTTCTGTTTCCTTCGGAGTCTTATTCTACAGGTGATAAGGATTTATTTGTGGAGGGTGGCTTGGAGTTGGGTAGGACTGTAGGCCAGAGGTCATTAAAGATAATAAATCTATGGTTCAGATGAGAATTAACGAGGTCTGAAGAAAGAATGATGAGAAAGGGACGGATTAAAAAGTTGTACAGCATATTGGATTAAGTTGATTTGATGCTGGTAAAGAGGGGAAGTACTCTTTTTTTTTTTTTTAACATCTTTATTGGGGTATAATTGCTTTACAATGGTGTGTTAGTTTCTGCTTTATAACAAAGTGAATCAGTCATACAAAAACATATGTTCCCATATGTCTTCCCTGTTGCGTCTCCCTCCCTCCCACCCTCCCCATCCCACCCCTCCAGGCTGTCACAAAGCACCGAGCCAATATCCCTGTGCCATGCGGCTGCTTCCCACTAGCTATCTACCTTACTGCGTTTGTTAGTGTGTATATGCCCATGACTCTCTCTCGCCCTGTCACAGCTCACCCTTCCCCCTCCCCATAACCTCAAGTCCGTTCTCTAAGAGGTCTGCGTCTTTATTACTGCTTTACCCCTAGGTTCTTCATGACATTTTTTTCTTAAATTCCATATATATGTGTTAGCATACAGTATTTGTCTTTTTCTTTCTGACTTACTTCACTCTGTATGACAGACTCTAGGTCCATCCACCTCATTACAAATAGCTCAATTTCGTTTCTTTTTATGGCTGAGTAATATTCCATTGTATATATGTGCCACATCTTCTTTATCCATTCATCCGATGACGGGCACTTAGGATGTTTCCATCTCCGGGCTATTGTAAATAGAGCTGCAATGAACATTTTGGTACATGACTCTTTTTGAATTTTGGTTTTCTCAGGGTATATGCCCAGTAGTGGGATTGCTGGGTCATATGGTAGTTCTATTTGTAGTTTTTTAAGGAACCTCCATACTGTTCTCCATAGTGGCTGAACCAATTCACATTCCCACCAGCAGTGCAAGAGTGTTCCCTTTTCTCCACACCCTCTCCAGCATTTATTGTTTCTAGATTTTTTGATGATGGCCATTCTGACTGGTGTGAGATGATATCTCATTGTAGTTTTGATTTGCATTTCTCTAATGATTAATGATGTTGAGCATTCTTTCATGTGTTTGTTGGCAGTCTGTATATCTTCTTTGGAGAAATGTCTATTGAGGTCTTCTGCCCATTTTTGGATTGGGTTGTTTGTTTTCTTTTTATTGAGCTGCATGAGCTGCTTGTAAATTTTGGAGATTAATCCTTTGTCGGTTGCTTCATTTGCAAATATTTTCTCCCATTCTGGTCTTGTTTTCTCCCATTTTGGTCTTGTTTATGGTTTCCTTTGCTGTGCAAAAGATTTGAAGTTTCATTAGGTCCCATTTGTTTATTTTTGTTTTTATTTCCATTACTCTAGGAGGTGGGTCAGAAAGGATCTTGCTTTGATTTATGTCATAGAGTGTTCTGCCTATGTTTTCCTCTAAGAGTTTGATAGTTTCTGGCCTTACATTTAGGTATTTAATCCATTTTAGCTTATTTTTGTGTATGGTGTTAGGGAGTGATCTAATCTCATACTTTTACATGTACCTGTCCAGTTTTCCCAGCACCACTTATTGAAGAGGCTGTCCTTTCTCCATTGTACATTACTGCCACCTTTATCAAAGATAAGGTGTCCATATGTGCATGGGTTTATCTCTGGGCTTTCTATCCTGTTCCATTGATCTATCTTTCTGTTTTTGTGCCAGTACCATACCGTCTTGATGACTGTAGCTTTGTAGTATAGTCTGAAGTCAGGGAGCCTGATTCCTCCAGTTCCTTCTTTCGTTCTCAAGATTGCTTTGGCTATTCGGGGTCTTTTGTGTTTCCATACAAATTGTGAAATTTTTTGTTCTAGTTCTGTGAAAAATGCCAGTGGTAGTTTGATAGGGATTGCATTGAATCTATAGATTGCTTTCGGTAGTAGAGTCATTTTCACAATGTTGATTCTTCCAATCCAAGAACATGGTATATCTCTCCATCTATTTATATCATCTTTATTTTCTTTCATCAGTGTCTTATAATTTTCTCCATACAGGTCTTTTGTCTCCTTAGGTAGGTTTATTCCTAGATATTTTATTCTTTTTGTTGCAATGGTAAATGGGAGTGTTTTCTTGATTTCACTTTCAGATTTTTCATCATTAGTATATAGGAGTGCCAGAGATTTCTGTGCATTAATTTTGTATCCTGCCACTTTACCAAATTCATTGATTAGCTCTAGTAGTTTTCTGGTAGCATCTTTAGGGTTCTCTATGTATAGGATCATGTCATCTGCAAACAGTGACAGCTTTACTTCTTCTTTTCCAATTTGGATTCCTTTTATTTCCTTTTCTTCTCTGATTGCTGTGGCTAAAACTTCCAAAACAATGTTGAATAATAGTGGTGAGAGTGGGCAACCTTGTCTTGTTCCTGATCTTAGTGGAAATGCTTTCAGTTTTTCACCATTGAGGATGATGTTTGCTGTGGGATTGTCATATATGGCCTTTATTATGTTGAGGAAAGTTCCCTCTATGCCTACTTTCTGCAGGGTTTTTATCATAAATGGGTGTTGAATTTTGTCAAAAGCTTTCTCTGCATCTATTGAGATGATCATATGGTTTTTCTCCTTCAATTTGTTAATATGGTTTATCACATTGATAGATTTGCGTATATTGAAGAATCCTTGCATTCCTGGAATAAACCCCACTTGATCATGGTGTATGATCCTTTTAATGTGCTGTTGGATTCTATTTGCTAGTATTTTGTTGAGGATTTTTGCATCTATGTTCATCAGTGATATTGGCCTGTAGTTTTCTTTCTTTGTGACATCCTTGTCTGGTTTTGGTATCAAGGTGATGGTGGCCTCGTAGAAGGAGTTAGGGAGTGTTCCTCCCTCTGCTATATTTTGGAAGAGTTTGAGAAGGATAGGTGTTAGCTCTTCTCTAAATGTTTGATAGAATTCGCCTGTGAAGCCATCTGGTCCTGGGCTTTTCTTTGTTGGAAGATTTTTAATCACAGTTTCAATTTCAGTGCTTGTGATTGGTCTGTTCATATTTTCTATTTCTTCCTGATTCAGTCTTGGCAGGTTGTGCATTTCTAAGAATTTGTCCATTTCTTCCAGATTGTCCATTTTATTGGCATAGAGTTGCTTGTAGTAATCTCTCATGATCTCTTTTATCTCTGCAGTGTCAGTTGTTACCTCTCCTTTTTCATTTCTAATTCTATTGATTTCAGTCTTCTCCCTTTTTTTCTTGATGAGTCTGGCTAGTGGTTTATCTATTTTGTTTATCTTCTCAGACAACCAGCTTTTAGTTTTATTGATCTTTGCTATTGTTTCCTTCATTTCTTTTTCATTTATTTCTGATCTGATTTTTATGATTTCTTTCCTTCTGGTAGCTTTGGGGTTTTTTTGTTCTTCTTTCTCTAATTGCTTGAGGTGCAAGGTTAGGTTGTTTATTCGAGATGTTTCCTGCTTCTTAAGGTGGGCTTGTATTGCTATAAACTTCCCCCTTAGAACTGCTTTTGCTGCATCCCACAGGTTTTGGGTCGTTGTGTCTCCATTGTCATTTGTTTCTAGGTATTTTTTTATTTCCTCTTTGATTTCTTCAGTGATCTCTTCATTATTAAGTAGTGTATTGTTTAGCCTCCATGTGTTGGTATTTTTTACAGATCTTTTCCTGTAATTGATATCTAGTCTCATGGCGTTGTGGTCAGAAAAGATACTTGATACAATTTCAATTTTCTTAAATTTACCAAGGCTTGATTCGTGACCTAAGATATGATCTATCCTGGAGAATGTTCCATGAGCACTTGAGAAAAATGTGTATTCTGTTGTTTTTGGATGGAGTGTCCTATAAATATCAATTAAGTCCATCTTGTTTAATGTATCATTTAAAGCTTGTGTTTCCTTATTTATTTTCATTTTGTATGATCTGTCCATGGGTGAAAGTGGGGTGTTTAAGTCCCCACTATGAATGTGTTACTGTCGATTTCCCCTTTTATGGCTGTTAGTATTTGCCTTATGTATTGAGGTGCTCCTATGTTGGGTGCATAAATATTTACAATTGTTATATCTTCTTCTTGGATCGATCCCTTGATCATTATTAGTGTCCTTCTTTGTCTTTTTTAATAGTCCTTATTTTAAAGTCTATTTTGTCTGATATGAGAATTGCTACTCTAGCTTTCTTTTGGCTTCCATTTGCATGGAATATCTTTTTCCATCCCCTTACTTTCAGTTTGTATGTGTCTCTAGGTCTGAAGTGGGTCTCTTGTAGACAGCTATATAAGGGTCTTGTTTTTGTATCCATTCATCTAATCTGTGTCTTTTGGTGGGAGCATTTAGTCCATTTACATTTAAGGTAATTATCGATATGTATGTTCCTATTCCTATTTTCTAAATTGTTTTGGGTTCGTTATTATAGGTCTTTTCCTTCTCTTGTGTTTCTTGCCTAGAGAAGATCCTTTAGCATTTGTTGTAAAGCTGGTTTGGTGGTGCTGAACTCTCTCAGCTTTTGCTTGTCTGTAAAGGTTTTAATTTCTCCATCAAATCTGAATGAGATCCTTGCTGGGTAGAGTAGTCTTGGCTGCATGTTTTTCTCCTTCATCACTTTCAATATGTCCTGCCACTCCCTTCTGGCTTGTAGGGTTTCTGCTGAGAGATCAGTTGTTAACCTTATGGGGATTCCCTTATGTGTTATTTGTTGTTTTTCCCTTGCTGCTTTTAATATGCTTTCTTTGTATTTAATTTTTGACAGTTTGATTAATATGTGTCTTGGCGTATTTCTCCTTGTATTTATCTTGTATGGGACTCTCTGTGCTTCCTGGACTTGATTAACTATTTCCTTTCCCATATTAGGGAAGTTTTCAACTATAATCTCTTCAAATATTTTCTCAGTCCCTTTCGTTTTCTCTTCTTCTTCTGGAACCCCTATAATTCTGTTGTTGGTGCGTTTAATGTTGTCCCAGTGGTCTCTGAGACTGTCCTCAGTTCTTTTCATTCTTTTTTCTTTATTCTGCTCTGCAGTAGTTATTTCCACTATTTTATCTTCCAGGTCACTTATCTGTTCTTCTGCCTCAGTTATTCTGCTATTGATCCCATCTAGAGTACTTTTGAGGGGAAGTACTCTTGAAATGACTTTGGTTATACTCATGAAACTTCCTGTTCAAATGTACTATAAGTATCAACAGTATTTATGCATATTTATATTTCTATAGATATTTACAATCATCCTATGTCCAATCTCCTTCTATCCCTTCTGAAAGAATTTATAGAACATGTGGCCATTTTTCACTCTGCAAGTCACTTAGAGTAAATGAAAGTCATTCCATATTCTCTTGACAACTTTGCCCTCTCTCTGCTTCTCTACTTAACTTCGTTTTTCTTCTCAGAAGTCCAAATTATGCTTTATTAAAGTTTTGTGCCAAACTTACTCTAGATTTTTCTACTTTACAAAATTGAAACCAAGAACAGGGCTGTCCATATAGCTTTTATTTACTGTTCTCTCTCTATTGGATAATAAATGTACAGTCATTATTATATTTAATACTTAAAATAACAGAAAATATTTATTGAGATCCTCTGATGTGACTCAGTAGACACTATTACTACCTGCTTCACAGAATTTAAACCAAGGAATGGAATGTTAAGGACAGTAATGTGCCCAGGATCACACAGCTAGCAAGTGGTGAAATGAAAATCAAACCTGAGTGTGTTTCACTCCAGGCTTAAACTTTAAACCACTGTGCATGTTGCCCTCTACCTTATCCAGAAAATGTGGGCTGCAGCAAGTATTCTTCAGGAGTGGCATATAGTATCCACACTCTAAATGCTTTTCTAATAGATTAATTAGACATATATGAGAGTCTGGATTTTTCTCTTGAGTTCCTGACTATTTATATGAGAATCATTTTAAAACTGACCCATGAAAATAATTTCAGGAGTTACAATTTTTTTAACATCTTTATTGGAGTATAATTGCTTTACAATGGTGTGTTAGTTTCTGCTTTATAACAAAGTGAATCAGTTATACGTATACATATGTCCTCATATCTCTTCCCTCTTGCGTCTCCCTCCCACCCACCCTAACCCACCCCTCTAGGTGGTCACAAAGCACCGAGCTGATCTCCCTGTGCTATGCGGCTGCTTCCCACTAGCTATCTACCTTACGTTTGATAGTGTATATAGTCCATGCCACTCTCTCACTTTGTCACAGCTTACCCTTCCCCTCCCCATATCCTCAAGTCCATTCTCTAGTAGGTCTGTGTCTTTATTCCCGTCTTACCACTAGGTTCTTCATGACCGTGGGTTTTTTTTTTCTTAGATTCCATATATATGTGTTAGTATACGGTATTTATTTTTCTCTTTCTGACTTACTTCACTCTGTATGACAGACTCTCGGTCCATCCACCTCGCTACAAATAACTCAGTTTCATTTCTTTTCATGGCTGAGTAACATTCCATTGCATATATATGCCACATCTTCTTTATCCATTCATCCGATGATGGACACTTAGGTTGCTTCCATCTCCTGGTTATTGTAAATAGAGCTGCAATGAATATTTTGGTACATGACCCTTTTTGAATTATGGTTTTCTCAGGGTATATGCCCAGTAGTGGGATTGCTGGGTCATATGGTAGTTCTATTTGTAGTTTTTTAAGGAACCTCCATACTGTTCTCCATAGTGGCTGTATCAGTTTACTTTCCCACCAGCAGTGCAAGATTGTTCCCTTTTCTCCACACCCTCTCCAGCATTTATCGTTTCTAAATTTTCTGATGATGGCTATTCTGACTGGTGTGAAGTGATATCTCATTGTATTTTTGATTTGCATTTCTCTAATGATTAATGATGTTGAGCATTCTTTCATGTGTTTGTTGGCAATCTGTATATCTTCTTTGGAGAAATGTCTATTGAGGTCTTCTGCTCATTTTTGGATTGGGTTGTTCGTTTTTTTGTTATTGAGCTGCATAAGTTGCTTGTAAATTTTGGAGATTAATCCCATTATTTTCACATATGCTTCAGAGACCATCTGTCCAATGTGTATTGCTAGTTCTAATTAATTTTGCTCTTAATTTATGATCTTTACATATCTGTCATTTTGTGCAATGCCTTGTGAAGGATAGGTTTTTAAGAATTAGCAGATAAAATAAAGGTGATAAATTTTGCAGAACAAAACCGTAAGGAAACTTATGTTTGTTGAGAATGTCTTCAGTGAGTTACTTTTTATTTTTTGCCAATAACTGTGTACATTTAATTTTATTTAAGCTTCAGTTTCTCACTGTTAAATAGAGATATGGCATGCCTACTATATGGAACTATTTTAAGGGTTACATTCAACGAAATTACATAATTCCTTAGCAGAAAGTTAGTAAGAGAGTAGATGTCTAATAAATTATACTGTTATTATCATCATTACAATATAATTTTCTTTATGTATGGACCCAAGTTGCTTGGGGGAAAATAAGTGTCCCTGGGCCAATGTATATTAGTATCCCCAATTTGAGTTATGAGAAGCATAAACATATTAAAGATATTGAGATAGTCTTTGGTAAGTTCACTAAAAGCTTATAAATATCCCACATAACACAGAATAAACTTTGGAAGACCTTGTCCTCAGAGAAGTCATCCATTGTCTTCCATTTGCTCTTCTGTATATGAAATCTATGCCACAGACACCAATATTATATTTTTTAAATTAATTTTTATAGGAGCATAATTGCTTTACAATGCTGTGTTAGTTTCTGCTAAGTCTCAGTCTGAGGAGTGCTGGTAGGCTATGACCCTCTGTTCAAGTGTCTCTCTGCTTTGCTCTCAGCACTTCTGTTGCTGCACGCTCTTCCGAGGCTCTGAAGCTCCCTTTCTGTCCCCACCAGTGAGGGGACTTCCCAGTATGCTGAAACTTTTCCTCCTTCACAGCTCCTTCCCAGGGGCACAGTTCCCTTCCAGATTCACTGTTCTCTCTCTCTCTCTCTCTCTTTTTTTTTCCCTACCCAGTTATTTGGAGATTTTCTTGCCCTTTTGGAAGTCTGAGGTCTTCTGCCGGGGTTCAGTAGATGTTCTGTGAGAGTCATTCCACATGTAGATGTACTTTTTATGTATTTGTGAGAAGAAGGTGAGCTCCATATCCTACTCCTCCGCCATCTTTTTTTTTTTTTTTTTTTCTTGCGGTACGCGGGCCTCTCACCGCTGCGGCCTCTCCCGCTGCGGAGCACAGACTCCGGACGCGCAGGCCCAGCGGCCACGGCTCACGGGTCCAGCCACTCCGCGGCACGCGGGATCCTCCCAGACCGGGGCACGAACCCGTGTCCCCCGCATCGGCAGGCGGACTCTCAACCACTGCGCCACCAGGGAAGCCCCTCCTCCGCCATCTTGATCCGATCTCCCTGCAGTGAGTTGTTCTTTATATTTTACTTCTTATTGTCAAGCACATCTCTAGCACAGCACCATTTTTATTCTTAGTAATCATTGGGCTACCAAAAAGAAAATGGCATTTAAGTATGGAGATTACTGTTGCTAGGGAGATAAGAATCAAAGTGCGTTGTGACTTCTACATTCACTTATGTAGATAAATCTTAAGAACAAGATTTATTGATAATGTCATTGCTTGTTCTCCTCAATGTAAATACTATAGGTATTAAAATGAGATTTAATAAACACTGCAATCAAATTATTGATTCCTTTCTTCTATGCAAAATCTTTCTTGGTTTTCTCTCCCAACAGCTTATTGACTGGGTATATATATATATATATATCTCCTAATATATCTATATGTCTATCTACCTATATATTTATATCTATATATTGATATATAGATGTATATCTCCAATTAAATACATATATAATGTAGTTGAACCTTGAATAACATCGGGGTTAATCTATGTATAACTTATAGTTGGCCCTCCCTATCTGTGGTTCCTCTGCATCTGCAGATTCAACCTACCACAGACCATATAGTACTATAGTATTTACTATTGAAAAATATCTGTGTATAAGTAGAGTAGTAAAGTTCAAAACCCATGTTATTCAAGAGTCAACTGTACATATGTAATACACTTGTATGTATGCATGTATTAGTATATATACACTTATGTATATATAAGTATGCATTTTTTAACTTAAAAATTTATTTATTTTTTCTTTACTAACAAATTTATTGGAGTATAATAGCTTTACAACGTTGTTAGTTTCTGCTGTATAACATAGTGAATCAACTATATGTATACATATATCCCCATATCCCCTCCCTCTTGAGCCTCCCTCCCACCCTCCCTATCCCACTCCTCTAGGTGGTCACAAAGCACCCAGCTGATCTCCCCGTGTGATGCAGTGGCTTCCCACTAGCTATCTATTTTACATTTGGTAGTGTATATGTGTCAATGGTACTCTCTCACTTCGACCCAGCTTACCTTCCCTCTCCCCGGTGCTTTGTGACCACATAGAGGGGTGGGAGAGGGAGTATGGGAGGGAGACACAAGAGGGAGGAGATATGGGTATATATGTATATGCATAGCTGATTCACTTTGTTAGAAAGCAGAAACTAACACACCATTGTAAAGCAATTATACCCCAGTAAAAATTTTTTAAAAATCCAAAAATGACACAGACGTAGAGAATGGACTTAAGTATGCATTTTAAAATGACTGTATTGAATTGCCGTCTGTACAAATGAAAATAGCAGAAAACTGCCTATCCCAGGCCAGTGCTAAAGTGAGCAGTTAGTTTTAGGTTGATTCTTTGGGCAGGAAGAGATACAATGAGAAAGACTTCTGCATTAGATTATTATTTAAAACTTATTGAAACTTGATCTAGAAGTAGCTGCCCATTGCATTTGGTTGTCACAATTGTTCAGTGCAATTAATAAAAAACCTGTAGTCACCACTTTAGTCTTTCTATACATTTTACTCTGAAATTTCAATATCTGAGACAACAGAAATTCAAAACTAAAGAAACTGTGTTAATAAGATATATGCAACTCTTGAGAATAATTCAGAATAATTCAGCCTACTGTATTTTGTACTTTTTAAAGAGAATATTTTTATGCCCAGAAATCCTGTTTATTAAAGCATAAATGAAGTCTTATCTTTCATAGATAATGCATATACAGTGCTATATACAGTTTTAGTTATATTGTAATATGTTTTAATTCAAAAGATTAAAAAATTTTTACTATCTTTCAATGAGCACTTTTTGGTACATTACTCATTCTGACACTTTTAAAACAGTTTGCTGGTTACCAGAATTTTTTGCCAAGCTTCAAATGTTACTATCATTTTTCTCTTTGTATAGCCATGTTTCCTCTAATCAATTTATTGTACATTTTATATACATACCCAAATTGATTCAAGCTTAGGACTATGTTAGGATCTCATTATATAATTGCTAAAAGCAGTAGAACTAGATAAGATTTGCTCCTTGAGAAGTAATTAGACAATTACTTAATGTCAATGACTTAAGACAACTATTGGAGAGAGGCTGTCTTAATGAATTAATCTATATTTTTAAGAATATTTAGCAACTGTGCATTGTCTAATATTGATTTCCACTATATTCTATATTGAAATTAAACAGATTGGTAATAAAACCTTTCATTCAGTTCTACCACAAGAGATTTAATGAATAACTGGCTGTGTGCATAGCCCCCAAACTAATTTCATTTAGCAACAAATGGCATAGTATAATAGAAGATGTTATAATTTCAGTAAAAAAGAAAACACAGGTGTGGCTGAATTCAGAAATATGTTCATCAAATATGAAAGAAAGGGGAAGCATGGTAGCTATAGATTGGTTTATGTCACTTTTATATTATTTGGTATTTCTCTTCAGAATATATTTTTGTATTTTATATAGTTGAATTACATCTACCTATTCTGTGGGCTGTCATCCATGAGTGGGTTCTTAAGGAAAAATGCCTTAATAAAATGAGTAAGATAAAAAAATGTGGACTTCAATACTTTAATATG
Organism: Aethalodelphis obliquidens; assembly: GCF_003676395.1. Classification (NCBI taxonomy): domain Eukaryota; kingdom Metazoa; phylum Chordata; class Mammalia; order Artiodactyla; family Delphinidae; genus Aethalodelphis; species Aethalodelphis obliquidens. The sequence goes on from NW_020838012.1 coordinate 615,581, forward strand.
TAGGTATGACACATTAGATTAGATGAGAAACTGTTACTTTGAACTACTTGAGAAATTATATGAACAGGATCAATTTCTATGAAGAGGTGAAAACTGAAGATGAATTACTTCTGTGACTTTTTTCCATCTATTAAAAAAGAAATTGATTTCTAGTCCCTTGGAAACATTACTAAAATGCTTCAATTTATGACATATATCTCCTTAGTGTTTCAGATGAAGAGATTTTTTCTTTGGTCCACCTTCTCTGTTTTTGTAAAATTAACTCATTCATTTATAAGATCAGTGAGTTTGTATAGATTTGATAGTCTTTACAATCTCTGTATGTTTTTGTACTTTGCATATAGCAATTCCCTAACAAATACTTCTTGAATGTATAAATAAATAAATAAAAGAATAAATATTTTCCACTTTCCAAAAGCTTTGCATTTTGGGAGGGAAAATGAAAGAATAGATAGCAATAATAAAATTGAGAGCAAGACCAGTGTCTTGCAAACAAAATACTGTCAATGGATGAAGTCAAGAGATGGCATACCACACCTGGTTGAAAGACTGAGTTAGACTTGAAAGTCTCATTCTTTTGGTTATTTTATGCATATATTATGTACTTTTCATGTAGTTCAAAATATTCTGTCAGAATACCTATTCTTTTCTTCAAAAAGAAATTATCTGGTAACTGGTAAAATGCAATAAAATTATCGTCAATCTGATACAGAAAGAATTCAATTGTAGGCACTATAAATTTGCTAAGGAACTCTAGTTTTCCTACTAAAGTGTCTGTACTACCTGCTGTATTGCTTCTTTCTCAGTTCTAGTGTGCTTCCTCCAAGACTAGATTTGGATAAGGAATAAGGCATAGGTTTCACTTTTATTCTTGTTTCTAGAGTTCTTCACTTTCCTTCCCAGAATCCACAGTACAAGGGCCCAGTCAAGTCTATACTGTCAGTTGCTACAGTTTTCTACAGTCAGCTTCCTTGGATTATTGAGAAATTTGTACTTCAACTCGCCATTTATGCCTTGGAGCAATCAAACCTTTTAAGTCATATTTGCTACATTTGCGTTCTTTCTACTATATAACTAGTTCAAGAGAGAATCTCAGCAAAGAAGAAACAAAGCAGCATTGGTGACACATTTAATCAGATGAGAAGTTCTATAATGAACTTTGAAGTCAGATGATCTGGGGTTGAATTTTGGCTTTGCTACTTGATATATGTGGATGCTACACTAATCCCTTATATATGTTATAGGATATACTTCTTATAACAACCCTGACAGGTATATGATTCTTCCCCATTTAATTAATGTATTTGCAGCTTAGAGAAGTAAAGTAACATGACCAATTTTCTGTAGCTATGGAGCACACAATAAAGAGAAGCTTTAAAAAATGTCTTGTGAAGCCATATTGGTTTTGCCACTAACACAAAGCTTATCTCTTTTCTGTTGTACAATAAAATATAACTTTGGTGTTGTTTAGACAGAACTTCAATATATTACTTATTCAGGATATTAGTTGTGACATCTAAATTTCTAATTTCTACTATTTGTACTGAAACACATGAATATTTAGTTGATAAATAATAATAATTTAAAATAATATATGGTGATTAAACATGTTCATTTTCATTTAGCAATCAGAGAAGAAAAAGAAATAAAAAGAATACAAATTGGAAAATAAGTAAAACTGTCACTGTTTGCAGATGACATGATACTATACATAGAATTTCCTAAAGATGGTACCTGAAAACTACTATATCTCATCAACGAATTTGGTAAAATTGCAGGATACAAAGTGAATACACAGAAATCTGTTGCATTTCTATACACTTAACAGTGGAATATCAGAATGAGAAATTAAAGAAACAATCCCATTTACTGTCACATCAAAAGAATAAAATACCTAGGAATAAACCTACCTAAGGAGACAACAGACCTGTACTCCAAAATCTGTAAGATGCTGATGAAGGAAATCGAAGATGACACAAACAGAAGTAAAGATATACCATGTTCTTGGATTGGAAGAATAAATACTGTGAAAATAACTATACTACCCAAGGCAATCTACAGATTCAATGCATCTTGATCAAATTACCAATGGCATTTTTCACAGAACTAAAACAAAAAAATCTTAAAATTTGTAGGAGACACAAAAGACTCTCAGTAGCCAAAGCCATCTTGAGAGAGAAAAATGGACATGGAGGAATCAGGCTCCCTAACTTCAGAATATACTACAAAGCTACAGTCATCAAAACATTACAGTACTGGCACAAAAACAGAAATACAGATCAACGGAACAAGATAGAAAGCTCAGAAATAAACCCACACACCTATGGTCAATTAATCTATGACAAAGGATGCAAGACTATATGATGAAGGAAAGACAGTCTCTTCAATTAACTTTTATGCAAGCAGTGTACTCATTTCAATTTACCATCCTAACATGTTATCTAAAGATCAAAATTTTATTTTACAAGTATGGAAATATATTATTTTTCTGACCTTGTTTACTGTGTCACTTAGCTCCACAAGTTATAAATACAGTTTATCTATCTACGTTTTGTAACTTAAAAGTAATCATGGAAAATATTCAACATAACATAGTGTGAAACCATTAATTACGATAACTAATCTATTATTCCAATGCTTACTGTTAGAGGCAAACAGATCTGTAATTATGCTTACTTTACATATTTATTTAAGTAATTTAACAATTTAGTTGTCTCAGAAAATAACTTCACAAAATTCAATTTTGATATATTCATCCTCTGCTCCATGAATTGACATATGTCTGAGCATGGAAGTTTGTATAAAAAAAGATGGCTTGTCATATGATATGACATATATTTGGATGTAGCCTATATAACTTATATATTAATAAACTTTCCATTGACATTAAAATTTTTTTTAAATAAGAAGTATGAAATAATGTCATTGGCAGCAACATGGATGGACCTGGAGATTATCATCCAAAGTGAAGTAAGTCAGACAGGTAAAGACGTATATCATATGATATAACTTATATGTGGGATGTAAAAAAAAAATCAAAACAGATACAAATGAACTTCTTTACAAAATAGACACAGACTCACAGACTTAGATAACGATCTTATGGTTACCAGGGGAGAAGGGCGGAGGGGAGGGATATATTGGGAGTTGGGGACTGACATGTACACACTGCTATATTTAAAACAGATAGCCAACAAGGACCTACTTTATAGCACAGGGAACTCTACTTAATATTCTGTAATAATCTAAATGGGAAAAGAATTTTTAAAAGAATAGATACATGTATATATGTAAATGAAGCACTTTGCTGTGCACTTGAAACTAACACAACATTATTAATCAGCTATACTCTAACATAAAATAAATTTTTAAAAGGTATTTTACTTTATAATGTCTAATTAGCAGTGCATATTTCATTTTTATGTAATAAGTAAAACTATAACGTTTTATCTGAGTTCTTCATTTTTTAATTAAGTACTTATAAGTACAGTATTTATATCTATATTCAGAATATTTCTATTAACTTATAATTCACATGCTGTACTGTAATATTTTATAATAATGTGAATGTTGCTTATTCTGAGATAAATGACAGTGATAGTGAAATTATTCCATTAACAGAAATCAAACACAGATAGGGTAAACATTTGCGTCTGCAATTTTATGTAATTCTTTCATTTTGTTTTGTTTTCATGAAGATGACAGAAAAGAAATTGTATATATAGGGATATTAGAGATTTTATGCTGCTGCTATTATCAGGAGGAAAGGAAAATGGCATTGTAGTTCTCCTATATTACAAGGAGAAAGTCCTTCAGTGGCATTTGGGGATGGTACTCAATGTATTAACTCAAATCCATATTAAAGCAATGTGTGTGTGGAATGACATGTATTGGTTAAATTAACAGTCCATTCATCTGGGAATCTCATGTGACAAAGGACTGTAAAGAACATCATTTCAAGTAGCCTAAAAAATATTTTCTCAAAGAAAACAGTTCCTCAAAGTAGGAAAAAAAAATAGAGAGACTTAGGAGCCTGAGAAACCAAGTTTTGAATTACTACTGTTGGGACTTTGGATAAATGACTTAAGCTTTCTGACATTTTCTCATCATTAAAATGTTTTGTGGAGTTTTTCAGTAAGAAGTAAAGTGTGTAAAGTCCATAGTTCAGGGACTGAGATTTAAAAGAAAGTTAGAGAATCACAGATATTAGTAAAATCCAAACACTTTCACCTACCACCCATGATTAAAGAGTAGGAGAACTTTTGTGCCATTATTTTTTATGTAATGCTGTGTACCTTGTTTCCTGCTGTAGAATATGGTCAGGGCTTTTTTAGGCCAGCCTACTCAATAAAAATAAAGCAGAGATGTATTTACCAATATCATTCAATTATACTGTAGTTAATATCAGGCTAATGTAATAAATGATTAACATTATTTTCTTTTTAACTAGGTCAGTATTGACCAGCAAATTTACAACCTACTTCTGAGAGGAAAGTGGCATTGGAGATCTAGAACAATCTCTTGTATTTTTCTCTCCATTGGGCGATTATTCTTATTTGGGGATTATTTACCAGTTTTATTATTTTTTCTTTTAGAAACAGTATGTCAGTCTCTCGCTCCCTCTCTCTCTCTCTCTCGCTCTCTCTCTCTCTCACACACACACACACACACACACACACACACACACTCACACACTTTTTAACTGCCTGAAGCAAAATGAGTACATAATTGGCTTGGGTAACTCAAATGTCTTAATGTTGCGCTGACTTATCTTACGCCTTGGTGCAAGGATTCAGATTCTGATCCTCAGACTCAGTCTGTATTTCTAATCCTCAGTCCTGCTCCCTTTGAATCAAAAGGTCTATAACCATTAGTTGGTAGTTTATGTATAGTTTTTGTGCATCTGTCTAAACTTCCCAAGATATTCCTTCTTTGTTATCCATTCACAGGGAGAGGTCAGCTAAATTCATTACCAATAGACACACAGATACCATTAAATTCTGAAACAGAATATTTCCATAAAAGTGTCATTGGAGAGAATAAGTAGAACACTTCTACTTTTGTGAATTCTGGAATAATTTATCTAATTTGTCTTTTACTTTGCTGTTAAATTTTCTGAAGTGCTTGCAGGCAGATTATCATTCTATAATATAGTTTCCTCAAAAGCTTTCCTTAGTTGACTTTGTTTCTTTCCATCTCAAGTTGTACTTGTATTAGATTCCTATCACACATTTTACTTCTCCTCTCTTAGGTTTATTTTTTAATTGTATTGAAACTAAAAAAAAAAGATGATTTCCAAAATTTTAATTTGTTTTCTGTAGTAATTCTTGTCACTATTATTCTTTTCCTCTGCTTCTTCAGGAAAATTATTTTTCTTTTTACTCTGTTTAGAATATTTTAATGACCCCATGATGTTGTCTTTTCCCTCAGTTTCTGTATTTTCAAATGGTGCATAAAGTTCTATTGGCCTTCCTCTTCTTTAGTGTAGTGTTTAGAGAAAATCTTTTTCTGATGTCATCTGAATGATAAAAACAGTAATTCATTAAATGAACATACTATTATTTAAGGAACAAATAAGTTTTAAAAATTCTGCCAATTAGATAGCTGCTATTTTTCTATTACTTATAAATATTATTTCTTTTGTGAAAATGGTATAGAGAGTTTAAAATAATTTTAAAAATCATATAGTATAGTTTACAACTACAAAGGAAAATGTAAGATAAATAAAATGGGTAAGGAATTCTAAAACTTCTTAACATTCATAGTCCTTCACCAGTGTCACATCTATCTTTCTATACATCTTCACACTGTGTTCTAAAGAAAGGTGGTGATACAACATTTATTTAAAAACTGTTTACTATTGTTTCATGAAATGTTTTCCAAACAGCTGATAGCTATTCTGCAAGTTTGTTGCTAGAGCTTTCCTGATCTTACCAGAAAGTGTTACTGAAAGTTTTCAGACAATAGCCTTGATGCAAATACATGCATACTCCCACATCAAGTGCCCTCAAATGGTTGAAAGGCTGAAAAGTTGAGGAGCTCCCATATGGCTCCAGGAATAACCACCAGGTTCACACAGGGACAAGTAATTTACAACTGCACCAGGAATGTCTCCATGTAAACAGAGATTGTAAACTGCCATAGATTGTTGAATGTATTCTGATCTCAGTCACTATTTTTAAACCTGTGCATCTTGGAATTGATGAAATGTGATATTTGTATGTTGATATAAAGTTACCTAATCAAATTTATGAAGCTGGATCTATCTAGGAAGATAGTAGACATGTTTGCTATCTTCCAGTAAATTTAACTGGAGACTTTTCCCTTTCACTAACCTGGTTAGTCTTTAGTTTTGTGGTGGGGTAAGGGCTTCACTTGGTTATATTCTCTCCATAATTTAACAATGAAGGAAAGAATACCCCTCCATGTGGCCAGAGGTTAACATAGTAATCTATATACTCAGATAGGGCCAACTTTTCTCTGCTTTCTATTATTTTATTTATTTATTTATTTTAATTTTTTTGCTGTACGCGGGCCTCTCACTGTTGTGGCCTCTCCCGTTGCGGAGCACGGGCTCCGGACGCACAGGCTCAGCAGCCATGGCTCACGGACCCAGACGCTCCGTGGCATGTGGGATCTTCCCGGACCGGGGCACGAACCCGTGTGCCCTGCATCGTCAGGCGGACTCTCAACCACTTCGCCACCAGGGAAGCCCTTCTCTGCTTTCTAAATGTTAGATGTGACTTCCCTCGTGTTGGGCCTCTTTCTACTTTTATTCAATATTTAATCTTGTACATTTCCATACTTATTTTATAATTTAAGCTAAAGTCCATGGTAAATTATTATATTAAAATAGAAATAAACAATTCAAAGATAAAAAAGTAAAAGAGACTAGAGAAAAGTCATGTTGTTTGTCTGCTTTCATTGTTCTAACGGCATTTCCAATTTAGAATGGATTTGAAATAATTGAATAAAAGTATATATTATGACCAGTTTTATGCCATTTTATAATGTGCATGCACATGAGTTTGTTTTTTTTCTCATGAAAGTGTTTTTGAGTAATTGTGTGTTATTAATGTTATACAACAAAACATTTAATATGTCGGATGCCTAGCTAGTTATACATGAATCTACTTGTAAAGTCAACAATCATTCCATGTATTTTTTTAGGGGTGGTGGGTGTGTATGAAAAGTTTGCAGATCAGGCTTGCTTAAAGTAGGGTTGTCCATTTGTTTTCTTCTTCACTTTCTATTGGTTACTATCATTCTCATATCATGTAATAAACAATTACCCAAATGCAAACAAGTATTATACTTAATTAGAAATATATTTTTTCATTTTATTTATAGCATCCTCAAACTGGAGACTACTGTAATTACACTGAGATTAACAACGCCAACTGATATTAGAACTGAGGTAAGTTTTATGCTTTATCTACTGATTACTGTATCAAATTCACAACATCACCAACTTCAGATTATTTTCTTTAAACAATAAGTATGACTCTAACAAGTGTAGAGCTTGGACTTTTTGTCTTCAGTAGCCATGTTTGTTTTTATTTAAATGTTACTGAAAGAAATAACTAAATTTGTTCATGGTAATGCATAGGCTCTTTAGAGACTTATTTAGTAGCAGGTCTAAGAAATATGTTTCTTCTTTAAAAAGAAGTACATTAATTCAGGGGAAATAAGAGTCTTCATTTGACCTCAAAGAGACAAATGTGTGTACTTACTGACTACAGGACTTTCAGCAACTACTTCCACTCTGAACAAAATTTTTCCCATCTGCAAAATGGAAACCTAATATTTACCCCTAACTTCACACTATAATGAAAACTTCCAGAAGGCATGATCTTTCTCTGCTTTGTGTACTGATTAACCAAGTACCTAGAACAACCCATCTGATGCTTATAAATTACTCAATGAAGAATGAACTTTGAGACCTAGAGGAATTTTGATTATAAAGTATCTTGCATATACCAAATGCTTAACTAGGATGATCAGTATCCCAATTTGCTTGGGACTGTCCTGGTTTTAGCACTGAAAGTCCTGCATTCCAGGAAAAAGTCTTCGGCAAATTAGTAAGGTTGTTTACCCTATTTGCTCAATACAATTTAGGTGTTGTGAAAACTGCAAAGGCACAGGTATATTGGAGATACATTGCCTCTAACATGTCCAGTCATTTAAAATAGATCAAAGTACCATAATAACAATATCCTAAGTGGTGAAACATGATAAAAAGAGGAAAAGTATAGGAAAGAGATATAACTGATTTTATATTCTCAATCATGTTCAGCAAAATATATATTTAGAGCAAATCAGACTACAGTACTTCCTTTGAACACCTAGTTGAATGGAAGCAGTACTGGAATTCAAACACTAATATTATCACTATTAAATAAAAAAGATCATTTTTCTATCACAGATTTTTCGTGCTGAGTAAAATGAGCAACACTGTTAAACTCAATATACTGTATTTCTAATTTACATGTATAATAGAGTGATATTTATGTTTTAGATGAAAAGAGAAGGAACAGGGGAAGATGATGGCTACGTTGAGTTGGCAGACAAAATTGAAAAGTAGAGAATTCAATGGAATATTCAAAGGTGTGTTTCTCACACATGTGAATCAGTGCAATTCTTTTCAGCAGTTTCTTATCTCCAGTCCCCTTCTGGGATCATTTCTCTCTTGAAGAGGTTTTAATGAGTGACCTACTTTGGGATTGTTTTCATTAAAAAATAGTGTTTGCTGGTGCATTTTCCATATATCCCACGTGGTTAATATCAGACTGTAACAAGAGCCTGAGGGAGCATATGTGCCCCAGAAAACTTCTATATCAAGTCTATTTAGTTATGATAGGCTGCAATACCCAGTCTCTTTGCTCCAATGGACTTTGCAAATAAGATGAAGGCATGAGGATCAGCACAAATGCCTAGGATTCTTGGAGGAGGGCGGGGGTGGAATCATTTAATGAAGTTGTCCTCAGAAAATAGTGTTATCAGAGGGACTTCCCTGGTGGCACAGTGGTTAAGAATCCACCTGCCAATGCAGGGGACATGGGTTCAATTCCTGGCTTGGGAAGATCCCACATGCCGCCGAGAATCTAAGCCTGTGCGTCACAACTATTGAGCCTGTGCTCTAGAGCCTGTGAGCCACAACTACTGAGCCTGTGTGCCACAACTACTGAAGCCTGCATGCCTAGAGCCTGTGCTCTGTTACAAGAGAAACCACTGCAATGAGAAGCCTGCACACCGCAACAGAGTGTAGCCCCTGCTCGCCACAACTAGAGAAAGCCCTCACACAGCAACGAAGACCCAACAGAGCCAAAAATAAATAAATAAATAAATTTAAAAAGAAAGAAAGAAAGGAAATCTTGTATCAGAATTTCCTTCCATTCTGAGTGAGCTTGAGTGTGTGTGTGTGCAAAGGTACTGCACAAGGTGACCAACATGGGCTTAATTTGAATGATGTTGACTGATAATTTTTTTTTTAGATTTTTGGCTATCTGAAGTGTACCAGTAAACAGTGAGGTACCATTTAGTTTGTTAATTATTTTTAGAATTTTTAAGTGTCATGGGTGTTTATGATTAAACAAAAAAAGTAATTTGGAATAATATAAGAATCCAAACATAGAGACTTTTATCACCTTTCCTCTTAGCCATGTAGCTCCTGCCTTCCTCAAAATACATCTAAAGAAGAAAAACTTAAGGCCCATTAAAATAGGAAAAAATATTAAACATGGAAATGACTTTATTATAAAAGGAACAGAATGGTAATGTTCCTGTCTCCCCCCCCCCCACTTTTTTTTTCTTTTGGTGTAAGCTGTCTGAAATGAGGATATGCTTTGCATCATTGCCATCAATGGCCAGGGGTGCAGTTGGGCTCCCTATCCGTGGTAAAAGTGATCAAAATATTACCCCTGTAAAGGGCTTTTCTTTTGGGGGAAAAAAGATAAGAAGAATCCAGAGAAAAGAGGCTGCCTGGGGTGTGGGTTTGCAAGGAGGTTTAGCAAAGTAATTTGCAAATTTGGGGACCTGAGAATGTAATTCAGAGAGATAATTTTGCAGGACATAAGAGGAAAGAAATGTAGTGAGCTCTGCTGTCTATATCCCTTTCCTCCCTCATATTTAAAGATTAAGTTTGTTTTGAACAACATTTAGTAGGTCATAGTAGTGAATGCAAACAATTGTAAGGTATACAAGATTAGTAAGTCTCAGTTTTAGAAGTCATAAAAGATACTGAGAAGCAAGCCAACTTCCCCACTGAGTCTCATGGGTAAGAATTGGGGATCTAAATGAGGTGGAACAAACCCTAGGGAAATGATCAAGCTGGAGAACTGAGACATTAGTCTAAGTCCTCTTTAAAGCAAACACCAAGATGGGATTAAAAGTGCAACACATGTATTTTTTTCACACCTGTGAAAGAAAACGGCACGGGAGCCAGAAGTAACTGGAAGAACCATCAGATTGCAATGTAGGTTTGATTCTGATGAAGGAAGGAAGGATAGAGAAAGGAGTGAGAAAGAGAAGTAAGGAAGGAATGAAGGTAGGTTATGTACAGTAATTAGAATCTGTACAGTATAGTTCTAAGGACAAGTTGCCAAGATCTTTGATGGGAGTGTGAGGGGAATCTGGAATCTCAGTTTATCATCGGTTGCTCAGTTGTCTAGCACCTCCCAGGAGTGGACATGCTTTAGTATCCCTATTGTGCTCATTAATTGGCAGGAGAAGCTATTGGGAAATGTGGTCTTAGCATGAACTTAGTGATGATGGATTTTTGAGAGCATAACAGATAGAGCCATTGGTCAATTAAGCTCCCTGCATTTTGTTTTTTTGCGGTACGCGGGCCTCTCACTGTTGTGGCCTCTCCCGTTGCGGAGCACAGGTTCTGGACATGCAGGCTCAGCGGCCATGTCTCACGGGCCTAGCCGCTCTGCGGCACATGGGGTCTTCCCGGACCGGGGCACAAACCTGTGTCCCTTGCATCGGCAGGCGGACTCTCAACCAGTGCGTCACCAGGGAAGCCCTGAAAGATGCATTCTTATGGGCCCTACACCGATCTCTGAATTTGAAAAATCCATGTCACAGACTGAAGAAGAAAACTAACTTTATTTCCAAGAGAAGTAAAAACTTAAGCTTGATTCAGACATATGTCCTGTCTTCATTCTTTCTTTCCTTAAAAACACTTATTGAGCATCAACTCTGAAAGTTCTGTACTAAATGCTTTGTTAATGTAGAAATTCAAGCTGCTACCTAGGAAGGGCTGTCTAGGTGATAATGGTTCAGCCAGTTGATAACTTAAGAGTCTCAGAAATCATTTACTATTTGAAGCAGTGCAAGTCCTGCTTTTAGGCATGTGAGGAGGTTGATAAGTTTATATCCCTATGAAGAAGAATGGCTAGAAATAGCTAGTTACAAAATCATGGGCATGGCCAAATGAATTGTGGTTGAAGGTATTCTAAATAGCTCAATCATAAAACCAAGACAATAGTTTAATTCAGCAGTTCTCAAACATTTTTGTCTTTGGATAACTTTACACTCGGTTTTCATGGGTTATATGGATTGATATTTGCCATGCTGCAAATTAAAACAGAGAACTTTTTACAGTGCAAGAATACAAGAACACACACTCCATTAACCATCAGAATAAAAATGTCAGAGCAATCACATGTCCTGTAGCTTCTTGAAAACTCCACTGTACACTGGTGATATAGAGTGCAAAAGGCAAATAGCACATTAATATATTTATAAGTCTGAAATTGTCTTAGGGCTCCCCAGGTGTCCCTAGACTACACATGGAGAACTACTTGTCTAATTATAATGACCACAAAATACTGCTGGGGTTTAGAAGTATTCAGGTCATTGATTTCCAAGTAGTTCATGAAAGGACAGCAGATTTCAGCTTTAAGGTAGGTCCTTCCCCGGTGTGAATGGGGTTCTTAATATATTATCTGCCTTGCTTATGTTTGAACAAGGAACTGTTTGGGGTTATTCTATAGATTGACAGTTACCAACATCTACACTTGAGGGATGATAGGGCCACAGAACTGAAATTAGTGTTGATAGAATTTTCCAACTGCACCTCTCTATTTGAAGCAAGTAAGGAAAAGAGAACAAGCCAAGAGTATTTGTCACAACCTGGGCACCAACCTTCTGGCAGTAAGTAGGGTAAAGTCACTGATATTCAGGTATTTTGGGGACTGCATTATCGTTCTCAGCTGAGATTGAGATTGGTAACAGAAAGTGATTTTAATAAGAATAAAACTCATATTTCTAGTGATTGCTGTTTGATTAATTAATATATTACTATTTATATTGTGAGCTTCTTCAGGGTAATAGTCACATTTATTTTGTTCAAAGAACCCAACACAGTGTCCAGCACATAGTAGATGCTTTGATTTACCAAATGTGTGAATGAATAAGTAAATGAAATGCTCACTTTGACATTAAGCAAAATGTTGTGTATACAGTGGTGAAAAAAATAGGCATGGACCTATTTTTGTTGTGAAGATTGCAGCCAAATGGGGAAAGAAGGGAATAACTAAAACTGACCTTCTCTCAACAGTTCTTGCCCACTTTTCCATCTTCGAACATGGTGTTTTCTCTGCCTGGACTGCCCTTCCCCAAAATGTGCTTCTGGTGAAAAGCTCAATGATTACAAAATTACATGTTGAAATGATCCTATGAGTAGGTTCACCAGTCTTCTTTCAGATTGTAAGCTTCTTGAGGATAAGAGATGAAACAGTTCCATTTTTGGAAGTTCTAGTGCTCAGCACAGTGATTGGAAAACAATAAGCAATTAATATTGTTCGTTGAATGGATGAATAAATAAATACATTTCACAAAAGGATAATGAGTGGGTTATTTCAAGAAATATATGTAAAGATAACAGGTCAAAGAAATGAATCAATATTTATTACATATTCCCCTGGTTTCCTCTCACCACAGACCACACCAAGTGTCTTTTATAGACCAAGGAAGAGAAAAGAAAGTCTTTCTTTTTCAGACATTTCTCTTTCAAAAGCCTAGAACCAGATATTAAAAGCCACAGACTGTATGATTCCATTTTTATGAAACTTCCAGAATAGGTAAATTAATGGAGACAGAACACAGGGTAGTTGTCACCAGGGGTTAAGGGGTTGTCACCAGGGGTTGAGAATGGAAAGTAACTGCTTAATGGGTATAGAACTTCATTTTGGGGTGATGAAATGTTTTGAAACTAGATAATGTAGTGATGATTGCAACATTATCAACATAAAAACTGCTACTGAATTGTACACTTTAAAATGTTAATAGTTAATTTTATCTTACATGAACTTTACTTCAGTTGAAAAATATTATAGGGTCCAAGGTTGAGAGTGCTGTGCAAAACTAGGTCAGGCAGTGGTTTGAGCTTTTGAATGGCTGGGGACACTTGTACTATATTTTCTGTCTCCTCTATTCCTTCATTCAATAAGTATAAGCAGAGACTCTGAACTGGGCACTGTGCTACTTTCTCAGAGGAGTGGCATGAACCCAACTGATATAGTCCTTATCCTCCTACAATTTAGAGCCCAGTCAGGATCTATACATTAAATTACTTTAATACAGTCTCATCATTATCTTTACATGATTGTACTAAATGTTACTTTAAAAAATATATGTAAAGATGTCGTTTTGGGAGAAGGTACTCTGATAAGTTCTGGTTAGTAACTGTTTGTACCAATCCTATTGGAGAGTTAAATATATTTTTCCCTTTGTAAGTACAGACTTACCTTTAACTTTTGCTTAAATTAAGAAACTTGAAGCCAAATATCTCAAATATTATAATTTAATTTTTCTCAGTATTGAACTTATTTTCATGAACGTATTAAAAAAAAATAATTACATTGTGATAATTTTTCCACTTCCCAATTATGAAGAAACAGTAGATAATCTAACTTTTGCTATCTGAAATCTGTAGCCTTGATTGTAATTCCAGTACTTTTAAAATATTTGAACTGTTCAGAAAAAAAAAAACTTGGAATTTTAAGAGAATGAAACTCAATATGGATTTATTAAGCACATATTAAGTGATAGGTATAGCCCTAGGCCCTAGGGTAGAGATTTTAAGAATAAGATTTAATCCTGTACTAGATGACTTTACAAGCTTACAATTAAGTAGGAGAAATAAGATAACCACATAAATAAATATAATAGGGAATGCAGGAAACAAAACATCTTAAAAATATGTAAGCCTGAAATACAGGCTGAAAAGAGAGAGACAGTCATTCAGTGACATCACAGATTTCATGGAAGGAGTGATGTTTGGTGGCTAGTAATAGAATTTTGAAAGGAGGTTTAGTTCAGAAGAGGCTATTACAGCAGTAGAGAACACAGTGAGGAGATGCAGTGATGAGAAAAATAAAGATGTGTATGGGGAATGAAGAGTAATTCAGAAGGCTGCTACAGTATTTTTGAAATGTAGGTCATATGTGTCCTTCCTTAATAATTTTGCCATATTTTACAATATTTTTCATGTTTGCATATGCATATTTGCCATGTTTGCCATTACTTCTTTTTAAAACTTTTTCAATATTCACTATACACTTTCTTGTTTAAATATATTTACTTTTGAAATGTAGTTCTTATAATGATTTTCAAAATCTCATGAATAGAATATAATTTTAAATATTTAACATAATTAAGAAAACAATATTATTAGCTTAAAAATAGTAAATTTAGAGTAAATGACAAGCAATAATCTACAAATAATTACCAAACCTAATTTGATACTGACGAGGGTTCTTGGCCTTCACCAGTCAATAGAAATTTACTAGAGGCCATACAAGAAATTCAGGCAAGGCTTTATTGGGGCCCCTGCTGCAGCAGGGGGAAGCAAGAACAAATAACAAGCTCCCTTGCTTGCTCGCTCCCCGGGGTGGGGGCAGAGGGAGCTTGTTCCTTATATGGGGTGACGGAAGGTGTATGTCCAGGGGTCAGACCTGAGGGGTGGCTTATGTCTTTGGCCCACCCCTTACGTGGTGCTGGGCGCAGTACCCTGTTTTTGCTCCAGGCTCTTCAAAAGTGGCAGTTGAGTTTTTTTGGTCTCTTGGTATCTCTTGTCAGTAATTTTGCCCCAACTGCACGCAGGAAATTTTAGTCTCATACAGTTTATTTGTATTTTCTTGCTCGAGGAGAGGTGTGTCCATGTGCAAGCACTGCAGCATTGCAGCATTGCAGCACCGCAGCAGTGGGTCCCAGGTTCCAGCCTGTCTCACACTGATTTATAAAAATGCATATATGAACTCCAGTTCTTTATGAAAATAATAGAAGGTTTTATGGTTAGTTAGAAACAAAACGGTATTTCATAATGCTTAGTTTAGATGGGGAGTCTGGGGTTGACATGTACACACTGCTATATTTAAAATAGATAGCCAAGGAAGACCTACTGTATAGCGACAGGGAACTCTGCTCAGTATTCTGTAATAACCTAAATGGGAAAAGAATTTGAAAAAGAATAGATACATGTATACATATAACTTTTTGAATCACTTTGCTGTACACCTGAAACTAACACAACACTGTTAATGAACTATACTCCAATATAAAATAAAAATTAAAACAAAATAAAAAACAAAATGTAGATAAAATTTCTATATAAATAAAATGACTCAGTTGAAAAGGGCACAACATTTCAATTATCTCCCCTAAGAGCCTGGGATACTGAGTATTGATTTTTAATGAAAATATTTATGGAGCACATTTTCCAAAAAGGGCATCTTTTCAATGATTTTTATAAGCTGATATGTCAATGTAACTGATATTAAGACAGATAGAAAGGCATTAGAGCTGTGTAGAGTATGACTGAGGGAAATATTGAGAGAGTCATCAAGGTTGGTACCTTTTTCTTGGGCTCCTTACAACCAAAGATTCAGGCCCCAGCTTGGCCCTGTCTCTCAAAATTCTCACTTTGAGGTGAGAAACAAGCTAAATCTTTGATAAAGGGGTAGGAGAGGGTAAGGGCAGGAGGGAGAAAAGAAGCTAATTCTTTGGTTTCTGGATCATTCTGATAGATGGTTTCTCAGGTTTTAAACTCAAGAGCAAACCCTAAGAGCAGAATAAGTGCTAACACAAGATCAGAATATGATACATGGAGTTAAAGCACCATATACATACATACATACATATATATATATATATATATATATATATATATATATATCAGTATTTGCCAAAATTCTTATGTTTATTTCCCATGTTCTGCACACTCACAGATATTTGAAATAATAACTTCTATCTCTATATATGCCTTTAATTGCATTATATAATCTCATAATTGACATATTAAAATAGAATTCAATAATATTTTTTTAAATTTATTTAAGGGTAGTTGATTTACAATGTTGTGTTATTTTCTGGTGTATAGCAAAGTGTGGGATTCAACAATCTTTATCTGTGAAAGAGAAGGGACAAATTAAAGTGATAGTCACACACTACTAGCTATTGTTCAGAGTGGGATTGGGAGGCAGGGAGAGTGAGTCAGCACTGGTCATTTTTCAGCTTGTCCCTCTTGCTGCTGATTTTCCTATCTCAGTCTCTCCCTCAACTGGATTACATGAAAAAAACAATGTGTGGTTATTAGAACTAGCATACCTATTGATATAACAGATCAGACAGTGAGAAAATCTGGGATATTTACCCAGGCAGGAGGCAAAGGAGGAAGCAAGTGAAGGAGGAAGAATGTTAGGATGTAGCTGGCATTCCTTAAGCATCTTGAGAATAAGGGAGAAGCATACCACACCAAATGTGTATTTAAATGAATATTTATTCTTCATTCAAACTCTGGACTGAAGAGTGGAGGCTAGAACAGTTGTATGATCTTCTTCTATCCCCTCAGAATTATATAACTGGTATCAAGTTTTGTATCTGAAACTAAATGGACAGTAGTCTAAGCATTAGCCCATCTTTTGATCTTGTTACATATTGATTTGTTCCAATGATCCCTTTGACTATATCTCACCTTCACATGTGGTGTCTTCACCAGGATTCCTCACCACAGGATGTTGATAGTATATTTATAATCTCAAATAATTTCCATTCCCCATGATACACAGACTCTAAGTATAACAGAGAAGAATTATGTAAATAAATAGATTCTGCATAAATTTGTAGTTACAGAAACTAACATAGCATAATAGCAACTACTAATTTTATGTCACATAAATATTTACAAATCATATTCATGTTATCTCATATGAAACAACGACCCTGTGAATAAGATATTATTAATGCTATTTTACATTAATCATCTGAGGATCAGAAAAAATAATTGAACTGCCCAATATGAAACAACTTGGTAGTCCAGGGTCTAATTTCCAGCCCCATGCTTTTTCTTTTCCAATATATTTCAGGTCTGAACTGCACTTTAGATAACAAGAGACAACTAACACATGCATGTTGGCAATGCAAACTATCACTGGAGTACTGATTATATGAACATTGTTTAAGTGAACACTATTTCCCTACTCAGTTATGCTTATCTGCTGTGGCTTGCTGACCTCTCAAAGAGGCCATCAAAACAGATATGTTCATCAAGGCAAGCTGAGTTTATTTCTTACTACAGTAAGGGAAGCCATAACCTTCACGTTATGAGTAACTTCTTAAAAGGGGAAGTCAAAAGCAAGCTATTTATAAAATTTTTATTTAAGGCAGGTCTTTCACTATAACATATCTGACTTGGATTTGGTAAAGTTCATGTTATAATGCTAAGCATATCTTTGAAGAGTAATCATTTTCTTGATGGGACAAGTTGAGCTATTTACCATTCTGATAAGGGGACATTTATGTGATGAAAGCAAGTTGAGCAGGCTCTTCTTTGAATAAATTAATTTTCAGGAATTCCTGAAATGGCAGGTTTATTTGCAACTTTGTCTTCCTAAGCAAGAATTTCCTGGCAGAGTAAAATCACATCAAGGTAGATTGTCAAACAGTAAGCTGAGTGTATATAGCTGTTTCATTTTTTTAATAAAGAGCACACAAAACTATCAGAGCACTCAAAAACAGAACAGAGGTAATTCATCTTTAGCTCATTATCTGGCTCAAAGTTGTATTTAATATTTGCTTTGAGTAAATTAAGGAACCAGTAAATTAATGCAAACTGATAAAATAGAGCTTCCTAAAATGGATTCCAAGGAATATTGGTTCCCACAAGATACTTTTGGACAAAAGGTTTACTTAGTTAAATAGGCTTGGAAAGTATTGTATTCTATATCATTTTATTAATGAGTCAAAATATCCATAAGACTGGAGTGTTTGACTGTAATGCCCTGCAGTAAAATGAAGCAGTCCTTTTCAGTATTATAGAGAGTGATAAGGCCAGTGGCAAACTGAAAAGTGCCTGGCTTTCAAATTTGAAAATATAGTGTAGGGTGAAACATCTAAGGACAGGAGAGAGAGGGAGAGAGAAAGAGAGGAGGTGGAGAAGGAGGAGAAGGAGAAAAAAGACAAGAAGAAAGAAGGAACCTATGAGCTAAATTCAGTTCTAGGAATAAGAAGAAGGTAGGTAAGATTGAGTCTTCTATTAAGTAAAATTATCTTTCTTTGCTAACCCTTTGTTTTCAAATTTGCTTGAATAGTGAATGAGATGACTATATATTTTATTATCTATACTAAGATATTTTGGAGTGTGAAAGGAGGTCCTGCCCAGTTATAACTGGACAATATGCATGAACTGGAACTATCTTGTGAAAACTTCAGTGTATGATCACCCTACAAGTTTTTATACACCACATATTTGGAGTCCATATTATAAGTCACAACCGTGAGGAATGCTGAGAATGATCAAAATCGTATCTAGAAGTGACCCCCATACGAATTCTATAAGGATTACTATCACTTTGAGGATCATGGGTCAATTTCTTGTCCCTAATACCAAATCACCTTAGCTGACTTAAGTTTCACCTGAAAAACTTCTAGAACACTTATTTAAGCATTCTATGTATCCATAGGCAAAGAAAAAGGAAGCACCAATTATGATTTCTTGACAATTGTATTATTTTATTATCTTCATAAAATATAAGTTTTTAAAAAAAAACCTAATAGAGACTCATGAAATAACAATGAATGGCCAGATAGAAACAGTTAGGAAATCTAAAAGATTTGGGTCTCTATTGACATTTATCTTCTTTAGAGTCTCTTAGATAATTTAGAGTAAAGATCATCAAATCAAAAGGCATCAGAGCCAGATAGATAAGGAAATGAGAAAAGCAAGCAAGTAGAATATTAGGGAGGTGAAAAGACTAGAGCCATGTGTACAAGGGCAGCTGCTATTTAGTTCCAGATTGCTGTTGTTATGCAGGAATATAGTACAAATACTTATAGATATTCTGAATTTTCAGAAAATATGAATATTTTCATTTTATTGCTATTACCCAATTTAAAAATATTAGCCCAATTTAATGTTTTAATTTATTTTAAAAAATTTTAAACATATTTATTGGAGTATAATTGCTTTACAATGGTGTGTTAGTTTCTGCTTTATAACAAAGTGAATCAGTTATACATATACATATATCCCCATACCTCTTCCCTCTTACATCTCCCTCCCTCCCACCCGTCTAGGTGGTCACAAAGCACCGAGCTGATTTCCCTGTGCTATGTGGCTGCTTCCCACTAGCTATTTATTTTACCTTTGGTAGTGTATATATGTCCATGCCAGTCTCTCACTTTGTCCCAGCTTACCTTTCCCCTCCCCACATCCTCAAGTTCTTTCTCTAGTAGGTCTGCGTCTTTATTCCCGTCTTGCCTCTAGGTTCTTCCTGACCTTTTTTTTTTTTCTTAGATTCCATATATGCGTGCTAGCATACGGTATTTGTTTTTCTGACTTGCTTCACTCTGTATGACAGACTCTAGGTCCATCCAACTCACTACAAATAACTCTATTTCGTTTCTTTCTATGGCTGAGGAACATTCCATTGTATATATGTGCCATATCTTCTTTATCCATTTATCTGTTGATGGACACTTATGTTGCTTCCATGTCCTGGCTAAATAGTGCTGCAATGAACATTGGGGTAAATGACCCTTTTTGAATTATGGTTTTCCCAGGGTATATGCCCAGTAGTGGGATTGATAGGTCATATGGAAGTTCTATTTTTACATACTAAGGAACCTCCATACTGTTCTCCATAGTGGCTGTATCAAGTTACATTCCCACCAGGAGTGTGAGAGGTTTCCCTTTTCTCCACACCCTCTCCAGGATTTATTGTTTGTAGATTTTGATGATGGCCATTCTGACTCGTGTGAGGTGATACCTCACTGTAGTTTTGTTTTTCATTTCTCTAATGATTAGGGATGTTGAACATCCTTCCATGTGTTTGTCGGCAATCTGTATATCTTCTTTGGAGAATGTCTATTTAGGTCTCCTGCCCAATTTTGGATTGTGTTGTTTGCTTTTTAGATATTGAGCTGCATGTGCTGCTTATAAATTTTGGAGATTAATGCTTTGTCAGTTGCTTCATTTGCAAATATTTTCTCCCATTCTGAGAGTTGTCTTTTCGTCTTGTTTATGGTATCCTTTGCTGTGCAAAAGCTTTTAAGTTTCATTAGGTCCTATTTGCTTATTTTTGTTTTTATTCCCATTTCTCTAGGAGATGGGTCAAAAAGGATCTTGCTGTGATTTACATCATAGAGTGTTCTGCCTAGGTTTTCCTCTAAAAGTTTTAGAGTTTCTGGCCTCACATTTAGGTCTTTAATCCATTGTGAGTTTATTTTTGTGTATGGTGTTAGGAAGTGTTCTAATTTCATTCTTTTACATGTAGCTGTCCAGTTTTCCCAGCACCACCTATTGAAGAGGACATCTTTCTCCATTGTATATTCCTGCCTCCTTTGTCATATGTTAGGTGACCATAGGTGTGTGGTTTTATCTCTGGGCTTTATATCCTGTACCATTAATCTATATTTCTACTTTTGCACCAGTACCATACTGTCTTGATTAGTTTAGCTTTGTAGTATAGTCTGATGTCAGGGAGCATGATTCCTCCATCTCCATTTTTCATTCTCAAGATTGCTTTGGCTATTAGGTGTCTTTTGTATTTCTATACAAATTGTAAAATATTTTGTTCTAGTTCTGTGAAAAATGCCATTGGTAGTTTGATATGGATTTCATTGAATCCATTGTTTGCTTTGGGTAGTAGAGTCATTTTCACAATGTTGATTCTTCAAATCCAAGAACATGGTATATATCTCCATCTGTTTGTGTCATCTTTAATTTCTTTCATCACTGTCTTATAGTTTTCTGCATACAGGTCTTTTGTCTCCTTAGGTAGGTTTATTCCTAGGTATTTTATTGTTTTTTGTTGCAGTGGTAAATGGGAGTGTTTCCTTAATTTCTCTTTCAGATTTTTCATTGTTAGTTTATAGGAATGCAAGAGAGTTCTGTACATTAATTTTGTATCTTGCTACTTTACCAAATTCATTGATTAGCTCTAGTAGTTTTCTGGTAGGATCTTTAGGATTCTCTATGTATAGTATCATGTTATCTGCAAACTGTGACAAATTTACTTCTTTTCTGATTTGGATTCCTTTTATTTCTTTTTCTTCTCTGATTGCCATGGCTAAAACTTCCAAAACTATGTTGAATAATAATTCTGAGAGTGGGCATCTTTGTCCTGTACCTGATCTTAGAGGAAATGGTTTCAGTTTTTCACCATTGAGAATGATGTTGGCTGTGGGTTTTTCATATATAGCCTTTATTATGTTGAGATAGCTTACCTCAATGCCCACTTTCTTAAGAGTTTTTATCATAAATCAGTGTTGAATTTTGTCAAAAGCTTTTTCTGTGTCTATTGAGGTAATCATATGGTTTTTATTTTTCACTTTGTTAATGCAATGTATCACATTGATTTATTTACATACATTGAAGAATCCTTGAATCTCTGGGATATCTCCCAGTTGATCATGGTGCATTTTCCTTTTAATGTGCTGCTGGATTCTGTTTGCTCATATTTTGTTGAGGATTTTTTCATCTATGTTCATTAGTGATATTGGCCTGTAGTTTTCTTCCTTTGTGACATCTTTGTCTGATTTTGGTATTGGAGTGATGGTGGCCTAGTAGAATTAGTTTGGCAGTGTTCCTCCCTCTGCTATATTTTGGAAGAGTTTGAGAAGGAGAGGTGTTAACTCTCTTCTCTAAATTTCTCTAAATATATGATAGAATTCGCCTGTGAAGCCATCTGGTCCTGGGTTTTTGTTTGTTGCAAGATTTTTAATCACAATCTCAATTTCAGTGCTTGTGATTGGTCTGTTAATATTTTCTATTTCTTCCTGGTTCAGTCTCAGAAGGTTTTGTTTTTCTAAGAATTTTTCTGTTTCTTACAGTTTGTCCATTTTTTTGGCATATAGTTTCTTGTAGTAATCTCTCATGATCTTTTGTATTTCTGAGGTGTCAGTTGTTACTTCTCCTTTTTCATTTCTGATTCTATTGATTTGAGTCTTCTTCCTTTTATTCTTGATGAGTCTGGCTAATGGTTTACCAATTTTGTTTATGTTCTCAAAGAACCAGCTTTTAGTTTTATTGATCTTTGCTCTGGTTTCCTTTATTTCTTTTTCATTTATTTCTGATCCTATCTTTATGATTTCTTTCCTTCTGCTAACTTTGGGTTTTTTGTTGTTGTTGTTCTTCTTCTTTCTCTAATTGCTTTAGGTGTAAAGTTAGGTTGTTTATTTGAGATATTTCTTGTTTCTTAAGGTAGGATTGTATTGCTATAAACTTCCCTTTAGAACTGTTTTTGTTGCATTCCATAGGTTTTGGGTCATTGTGTTTTCATTGTCATTTGTTTCTAGGTATTTTTTTGATTTCTTGTTTGATTTCTTCAGTGATCTCATGTTTATTAAGTAGTGTATTGTTTAGCCTCCATGTGTTTGTATTTTTCACAGATATTTTCCTGTAATTGATATCTAGTGTCATAGCACTGTGCTAGGAAAAGATACTTGACACGATTTCAATTTTCTTAGAAACACCAAGGTTTTATTTTTGATCCCAGAGATAATCTATCCTGGAGAATGTTCCCTGAGCACTTGAGAATAAAGTGTTTTCTGTTGTTTTGGGGTGAATATCCTATAAATATCAATTAAGTCGATCTTGTTTAATGTATCATATAAAGCTAGTGTTTTCTTAGTTTCATTTTGGATGATCTGTCCATTGTTGAAAATGGGGTGCTAAAGTCCCCTATTATGATTTTGTTACTGTTGGTTTCCCCTTTTATGGCTATTAGCATTTGCCTTAAGTATTGAGGTGCTCCTATGTTGGTTGCATAAATATTACAATTGTTATATCTTTTTCTTGAATTGATCCCTTGATCATTATGTAGTGTCTTTCTTTGTCTCTTGTAATAGTCTTTATTTTAAAGTGTACTTTGTTTGACATGAGAATTGTTACTCCAGCATTCATGTGCATGGAGTATCTTTTTCCATTCCCTCACTTTCAGTCTTTATGTGTCCCTAGTTCTGAAGTGGTTCTCTTGAAGACAGCATATATACAGGTCTTGTTTTTGTATCCATTCAGCCAGTCAATGTTTTTTAGTTGGAACATTTAATCCATTTTCATTTAAAGTAGTTATTGATATGTATGTTCCAATTACCATTTTCTTAATTGTTTTGGGTTTGTTATTGTAGGTCCTTTCCTTCTCTTGTGTTTCCCACTTAGAGAAGTTCCTTTAGCATTTGTTGTAAAGCTGGTTTGGTGGTACTGAATTCTCTTAGCTTTTCCTTTTCTGTAATGTTTTTTAATTTCTCCTTCGAATCTGAATGAGATCCTTGCTGGGTAATCTTGGTTGTGGTTTTTTTTCCCGTTCATCACTTTAAATATGTCCTGCCGCTTTCTTCTGGCTCACAGAGTTTCTGCTGAAAGATCAGCTGTTAACCTTATGGGGATTCACTTGTATGTTATTTGTTGTTTTTTCCATGATTCTTTTAATATTTTCTCTTTGTATTTAATTTTTGACAGTTTGATTAATATGTGTCTTGGCATATTTCTCCTTGGATTTATCCTGTATAATACTATCTGTGCTTCCTGGTGTTGATTAACTATTTCCTTTCCCATATTAGGGAAGTTTTTAACTATAATCTTTTCAAATATTTTCTCAGTCCATTTCTTTTTCTCTTCTTCTTCTTTGACCTCTACAATTCGAATGTTAGTGCATTTAATGTTGTCCCAGAGGTCTCTGAGACTGTCCTCAATTCTTTTCATTCTTTTTTTCTTTATTCTGCTCTGCAGTAGCTATTTCCACTATTTTATCTTCCAGGTCACTTGTCTTTTCTTCTTCCTCAGTTATTCTGCTATTGATTCCTTCTAGAGAATTTTTAATTTCATTTATTGTGTTGTTTGTCATTGTTTGTTTGCTCTTTAGTTCTTCTAGGTCCTTGTTAAACGTTACTTGTATTTTCTCCATTCTATTTCCAAGATTTTGGAGCATTTTTACTATAATTACTATGAATCCTTTTCATGTCGACTTCTTATTTCTTCATCTTTTGTTTGATATGGTGGGTTTTTACCTTCATCTACTGTGTGTTTCTCTGTGTTCTCATTTTGCTTAACTTACTGTGTTTGTGGTCTTCTTTTCACAGCCTGCATGTCCATAGTTCCTGTTGTTTTTGGTGTCTGCACCCAGTGGTTTAGGTTTGTTCAGTCAGTTGTGTAAACTTCCTGGTGGAGGGCACTGGTGCGTGTGTTCTGGTGGATGAAGCTGGATCTTGTCTTTCTGGTGGACAGGACTGCATCTGGTGGTGTGTTTTGGGGTGTCTGTGACCTTATTATGATTTTAGTCTGCCTCTCTGCTAATGGATGCTGTTGTGTTCCTCTCTTGTTCCTTGGCATTTGGTGTCCAGCACTGTAGCTTGCTGGTCATTGAGTGGAGCTGGGTCTCGGCGTTGAGATGGAGATCTCTGGGAGAGCTGTCACTGTTTGATATTATGTGGAGCTGGGACATCTCTGGTGGACTAATATCCTGAACACAGTTATCTCCGCTCAGAGGCACAGGCCTCACACCTGGCCTAAGCACCAAGACCCTGTCAGCCACATGGCTCAGAAGAAAAGGGAGAAAAAAAAAAAGAAATAAAAATAAAGTAAAATAATGTTATAAAATAAAATATTATTACATATAAAAATATTAAAATTAATTTTAAAAAAAGAAAGAAAGAAGACAGTAACCAAACCAAAAAAGAAATCCACCAATGATAACAAGCCTAAAAATTATACAAAAAAAAAAAAAAATCAGACAGACAGAATCCTAGGACAAATGGTAAAAGCAAAGCTATACAGACAAAATCACTCAAAGAAGCATACCCACCAGACTTACAAAAGGTGAAAAAGGAAAGCAATATATATATTTATATATAAAAAAAAAAAGGAAGAGAGCAACCAAATGAATAAACAAATCTACCAATGATAAGAAACTCTAAATACTAAACTAACATAAACATAAAACCAGAAACAAATTAGATGCAGAAAGCAAACCCCAAGTCTACAGTTGCTCCCAAAGTTCACCACCTCAATTTTGGGATGATTCATTGTCTATTCAGGTATTCCACAGATGCAGGGTACATCAAGTTGTTTGTGGAGATTTAATCCACTGTTCCTGAGGCTCCTGAGAGAATTTTCCCTTTCTTTTCTTTGTTTGCACAGCTCCTGGGGTTTAGCTTATGATTTGGCCCCACCTCTGCATGTAGGTCACCTGAGGACATCTGTTCTTCACTTAGACAGCAGAGGGTTAAAGTAGCAGCTGATTGGGGAGGTCTGGCTCACTCAAGCTGGGGGGAGGGAGGGGTATGGAATGCGGGGTTAGCCTGTGGTGGCAGAGGCAAGTGTGACGTTACAACAGCCTGAGGCATGCTGTGTGTTCTCCTGGCAAAGTTGTTCCTGCATCACGGGACCCTGGCAGTGGTGGGCTGCACAGGCTTCTGGGAGGGGAGGTGTGAATAGTGACCTATACTTGCACACAGGCTTCTTCGTGGTTGCAGCAGCAGCCTTAACATTTCATGCCCGTCTCTGGTGTCCGTGCTTATAGCCATGGCTTACGCCCATCTCTGGAGCTCGTTTAGGTGGTGCTCTGAATCCCCTCTCCTCCCGCACCCTGAAACAATGGTCTCTTGCCTCTAAGGGAGTTCCAGACATTTTCCCAAACTCCCTCCTGGCTAGCTATGGTGCACTAGCCCCCTTCAGGCTGTATTCATGTAACCAACCTCAGTCCTCTTCCTAGGACCTGACTTCTGAAGCCTGAGCCTCAGCTCTGAGTCCCCACCTGCCCTGGAGGGTGAGCAGACAAGCCTCTCAGGCTGGTGAGTGCTGGTTGGCACTGATACTCTCTGCAGGAATCTCTCCACTTTGCCTTGTGTACCCCTGTTGCTGTTCTCTCCTCCATGACTCTGAAGCTTCCCCCCCACCCCCCGTCTCTGCCAGTGAAGGGGCTTCCTAGTGTATGGGAACTTTTTCTCCTTCACAGCTCCCTCCCAGAAGTGCAGGTCTTGTCCCTATTCTTTTGTCTCTGCTTTTTTCTTTTTTCTTTTTCCCTACCCAGGTATGTGGGGAGTTTCTTGCCTTTTGGGAAGTCTGAGGTCTTCTGCCAGCATTCAGTAGGTGTTCTGTAAGAGTTGTTTCACATGTAGTTGTATTTCTGATGTATTTGTAGGGAGGGAGGTGATCTCCACAACTTACTCTTCTGCCATCTTGAAGGTTTCTCTGGCCCAATTTTAACAACAACAAAGACATACCATTGGCCAAATAAAACATCTTTATAACCATCTGGGTTTGTGGGCCTCTAATTTTCAAACTCTTATAGAAACATTGAATAGTCTTATTAAATAAGTAATTAATCATATATAAAGTTTTTTTCAAAGTTAGTCTTGCTTCCTGTGAAGAGAGGTGATATCTGTCAACTGAATTTAGTGTGCTAATTATTTTTCAATATACACATAGATTAAATCATTATGTTTTACACCTTAAAGTTATACAATGTTATATGTCAATTATACCTCAATATAAGTGGAAAAAATACATCCAATCAAAAACAAAGTTAATCTTGCTTCACATAACAGTTATATTCTTTTCAGGTTCAGGGAACTGGTCTTAAAACTACTTCATCTTTCACATTAATAGGTGGAAACATAGTAAGAACTGAATGAATATTCATCCTTTGATTAAGGTCACGATGAAGAGTTGAAAATGTTCAGGTAACACATGATACAGATTGTCTCATTCAGGAACAGACCTGATCCCACTTCAGATTTCTCTATAATGATTACATGCTCATTGTCAAGATTGCACACATTTAAAAGACAAGTGGACAATTTAGTGTTTTAGGAAAAAATATACATAACACATCGTGCAGAATTATTATCTTTTAACTTAGTTTCATGTTAGTTGTCACTTCTTGCCTGAGTTCACAAAAGTGCTAAGCTAACAGTATTTTGACTCACTTTGCATTTCTGTATAAGTTTATAGCTATTTGACTGAGAAGAAAGATTCTGAAAAATGCTACCATGTCTCAAAGTTTTGTTCACAATAACTTTTGGACATACTGCTGTTACTTGGCCTACTTTTATTATGTTCATTTTTGCCCCTATAAACTGTCCTGTCCCGTGGCCACTCTCCTCCTTTTGTCCCCATGGAAGATGACCTAGAGTGTAATGAGAAAACCAGAAGAAAGCAGGGGCCTATATGGCAGCAGCAGGAGATGGTTGACAAATCACAAAGGTTTTGGAGAAAGTGTTTTTGCTCTTTCTTTGATTTTTAATAATATATTGCTGACATGTAATCTACCTTTAATAACAGAAGAAGAGTAAGTGTACACAAAAGTGGGGCAAAAAAGGAGGTTTTGTAAATGTCTCCTATTCTCCTCCTCAATCAGTTATCTCTATAAAATATGCAATAGCCAGGGTTCTTTGCATTTGAGACTAATTCCACCCAATGTTATTGATGGGGTCACAGCAATAATATTTGTTGTATGGTCATTTATTCACTTTTCCTTCAATAAAAAAAAGCTCTCTAAAAGACAACTACAACCAGGCTAAAGGAACCAGAGGGATAAATTAAATATAAGAATAATAGCTGGAGTACAGAGAAATGGATGCTGTGGTAAATGGGGGCGTCTGTCCTTTTTTTTTTTTTTTTTCCTGTGCTGCACCACATGCAGGATCTTAGATCCCCAACCAGGGATTGAACCCAGGCCCTTGACAGTGAGAACATGCAGTTCAAACAACTGGACAGCCTGGTAATTCCCTAGGGGTTTCTGTCTTTGTTTAAAAGTTTTAATTAATAGAATTAATAGCTGCTTCCTCCCTCTCTAAATAAAGAAGCAATTATAGTTTTGGAAAACTTTCTTGAAATATCCTTATTCACAGCTTCACATTCCATAGGTGTGCTTTATGTCATGTGTGTGCTCATGTGTATCAGAGTACAATGTTACTGAGCTGACATTTTTACACATGGTTGGGCCAGCTGAAGGGACTTTAGCCCTCACTTGACAAGTACTGTAAAAGTCCCACTTGCATCAGTAACTTGGTAAAAGGTGAAAGGCAAAGAAGTTAGAGGTTTTCTATTCTCTAACCAAAGCATCTTCTTTAAGCATTAGGGACCAACAGCCCAAAATTGTCTCCAATGGAGAAAATTCTAAGCACTTAACCAACTTGCTTTTAGTTCCAATGATTTTTCTTCTCTATTTTGTCCCTATTGTATCAAGGCCATATTTTGTTATATGATTCTGCATCTCAGTATTGTTGCAGTATATTCTATTATCCTCATCTATGCTCTTTTAACTGACTTTCCTTTTTCCTTATTTTACTATATATTACATCATATTGTTCTAATTTTCTTGCTTTTTACATATTCTTATCTTAATATTAAAAAATTATACTTTCAAAAACATATTCCTTTATATTTAATGATTTTGAATTATTTTATTCTTAGTCTTTTGGGACTAAATTTTATTATTCATCGTTCATCCAATTTATTTTTTAAATTTTATTTTCTTAAAAGTATTACAAATGTATTTATTTTATTTTATTCTCTCTTAATTTATTTATATTTTTGTTTTTAACCTCTATTTGTTTTATTTCTCATTTTATTGATTTTATAATGATTTACAGCTATTTATACTTCTCTTAATTTTAATTCTTTTTTTTTAATTTGCTTTTATTTTTGTTCTATATTAAATTGCAATTGTCATTATATAAATTTAAACATTTTTAGTCTCTTATATCAAAACGTATGTAATTTGTCATGCTTTCCTTTCTCATGCCAGCAAGAGGCTGTTTCAGCTATGTGGTGTTGTGGAGTATTTGGTAGGAATTACCACTAAAATAAGATGTGGCTTGGAGATTCCTTCCTCCTGGCTGCTGCTACCATTGTTCTGATTCTCCCAATGGATCTGGCATTCTTTATAAACATAAGACGACTAAAATTTTATTGTATTATGGTGTAATTAATAGACTCCTAACTAATAGTCATTCTCAGGACAAAAGGGACACTCTCTATGTAAATGACACATTGAATTACTTTGAAGGTGATGTTTCCAAATTTATGAGGAAATCTGTTTTCTAGATGTTAAGCCACATGGCAAGCCATGCAAATAAAATGTCACAGTACATGAGGAGAAAGTAGGTGAAAGTTACATCAGAGGCAGTGTTTTTCTCATAAGTGTTCCTGTCCTTCAAATAGGCATTGGCTTTAGTACCAGATGGTGGTTTCTATCACTAAGTTTCACCAATATATAGGTGCTGGATATTTGTCTTACACCTCTGTCCCTCTGGATGCCAAGGACTCTAAATTCTGTTTCCGGGGGGACAATGTGTCCACATAGGGTAGTACTGATAAGACTCATCAAAGTCTTTTAGTGGAGGTGTGAGGATCCCTTCGACCTCACTTGAATAATCAATAGGTAGCAGTCATGGAAGCACTCATCATATAATAAGGAAAAGCATGTGGATGACTATAGATGGTCTTCTGACTTTGATTGTCTTCAACACATTCCTCAGTGCTAGACTGATGATGCTGGGCTATATCTCTGTTGGACTCTGCTTCTCTTTATGTGACACTTCTATATTCATTCTCCTCATCTCAGTCTCAATAAATCTTCTCTAATGTCACTTTATTTTAATCTCTCCCTTACAGACCCCAGCCTAAGAGGCATGATTGATATTGAGCTAATAATAATTCTGTGCTATGTCTCTACCAAGGAGACAGGATACCCTAATGACAAGTATGTGAAAAAAAGTAACTTGACCAACCCTCAGTAGTTTTAACATTTTATATGCTGACTTTAACTTCATTTCATTTTCTTCCACTACACCCCTGAGACCATAAAAATTGTCAAATGTGATTGATATACTTCCCAGGTAGTCTTATGAAGTGGTAACTGTTCTACTCTGTTGAATGAGGACTTTTATCTGTATGAAGTCCTTACTTCTTTCAGAATACTCCCTTTTCTGTTAAAATCATCAGTGGATGGGCTTCCCTGGTGGCGCAGTGGTTGGGAGTCTGCCTGCCGATGCAGGGCACACGGGTTCGTGCCCCGGTCTGGGAGGATCCCGCATGCCGCAGAGCGGCTGGGCCCGTGAGCCGTGGCCACTGAGCCTGCGCGTCCGGAGACTGTGCTCCGCGACGGGAGAGACTACAGTAGTGAGAGGCACATGTACTGCAAAAAAAAAAAAAAAAAAAAAAATCATCAGTGGACCCTATCTTAGAAAAGGGAGGTTTATCCAGACATCCTGTAGAGTCTTTCTATAACCAGATAATATATTGATGATATCCTGGTCTAGTGGAATTCATCTGCACCTTCAACTGATAGATATTATCCTACATGCTTAAGTATTTATCTAGATCTTGTACATTCCATGTAGTATGCCCTGCAATGAAAATGATTCATTTTTTTATATACAGCTCTTTCAATAAGGATCTTGATTTCTATTTTAAAACATAATGTTATATATTTAAAGGTAAAAATAACATTTGTTTAAATATAGAAAGGAAAAAGTGTACATATATATACATATATAGATAAATGTGCATAGTTAAGTGTAAGGTTCCACCAAGGCCTCTTCACACTTTGGCGAATAATCACTGAGGTCAGATATATGATAATACTCTCATATTTTGGTACTTATGCAGTTTCCTAGTAAGATGGGCATGATTTTATTAAGGTCTTTACCCTCAGTGAGTTGTTTTGCTTGTTTGCTTTCTTTCTATCTTCTCTTTCATTTCTTATTCAACAAAATTAAGATATAACTGTATATATATGTATATATATATATATATATATATATATACAGTTTAAAAACCCCAAATAAATGAACACCTATGTAACTAGCACTAAATTTATTAAACAGAAAATTACCACAGACCTTAAAACTTCTTCCTTAGGAGGTAACCAGTTTCCTGTATTAATTATTCCATAATGTTCTGTATAGGTTTACTGCATTTGTAAGTTTACCTAAATGATATATTTTCAGGTTTGCTTCTTTATAAACTTTTCATAAATAAAATGATTAATTTATTTTTTGAATACCACATTATTGTTGCTGCATATAATGTTACTTTACTTTTATCTTTACATAGTATTTCATTCTAAGAGCTAATAATTTATTCTATTTTGGTAGGCATTTGGATTGTTTTCTAATTTTTTCTACAATAAATATTGCTGCAGAAAGGCATTTTTGTAGCTTCTTTAGAGAAAAATCTATAAGTTGAATGACTGAGTTGTAAAGTATACATATTTTCCATTTTCTGTCCCTAGGAATTTTATCAGTTCACACTCACATTAACATTTTACCATAAAAAAAAAGGAAATTGAGTTATTTGTAGTGAGGTGGATGGACCTAGAGTCTGTCATACAGAGTGAAGTAAGTCAGAAAGAGAAAAAACAAATACCGTATGCTAACACATATACATGGAATCTGAAAAAAAAAAAAAAAAGGTTCTGATGAACCTAGGGGCAGGACAGGAGTAAAGACGCAAATGTGGAGAATGGACTTGAGGACACGGGGAGGGGGAATGGTAAGCTGGGATGAAGTGAGAGAGTAGCATTGACATATATACACTATAAAATGTAAAATAGATAGCTAGTGGGAAGTAGCTGCATAGCACAGGGAGATCAGCTCAGTGCTTTGTGACCACCTAGAGGGATGGGATGGGGAGGATTGGAGGGAGACACAAGAGGAAGGTGATATGGGGATATATATATATACATATAGCTGATTCAATTTGTTATACAGCAGAAACTAACACAACACTGTAAAGCAATTATACTCCAATAAAAGATGTTAAAAAAAAACAACATGAAAACGTATTTAATAGTTCCCACTGCTACATATGTATGTCAGGGTCCCAGCAAGTAACTGATGGCACACTCAAACTGGGTAATTTTAGGAGAGTTTGATAAAGGGATTACTTACACTGTTCAGGGTAATAGAGAAGCCAACCAGAGATAGTGAACTCTAAGGTCAGCAATAGCAATGAGCTATTACCATACCTATACCTGAAGGACAAAGGAGGAGAGGTTCCTGGAACTCAAAGGGAGTTGCTGTATGGAAAGGGTCATCTAATGTAAGTCACGGCCTTGAGCTTAAGTAGATGGACACAGACACACACAATGAAGTGACCTGAAAAGGAGCCAGCTAGGGAAAGAAGTATCCTGCCCCCATTTTTCTGCCCTCCAGTCTCATACTTGAAATTCTCATTGGCTGATGTCAAAGGAAGTTAAAGGGCATGGGAGCTTATCGGTGTTATCTACATAAATTAGCTCCCAGGCACAAAGCCCAGAAGCACGAGAAGTGAGTACATGTGATACTCTCATCTATACTTCATAGCTTCAGACATTTTACCAACTTTGTCATGTGAAATGGTCCCTGATAACTAATGACACTGAATGTCTTTTAATGTATTTATTACACATTGATTTCTTCTTTGATAAAATTCTTATTTTGTGACATTTGTTCACTTTGTTATATTTTCTCGTATAATTTATAGAAATTATTTATGTAATCTGGATAATATTTCTTTGTTGGCATTATGGGTTGGAAATGCCTTCTTTCAGTAGGTGGTTTGAGTTTTCCTGCAGAGTTCTTGTGAAGAAGAAAAAGAAGATTTTATGTTTAAAGAAATATAATTTTTCAATATTTCTTATGGTTGTTGTACTTGAGGTCTTTATAAATCCTTCACATACCTTTATTTAGATGATAAATAAAATTTCCTGTTATTTGGTTTTAAAGTGTCCACATTCAACACTTAAATTCATCCAGAAGATAAAATTTCCTGTTATTTGGTTTTAAAGTGTCCACATTCAACACTTGAATTCATCCAGAAGTGACTTTTTTGTAGAATATGATATATGATCCAATTTAATTTTTTTCCATGTAAATGACAAATCTTCTCACTACTATTTGTGGAATGGTCCTACTTACCTATATTACTAGTTTTTCCCTAGGTTGGTTTATGTTTGTGCTTCAGTCTGGTTGAGCTTTCAACTCACTTCCATAGATATATTTGTTCTTCTCTGAATAAATGGCATATTGTCTTAATCACTGCAATTTTATCATAAGAAAATAACATTTGAAAGGGCAAGGTCTGCTATTTTTTTTTTCTTTAGCAATATCTTAGCTTTTATGGACCATTTGTTTTATTACTTTAGAATTAACTTTGTCAAGTTCCCTGAAAAACTCTACTGTGGTCTTCTTTATAATTGCATCAAACATATAGATCCATTTGGAAAGATTTGTTTATTATAACCGTGCTATCTTTCAGTTTATTTAGATTTAGATTTTTTGTGTATTTTTCAATAAAGATTTATAAATCTCTACATATGTAGAAATTTGAATATTTTTGATAGGTTTATTTCTGTGTACTTTATGTTGTTATTGTGAATATCTATTTTATTGTACTTTCTGTTTGTTGCTGGTGTGAAGAATTTAATTAACTTTGTGAATTGATCTTATATCCAGCTACCTGATAAGCTCCTCTTAATTCTAATAATTTGATTGTTAATTTTATCAGATTTTCCATGCATGTAATTTTATCATTTGCAAATAATGATAGTTCCATTTCTTCTTTTCCAATCCTAATATCTCCCATTCCTTTTTCTTAAATTATTGTACTGACAGTAAAATGGTCAGTGAAAGGGTCAATAACAATGATGATAATGGGTAACACCTTTGTTTTTTAATAGTAAAGGGAACCATAGTAATGTTTTGCTATTGAGAACAATATTTGATATAGATATCTATTTACAAGTTAAGGAAGTTCACTTTTTATTACTTGTTTCCTAAAGTTTCTTTGCACAAGAATGTTTGCTTAGTGACGTCTAATGTTTGCTTAGTGACATCTATTGAATTGATCACCTATGTTTTTTCCCTTTAAACTGTTTAGTTAATGTTAATGTGTAAATTTTCTTAATTTTCTAATGGTGAACCTACTTTAGTCCTCAAATAAGTCTAACTTGTCACACTTGAAATTATTTTAGTGTCTTGCATAATTTTTATAAAAAATTAACCTTTAAAAGTCTAACATCATTCTATATTTTGAATGTTTTTCCACTTATCTGAAATAATAAGAGGATCTGAAATTGTTTAAAATCAGACCACCTAGCTTGAAATTAAGTGCTATTGTTGTTCAAACTTATGGATACTTTATAAGCACCTGAATTATATATTATTATCATTCACTGGCAATGTTTGTTTATATTTACCCTGATATTTATAATTTCTCTGAATACCTTTATTTTATTTAAGACAGTCTCATATCATTGTTTCTTTTGTTTGTTTATTTGTCTTTTTGGGGTACGCGGGCCTCTCACTGTTGTGGCCTCTCCCATTGCGGAACACAGGCTCTGGACGCGCAGGCTCAGCGGCCATGGTTCACGGGCCCAGCCGCTCCGCGGCATGTGGGATCTTCCCGGACCGGGGCATGAACCCGTGTCCCCTGCATTGGCAGGTGGACTCTCAACCACTGCACCACCAGGGAATCCCTATCATTGTTTTTATCTGAAATTAATCTTCTTGATGTTTTTAATGTGTTCGGTAGGTAGTAAACCTTATATGTGTTTTTTCAGAAAACATCCTGATTTCACCTTAATTACCGAGAGACGGTTTCATGAGGTTTACAGTACTGTGTTTTCATCTATTTTCTCTCAGAACTTTGAATTTAGAAAAAGGAATGATACCAGACTGTTTCATAAAGCAGTTTTCCTGAATTAGTCATCCTAGCATGTATAGGAGCTGGTTTTAATATTAATTGGGAGTCTTCCTGAACATTTATCAATAAATTGCTGCATAACAAATAATCATGTTGATTAGTAGAAGAAACTGTTCATTGGATGGTGTACCTTAGCAGGTGTTTAGTCTGAATGAGAAAAATTCCCAACATAAAGAGAAACACAAGTTGAAACATTTTGAGTTAGTTTGCAAGGTTGTAATAACAATTGTTATAAAATTAAGCCCTGGAGATAAATGAGGAATTCTGCAGAATCTTGTTCTATGATCTTGGGCAAAAACTGTCTACATCATGCTGTCATCTGTTTCAGGGGAAGATATTTTTCCTGAAAAATCGTTAATTTTAAGTCAGTTGTAGGTTTTCAAGTCCAAGAGTCCTGAGAGCTCTCTTTAATTGAGAGACATGGATTCATGTTTTAATACCATATACTTTATTTTCTGTGTGAGGAATTGAAAGACCCTGGTAGGACCTTTTCTATTGAGGTTCAAGTGCTGTTTTTTGTTGATGTCTCTTCTAGAACAGCCTGTCTCCAGGTTCCAATATATGGGATACAATGCTCTTACTGGGTGGAAGGTATATGAAAGCCTCCTTGACCTGTTGAAAATAAATTTCTGAATATTGTATTAGTACCTTACACTATTGGGTCATATTAGAATTTACAAAGGCAGGATGTGCATGGGGTTCTATCATCATGGATATGGGTTTCCTGTGATGATTTCATAAGGTATCAATTTATGTTTCCCAAAAAAGGTATTGAACATGAAGTCATAAGGACTATGAGTAACACTTTGGGGCATGGTAATCTTGTGATTTCTGTTAGTTTTGACAATTTCAATTTCAGAATACCATTGGTACATTCAACTTTCCCTGAAGAATGTGGATGATAAGGACAATGATAGTGCCACAGTGTCTGAATAATTTTAACTGTTTTATTACCTGCCCCTTAAAGTGAGTCTCTTGATCAGTTGAAATTCAGCTTGAAATTCCCCATAGTGGAAAAATGTTTTCTAATAGTTTCTTTGCTACAGTTG
Organism: Aethalodelphis obliquidens; assembly: GCF_003676395.1. Lineage (NCBI taxonomy): Eukaryota > Metazoa > Chordata > Mammalia > Artiodactyla > Delphinidae > Aethalodelphis > Aethalodelphis obliquidens. Next base: position 651,827 of record NW_020838012.1, read on the forward strand.
TGGCATCAGTTTTCTGACAAAGGGAAGCTTCTACTCACGTAGAAAACAGTCATACCATTACAGTACATATGCATAACTAATAAAATGAATCAATTGAATGAATTACAATTTTAAAAGATTGAATGGTCTGGTTGGTGGAGGGGCAATCCCTGGAGTGACTTTAATAGTTTTACTTGTCTTTTGTGATTGACAATTTAAACACTGGTTATAAACTTACCATCCAATTTAGTACAGTCACTCCAGCAATATTTTTTTCATAATTTGGATTGTTTTGTAAATTCCATGTTGGGAAGTCATGTGAAGTGCTCATAAGTGAAAATGTGAGATTCAGAAAGCTCTAGATGGTTGTTTGGGCCTTCTGCTTTTTACATTAAATTTGCTTCTTTCTTGGTGTCATTTCTATTTTTCAGTATTGACACATTTTTTTTTCCGCTTTGGTCTGTCACACAGGTTGTCATAAGTAACCTGATTTGTATCTATCTTATGAAGTTCATTTATTTTATGTTATGTTATTTTATTTTATTTATTTTTTCAATTTTTATTAGAGTATAGTTGATTTACAATGTTCTGTTAGTTTCAGGTGTACAGCAAAGTGAATCAGTTATACATATACATATATCCACTTTTTTTTTTCCATATAGGCCATTATAGAGTATTCAGTAGTGTTTCCTGTGTGGTACAGGAGGTCTTATTAATTATCAAATTTACATATAGTAGTGTGTATATATCAGTCTCAGTCTCCCAATTTATCCCTCCCCAACCTTACCTGCTGGTACCATAAATTGGTTCTACATCTGTAACTCTATTTCTGTTTTGTAGATAAGTTCATTTGTACTCTTTTAAGTGTCCACATATGAGTGATATCATATGGTGCTTGTCTTTCTCTAGCTGACTTACTTCATTCAGTATGATAATCTCTAGGTCCATCCATGCTGCAGCAAATGGCATTATTTCATTCTTTTTTAGGGCTGAGTAATATTCCATTGTATATATGTACCACATCTTCTTTATCCATTCCTCTGTTGATGGATATTTAGGTTGCATCCATGTCCTGGTTATTGTAAATAGTGCTGCAATGAACACTGGGATGCATGTATATTTTAAATTATGGTCTTCTCTGGAAATATGCCGAGGAATGGGATTGCTGCATCATAAGGTAGCTCTATTTTTTTAGTTTTTAAAGGACCTTCCATACTTTTCTCCATAGTGGCTGTACCAATTAACATTCCCACCAACTGTGTAGGAGGGTTCCCTTTACTCCACACACTCTACAGCATTTATTGTTTGTAGATTTTTTGATGATGGCCATGCTGACTGGTGTGAGGTGATACCTCATTGTAGTTTTGATTTGCATTTCTCTAATAAATAGTGATGTTGAGTACCTTTTCATGTGCCTCTTGGCCATCTGTATGTCTTCTTTGGAGAAATGTGTATTTAGATCTACTGCCCATTTTTGGATTGGGTTGTTTGGGTTTTTTTTTGATATTGAGCTGCATGAGCTGTTCATATACTTTGCACATTAATCCCTTGTCATTTGCTTCATTTGCAAATATTTTCTCCCATTTTGAGGATTCTTTTCATTTTCTTTATGTTTTCCTTTGATCTGCAAAACATTTTAAGTTTAATTAGGTCTAATTTGTTTATTTTGCTTTCTATTTTCATTACTCTAGGAGGTGGGTCAAAAAAGATCTTGCAGCATTTTATGTCAAAGAGTGTTCTGCCTATGTTTTCCTCTAAGACTTTTCCAGTGTCTGTCCTTATATATAGGTCTTTAATCCATTTTGAGTTTATTTTTGTGTATGGTGTTAGGAAGTGTTCTAATTTCATTCTTTTACATGTAGCTGTCCACTTTTTCAAGCACCATTTATTAAAGATACTGTCTTTTCTCCATTGCATATTATTGCCTCATTTGTCATAGGTTAGGTGACCATAGGTGTGTGGGTTTATCTCTGGACTTTCTATCCTGTACCATTGATCTATGTTTGTTTTTGTGCCAGTACCATACTGTCTTGATTACTGTAGCTTGGTAGTTTAGTCTGAAGTCAGGAATCCTGATTCCTCCAGCTCTACATTTCTTTCTCAGGATTGCTTTGGCGATTAAGGGTCTTTTCTGTTACCATACAAATTGTAAAATTTTTTGTTCTAATTCTGTGAAAATTCCCACCGGTAATTTGATAGGAATTCATTGAAACTGTAGATTGTGTTGGGTAGTATAGTCATTTGCAAAATATTGATTCTTACAATCCAAGAACATGGTATGTCTCTCCATCTGTTTGTGCCATCCTTTACTTCGTTCATCAGTATCTTATAGTTTTCTGAGTATAGGTCTTTTGCCTCTTTACGTACGTTTATTCCTGGATATTTTATTCATATAAAATCATGTCATCTGCAAACAGTGACACTTATACTTCTTCTTTTCCAATTTGGATTCTTGTTATTTCTTTTTCTTCTCTGATTACCATGGCTAGGACTTCCAAATCTACATTGAATAATAGTGGCAAAAGTTGACACCCTTGTCTTGTTCCTGATCTTAGAGGAAATGTTTTCAATTTTTCACCATTGAGAATGAGGTTTGCTGTGGGCTTGTCATATGTGGCCTTTATTATGTTGAGATAGGTTCCCTGTATGCCCACTTTCTGGAGACTTTTTATCATAAATGGGTGTTGAATTTTGGCAAAAGCTTTTTCTGCATGTATTGAGATGATTGCATGATTTTCATTCTTCACTTTGCGGATAGGATGTATCACACTGATTGATTTGTGGATATTAAAGAATCTTTGCATCCTGGGATAAATCTCACCTGATCATGGTGTATGATCCCTTTAACGTGTTGTTAGATTCAGTTTGCTAATGTTTTGTTGAGGATTTTTACCTCTGTGTTCACCAGTGATATTGGCCTGTATTTTTCTTTTTTTGCAATATCTTTGTCTGGTTTTGGTTTCAGGTTGATGGTGGCTTCATAGAATGAGCTTGGGAGTTTTGCTTCATCTGCAACTTTTTGGAGGAGTTTCAGAAGGGTAGGTATTAACTCTTCTCTAAATGTTTGATAGAAATTTCTTGTGAAACCATCTGGTCCTGGTGTTTGTTTGTTAGAAGATTTTTAATCACAGTTTCAATTTCAGTACTTGTGATTCATCTGTTCATATTTTCTATTTCTTCCTGGTTCAGTCTTATGAGGTCTTACTTTTCTAAGAATTTATCCATTTCTTCTAGGTTGTCCATTTTATTGGCATATAGTTGCTTGTAGTAGTCTCTTGTGATCCTTTGTATTTCTGTGTTGTCAATTGTAACTTCTCTTTTTTCTTTCTAATTTTATTGATTTGTATCCTCTCCCTTTTCTTCTTGATGTGTCTGGCTAAAGTTTTTCTCAATTTTCTTTATCTTCTCCAAGAACCAGGTTTTAGTTTCATTGGTGTTTGCTATTGTTTTCTTCATTTCTATTTCATTTATTTCTGCTCTGATATTTATGACTTCTTTCTTTCTACTAAATTTGTGTTTGTGTCCTTCTTTCTCTAGTTGTTTTAGATGCAAGATTAGGTTGTTTATTTGAGACTTTTCATGTTTCTTGAGTTAGGATTGTGTTACTATAAACTTCTCTCTTAGAACTGCTTTTGCTCGTCCCATAGGTTTTTGTTGTCATTTGTCTCTAGATATTTTTTGAATTTCCCTTTATCCTTTTAGTGATCCATTTGTTACTTAGTAACATATTGTTTAGCCTCTGTGTGTGTGTAGTTTTTTTTTTGTTTGTTAGTTTTTTTTTTTACATTGTTTTTTCTTGTAATTGATTTCTAATCTCATAGCATTCTGGTCAGAAAAGATGCTTGATATGATTTCATTTTCTTAAATTTACAGAGGCTTGGTATGTGACCCAAAACGTGATCTCTTCTGTGAAATGTTCCAAGTGAACTTGAGAAGAAAGTCTACTCTGCTGCTTTTGGATGGAATGCCCTATAAATATCAATTAAGTTTATCTGGTCTAATGTGTCAATTAAGGCTGTGTTTCCTTATTAATTTTCTTCTGGATGATCTGTCCATTGATGTAAGTGGGGGGTTAAAGTTCCCCACTATTATTGTGTTACTGTGATTTCCCCTTTCATGGCTGTTAGCATTTGCCTGATGTATTGAGGTGCTCCTGTGTTGAGTGCATAAATATTTACAATTGTTATATCCTCTTCTTGGATTGATCCCTGATCATTATGTATTGTTCTTCCTTGTCTCTTATAACAGTCTTTATTTTAAAGTCTATTTTGTCTGATATGAGTATTGCTACTCCTGCTTTCTTTAGATTTCCATTTGTATGGAAGTTCTTTTTCCATACCCTCACTTTCAGTCTGTATGTGTCCCTAGGTCTGATGTGGGACTCCTGTAGAAAGCATATATACAGTCTTGTTTTTGTATCCATTCAGCTAGTCTAGGTCTTTTGATTGGTGTATTTAATCCATTTACATTTAAGGTAGTTATAGATATTTGTGTTCCTATTGCCATTTTCTTAATTGTTTTGGGCTTGTTTTTATAGGTATCTTTCCTCCCTTCCTCTTTTGTTCTCTTGTAGTTTGATGACCATCTTTAGTATTGTGTTTGGGTTGCTTTTGTGTGTGTGTGTGTGTGTGTGTGTGTGTGTGTGTGTGTGTGTATGTGTGTATCCATTGTAGTTTTTGGTTGGCATTTCCCATGAGATTTTGATAGCAATCTATATATATACAGAGTTTTTTAAGTTGGTGGTCTCTTAATTTCAAAGGCAATTCCCATTTCTTGCATTTGTACTTTCCTTTTCTCATGATTGCTTGTTTTTATATCATATTTGTTTATGGATGATTTCCTGCTTTCACTGTGTGTTTGCCTTTACCATTGAGCTTTCTGATTTTCTTGTTTCTAGTTGTGGCCTCTTTATTTTTTTCCCCTGCCTAAAGAAGCTTCTTTAGCATTTGTTGTAATGCTGGTTTGGTGGTACTGAATTGTCTTAGATTTTGCTTGTCTGTAAATCTTTTGATTTCTCCATTGAATTTGAATGAGAGCATTGCTGGATAGAGTATTGTTGATTGAAGGTTTTTCCTTTTATCACTTTAAATATAACATGCCACTTCCTTCTGGCCTGCAGAGTTTCTGTTGCAAAATCCCCTGATAACCTTATGGGAATTCCCTTGTATGTCATTTAATTCTTTTCCCATGTTGCTTTTAATATTTTTTCTTTATGTTTAATTTTTTTTATTTTGATTATTATGTGTCTCAGCATTTTCCTCCTTTGGTTTATCCTGTATAGAACTCTCTGCACTTCCTGGACTTGGGTGACTATTTCCTTTCCCATGTTAGGGAATTTTTTTACTATAATTTACATAAATTATAATTTATATAATTTATTTACTATAATCTCTTCAAATATTTTCTCAGTCCCTTTGTATTTTTTTTCCTTCTTCTAGAACCCCTATAATTCGAATGTTGGTGTGTTTAATGTTGACCCCTATAACTCAAATGTTGGTGTGTTTAATGTTAAGAGGTCCCGGAGACTGTCTTCAATTCTTTCCTTTTTTTTTTTCTTTATTCTGTTCTGCAGCAGTGATTTCAACCATTCGGTCTTCCAGATCACTTATCAGTTCTTCTGTGTCAGTTATTCTGCTATTGATTCCTTATAGCATATTTTTCATTTCAGTTATTGTATTATTTATCTCTGTTTGTTCTTTAGTTCTTCTACGTCTTTGTTAAACATTTCTTGTATCTTCTCAATCTGTACCTCCATTCTTTTATAAGATCTTGGACCATCTCTACTATCATTACTCTGAATTCTTTTTCAGGTAGATTGCTTATCTGCTCTCCTTTTAGTGGTCATTGTAGGCTTTTATCTGGCTTCTTTGTCTGCAACATATTTGTCTGTCTTCTCATTTTGTCTAACTTACTGTCTTTGTGGTCCCTTTCTGCAGGCTGCAGGACTGTGGTTCCTCTTGCTTCTCATGTCTGACTCCTGGTGGATAAGTTTGATCCAGAGGCTTCTTCCATTATCCCCTCAATAAGGGTAACTGGAGCCTTCCCTGGATATTGAGCAGAGCCCCCCTTTTTCTCTGTTGTTTTCACTGCTTAGACAGGGACAGGGTCTGCCCCCTAGTTATTGAAATGGGGGCCCCCACATCTGTGTTTCTGATCTGTGGTGCAAGGTAGGTGGTATTAGCACACCCCCCTGGGTGAGAAACCACTGAGTATTCCTCCTCTGGAGCTATTCACCTGTGAATGTGCTCTGTTGTGTCTCCCTTTTCACCTGTTTTGCAGGCTTACAAAGTACCCTTTTGTTGACACTGGTCTTGGTCCCACCTTAACTGTGGGTATGCTGGCAATTGGCCCTGGTGACACTCAGGTGTTGCTTTCACAAGGCCACTGCCACAGATCCACTGAGATCAGGTCCCAGGACTTCAGTAGTCATGCAGCTGGACCCCCTGTGAGAACTATGGAGGCAGCTCAGACTCTGTCCTGACACAACCCCCATGTATATGTGCCCACAAACCCACAGCTGCTAAAGCCAGACATGTCCCAACTGCAGGAGAACTTGTCTTCCTTTCACATGTTTCACAGGTGCTGAATTTAGGAAGCCATCTGCAAAAGTGTAACTCTGTGAGGAGAGATTTCAGCTGTGAGGAGATTTCAGCCCTTCTTCCTAAGTCACAAAGTCCCTGGTGCTCAGGTGTGGTTTCCGCCTCACCTCTGTGTGTTCCTCCTACCAGAGTCTGCTCTAGAGGTTGCCAGAGCACACAAGCCCATCAAGCAGGAAGGAGCTGAGGCAGCAATTGAGACGAGTGGGCCACCCAGGCAGGAGGGTGCTGGGGAAGTGATTGGAATGCACGAGCTCATCAGGGGCAATCGGGACAAGTGGGTCAACCAGTTGGGGGGTTGGAGGAGGCAATGGCAGAAGTGAGCAAGCCAGCTCCTGTGGGAGCCCTCCTTAGTGCATATGGAGGCAGAGACCAGTGTGTGAGGAGAGAGGCTGCAATGGTGGCCCTGTCCTTTGCGCTTCACTCAACAATGATGCTTCACCTCTCTAGTGGTCAGGACTTCCTCCTTGAGCATTCCCAGTTGTTGAAGTTCCTCACTCCCATCCCCTCAGGATGTCTCCTCACTGCTAACAGCAGTCCCTCCCTGGGTCTGCTCTCCAAACCCCATGTTCCAGTACCCAGTCCCTGTGCCCACCAGTGGACACCCATCTCAGGCTGGGGTGCACAGGGCTATGGCAAGAACCATCTGTGTAGGTCTCACTCTGTCCTGCCTGTCACAGACCTGTTGCTGGGCTCTCCTACAAACCCCTGAAGATCCCCTTCTGTCCCAGCTGATCTCCCCACCAGTGAGGGGGTTTCTGCAGATGCAGAAACATCTCCTCTCACATTCAACTCCCCACCAGGAGTGCAGGTCCTGTCCTGCTTCCTCTCTTCTTTCTTTTCCCTTCTTTCTTTCATCCTACCCATTTATGTGGGGACCTTTCTTGTTCTTTTAGGTGTCCGAGGTCTTCTACCAGTGTTCAGCAGGTGCTCTGTGAGAACTGTTCCATTTGTAGATGTATTCTTGATGGGTTTGTGGGGAGAGAGACTAATGCAATACAATTATGACTTCTTCTTCATCAGGTAAGTGTAAGAGGGTAGAAGAGTATGCAGTTGCAGCAAAAATGTGCAGATGTGAATGAAACAGGAGTAGAGCCTCATAAGTTGTTAGTCTACTATCTAAGAAATGCTGAGAGTCCTCAATGTTTAACTAACTTTCAACAGCATCAGGAATTTTCATGTTTAATATACTTCTTTGAACAAGTTCTGAAGGGGATTCTACAATTTAGCAGCTTCAGAAACTGCCTTTAAACAACTTGGATATTCCCTGACTGCTGGGTCTAATTGTAAGCTATACTAAGCTATGGGTCTAGTTTTTCCAACATGGTCTTCTGCAAGGACTCCAAATGCCTGATATTATGTTCACAACAAACAAAGTGAAAGGTTTGATATAGTCAGGGATCCTCAATGCAGGAGGATTTTATGAGGCTCATTTGAGTTCAATAAATATATTTTTTTGTATTTTGTTTCCCAAGGAAGAAGTTTCTGAGCATTACTTTTAGTCAGTTCATAGAGTAGAGAGGCCAATAAGGAAAAATTAGGGACCCAGGATCAGCAATATCCTGCAAGTCCAAGACAATTATCTCTTAGTCATATGTCAGGGATAATTTTGGATAATACTTATTCTTTTTATGGACAGAAAGAATTCTTTTGCTGATAAATCATTACCAAGGTAATATAGTTTCTTATTTGTAAACTGAGTTTGATCTTGAGAGGGCCTATGGCCTTTATAAGCTAGATGTTACAATAGATATTTTGAGTCAGTTTCTGAGTTCTCTCTGGATGAGGAGCAAATAAGTAAGTCATCTAAATATTAAGTCAAGAAAAAGTTTCAGGGCAATTGTAATGTATTTACTTTTTATTTGTTTTCATTTTTATTAATTTATTTCATTGTAGTATAGTCAATGTACAATATTATTTTATAGGTGTACATTATAGTGATCCACAATTTTTAAAATTTATACTCCATTTATCATAATTATAAAATATTGGCTATAGCCTCTGTGTTGTACAATATATCCTTGTAGCTTATTTTATGCATAATAGTTTATACCCATTAATTCCCAACCCTTTATGGCACTTTCTCCTTCCCTCTCCCCATTGGTAACCACCGTTTATTCTCTATATCTGTGAATCAGCTTCTTTTTGTTGTTGTTGTTATAATCACTAATTTGTTGTATTTTTTAGATTCCACATATAAGTGATATCATACAGTATTTGTCTATCTCTGTCTGGCTTACTTCACTTAGCATAATAACCTCCAAGTCCATTCATGTTTTTGCAAGTGGCAAAATCTTATTAATTTTTATGGCTGAATGGCATTCCATTGCACAGTTATACCACGTCTTCTTTATTCATTCATCTGTTGATGGCCACAATGTTGTACAATAAGATTACTTCCATATCTTGGCCATTGTAAATAATGCTGCTATGAACATTGGGGTGCATGTATCTTTTTGAATTGGTGTTTTTGTTTCCTTTGGATACATACTCAGAAGTATAATTGCTGGATCATGTGGTAGTTCTATTTTTAGTTATCTGAGAAACCTCCTACTGTTCTCCACAGTGGCTGCACCAATTTACATCCCCACCAACAGTGTACGAGGGTTCCATTTTCTCCACATCCTCGCCAACATTCATTGCTTGTTGTCTTTTTGGTGATAGCCATTCTGACAGTTATGAGGTGATATCTCAATCATTGTGGTTTTAATTTGAATTTACATGTTGAGTGAGAATGAACGAGTAATGCTGAGCATTTTTCATGTGCCTGTTGGCCATCTGTATTTCCTTTTTAGAAAAATGTCTATTCAGGTCTTCTGCCTATTTTTAAAATTGGGTTGTTTGGGGAGGTGTTGTTGTTGTTGTTGTTGAGTTATATGAGTTGTTTATATATTTTGGATATTAACCCCTTATTGATAATATCATTTTCAAGTATTTTCTCCCATTGAGGAGGTTATTTTTTCATTGGTCAATGGTTTCTGTTGCTATGCAAAGGCTTTTAGGTTTAATTATGTCCCATTTGTTTATTTTTAGCTTTTACTCCCTTTGCTGTAGGAAAGAGATTCAAAAAAATATTGCTATGATTTATGACATGATTTATGACAAAGTGTTCTGCCTTTGTTTTCCTCTAGGAGTTTTATGGTTTCTGGACTTACACTTAGGTGTCTAATCCATTTTGAATTTATCTTTGTATATGGTGTTAGAGAATGTTATAATTTCATTGTTTTACATGTAGTTGTCCACTTTTCTCAGCATTTTTTATTAAAGAGACTGTCTTTTCTCCCCTGTACATACTTCCCTCATTTGTTATAGATTAATTGACCATAAGTGTGTGGGTTTATTTCTGGGATCTCTATTCTGTTCCATTGATCTATGTGTCTGTTTTTGTTCCAGTACCATACTCATTTGATTACTGTAGCTTTGTAGTATAAAGAAAGGGAGAATGATTCCTTCAGCTCTGTTCTTACTCAAGATTGTTTTGGTTATTCAGGGTCTTTTGTGTTTCCATAAAAATTTTAGGGTTATTCTGGTTCATTGAAAATGCCATTGGTATTTTGATAGGGATTGCATTGAATCTGTAGATTGTATTTTAAAATATCAATTCTTCCAATCCAAAACATTGTACATCTTTCCATCTGTTTGTGTTTTCTTCAATCTATTTCATCAGTGTCCTATAGTTTTGGGGACACAGGTCATTTACCTCCTTCCATAGGTATTTTATTCTTTTTGATGTGATGATAAATAGGATTGTTTCCTTAATTTCCCTTTCTGTAGTTCATTGTCAGTGTGTAGAATTGCAACAGATTTCTGTATATTAATTTTGTATCCTGCAACTTTATTGAATTCATTGATGAGTGCTAATAGTTTTCTGGTGGCATCTTTAAGATTTTCTATGTATAGTATCATGTCATCTGCAAACAGTGACAGTTTTACTTCTTTCTTTCCAGTCTGGATTCTTTTTCTTATCTGATTGCTGTGGTTAGAACTTCCAATACCATGTTGAATAGGAGTGGTGAGAGTGGCCTTTCTTGTCTCCTTCCTGATCTTAGAGGAAATGCTTTCAACTTCTCATTGTTGAGTATGTTGTTAACTGTGGGTTTGTCATACATTGCCTTTATTATGTTGCGGTATATTCCCTCTATGACCTCTTTCTAGAGAGATTATTTTATTATAAATGGATATTGAATTTTGTCAAAAGCTTTTTCTTTATCTGTTGAGATGATCATATTAATTTTATTCTTCAATAAATGAAGAATGTTGATGTGATGTATCACATTTATTGATTTGTGGATATTGAAAACTCATTGCATCCCTGGGATAAATCCCACTTCATTATGGTGTATGATTCTTTTAATATATTGTTGGATTCAGTTTACTAATATTTTGGTAAGGATTGCTGTATCTATGTTCATCAATGCTATTGGCCTGTAATTTTCTTTTTCTGTTATATTTTTGTCTGGTTTTGGAATGAGGGTAATGGTGGCCTCATAGAATGGGTTTGGAAGAATTTATTCCTCTTCAACTTTTTGAAATAGTTTGAGAAGGATAGGTGTTAACTCACTTCTCAATGTTTGGTAAAATTTACCTGTGAAGTCATCTGGTTCTGGACTTTTGTTTGTTGGAAGTTTTAAAATTACCGATTGGATTTCATTACTGGTAATTTGTTTGTTCATATTTGCTATTCTTCTCAGTTCAGTTTTAGGGATTTTATATTTCTAAGAATTTGCTTATTTCTCCTAAGTAGTACATTTCATTGACATATAGTTGGTCTTAGTGGTCTATTGTTATCCTCTGTATTTCTGTAGTGTCAGTTGTAACTTTTCCTTTTTCATTTCTGATTTTATTGACTTGAGCCCTCTCCCTCTTTTTCGTGATGAGTCTGGCTAAAGGTTTGTCGATTTTTAAAAATCTTTTCAAAAAAACAGCTTTTGTATTGTTTCCTTTGTCTCTATTTCATTTATTTCTGCTCTGGTATTTATGATGTTTTTCCTTCTGTTAACTTTGGTTTTGTTTGTTCTTCTTTCTCTAGTTACTTTAGGTGTAATGTTAGGTTGTTTATTTGAGATTTTTCTTGTTTCTTGAGGTAAGCTTGTACACTATAAACTTCCTTCTTAGAACTGCTTTTGCTGCATCCCATAGATTTTTGATCCTCATGTTTTCATTTTCATTTGTCTCTAGTATTTTTTGATTTCCTATTTGATTTCTTCAGTTATCCATTAGTTGTTTAATAACATATTGTTTAGCCTGCACCTATTTGTGTTTTTTTGCATTTTTTCCTTGTAGTTGATTTCTAGTCTCACAGAGTTGTTTTTGGAAAAGATGCTTGATATAATTTCCATTATCTTAAATATACCAAAGCTTGTTTTGTGGCCTAGCATGTCATCTATCCTTGAGAATGTTACACATGTCCTTGAAAATAATATGTATTCTGTTGCTTTCAGATGGAATGTTCTCTATATTTTACTCCACCTGCTCTAATGTGCCATTTCAGGCCAGTGTTTCCTTACTGATTTTCTGTTTGGATGATCTGTCCACTGATGAAAGTGGGGTGTTAAAATTCCCTACCATTACTGTGTTACTGTCGATTTCTCCCTTTATATCATTACTATTTGTTTTATGTATTTAGATTCTCCTATGTTGGTTGTGTATATATTTACAGTTATTGTATCACCTTATTCAATTCATCCGTTTATCATTATGTAATGTCCTCCTTTGATTCTTGTTATGCTATTTGTTTTAATCATAATTTGTGTTGTGTCAGAATTGCTACCTCCACTTTCCCTTCATTTACATTTTCATGGAATACATTCCCTTACTTTCAGTCTGTGTGTGTCACTAGATCTGAAGTGAATCTCTTGTAGGCAGCACTTAAATGGATCTTGTTTCTGTATCCATTCTGCCACTCTATTTTATTTGATTAGAGCATTTAGTCCATTTAGATTTAAAGTAATTATTGATATGTGCAATCTTATTGCCATTTTGTTAATTGCTTTGGTGTTGTTTTGTAGGTCTATTTTTTTCCCTTTCTTCTCTTTTGTTCATTTCTCTGTGATTTATGTTTAGTGTTATGTTTGAATTCCTTTTTCTTTTTTTGTGTATATCTATTATAGATTTTTGATTGTGGCTACCATTATATATGTGTGTGTGTGTGTGTGTGTGTATGTATACACACACACACACACACACACACATATATATATGTAATTGTTTTGAGTTGCTGATCTATTAATTTCAAAGGCAGTTTAACAACTCTGCATTTGTACTCTCCTCTCCTCATGATTACTGTTTTTGATATCATATTTTACATCTAATTGTTTTGTGTATCCCTTAACTGCTTATTGTGGATATAGATGATTTTTACTACTTTTGTCTTTTAACCTCCCTACTAGCTTTGTGTGTGGATGACTTCCTACCTTTAGTGTATGTTTACCTTTACTGATGAGCTTTTTCATTTCATAATTTTCATGTTTCTAGTTGTGGTCTTTTATTTTTTGCTTAGAAAAAATCCTTTAACATTTATTGTAAAGCTAGTTTGGTGGTGCTGAACTCTTAGTTTTGCTTGTCTGCAAAGCTTTTGATTTCTCCATCAAATCTGAATGAGAGACTTGGTGGGTATGTTGCAGGTTTTCCCTTTCATCACTTTAAATATATTCTGTTACTCCCTTCTGGCCTGCAGAGTTTCTGATGAAAAGTCAGCTGACAGCCTTATGGGAGTTCCCTTGTATATTATTTGTTGCTTTTCCCTTACTGATTTCAATATTCTCTCTTTATCTTTAATTTTGCCATTTTAATTACAATGTATCTTGTTGTGTTCCTCTTTGGGTTAATCCTGTATGGGGCTCTCTGGGCTTCCTGGACTTGGATGTCCATTTTCATTCCCACGTTTTGTGAAGTTTTCAGCTATGACATCATGAAATATGTTCTCAGCCCCTTTCTCTCTCTCTTCTGCTTCAGAGACCTCTATAATATGAATATTATTACACTTAATGTTGTGTCAGAGGTCTCTTATGTTGTCCTCATTTTTTTCAATTCTTCTTTCTTATTTCTGTTCTGCATTAGTGATTTTCACTACTCTGTCATCCAGCTCACTGATCTGTTCCTCTTTATCTTTTAGTCTACTGTTGATTCCTTCTAGTGTATTTTCCATTTCAGTTCTTGTATTTTTCATCTGATTGATTTTTCTTTATATTTTCTCACTTTTTGTTAAAAACTTCTAACATCTCACTCTGTGCACCCATTCTTTTCCTGAGTTCCTTGATCATCTTTATGATCACTACCCTGAACTCTTTCTATCTCCACTTCACTTAGTTCTTCTGGAGTTTTATATTTTTCCTTTGTCTGGAAGCTATTCCTCTCTCACCTCATTTTGCCTAACTTGTTATTTGTATTTTATGTATCTGATTAATTACTTTTGCCAACCTTGGAGAAGTGGCTTTCTGTAGGAGATGCCCTATGCATCCTAGCAGTGCACTCCCCTCTTGTCACCCAAGTTATATGCTCCATGGGCTCCCCTTATGAGGACTGTGTTTTCTTCAGTTGTGGTGGGCTGACCATGTGTTTTGGTTGATGCTCTTCTGGTTCATTGCCAGGCCCTTCTTTGCCCAGAGGCTGCCAGCTGCTGGTTTGCAGGGCTGGGTCATGAGGTGGCTGACTGCAGAACCTCAGGGGACCCCAGGATAGTTCTGACTTACTGGTTAACAGAGTCAGTAACCAGAAGATTCTGAGGTTGTTGTCCATGTAGTGGTGGGTGAAGCTAAGTCTTGGGGTTAGTGCCAGACTGCTGGCAGGAAGAGCTTAATCCTGGAGTCTGGTTGCAGAGGCCAGGAGTCCCAGAGTTGGTGTCAGATTTCTGGTGGAAGTGCTGGTTTCTGACACAGTTGAGTGTGGGGTCTGTGGTGTCCCAAAGCTTATGTTGGCCTACTAGTGGGCAGCAGTTCACTTCAACTGGCCTCAGGGAGGGATATGGCCAGCTGGGATTGTGGTTTTCTTGCTTCTGGTTTCTACTCTCTGGTGAATAAGTCTGGTCCAGAGGCTAGATCAGACTTCCTGGAGTGCAGGACCAGAGCCCAAGGGCTTCTGGGACTGATGTCTGCCAATTGGTTGGTTGAGCTGGGTTTTGGGCCCTCTGGTGGTCAGGGACATGTCTAGAGGTGTGTAGGCTCAGGAGACCTTTAGGCAGTTTGTCTGTTGATGGGTGGGGCTGTGTTCCTGCCTAGTTAGTTGCTTGGCCTGAGGCATCCCAGCACTGACACCTACAGGCTTTTGTGTTAAGGCAGAACTAGGTCCTGGGGCTAATAAACTAGAGAAAGGATTATGCAATGACATGAGCCAGAACCAGTGTCCGTATGATAGAAGGAGTTCCCAAGAATGGCTGTCTCCAGTTTCTATGTCACCAAGGAGAGCTGTCATTGCCTATTGCCTCTCCAGGAGAATCTCAAGACCAGTCAGTAGGTCTGAACCATGCTCCTATCAAATTACTGCTTTTGCCCTGGCTCCCAGAGCATGTGAGATTACGTGTGCATCCTTTAAGAATGAAATCTCTATTTCTTCCAGGTCTTTGTCCTTCAAAGCCAGATGCTCTGGGGGAGGGTAGTCTTCCCACTGCAGGACTCCCATGCTGGGCAGCCTGGTGTGGGACTCAGACCTCTCAATCTGTGGGAGAACCTCTGAAATGTAATTATTCTTCAGTTTGTGGGTTGTCCACTTGGAGATGTGGGACTTGACTATATTGCAAGTCTACCCTTCTTACCAATTTCCTTGTGGTTTCCTCTTTATGTATTTAGATGTAGAAGACCTTTCCTGGTAGGTTCCAGTCCTTTTCATTGATGGTTGTTCTGCAAATAGTCGTGATTTTGGTGTGCTTGTGAGAGGAGGTGAGCTCAGGATCTTTCTACTCCACCTTCTTAGCCGATCCTCTGTGTGGGAGTGTCTCTGCTTTGCCCTCTGCAACCCTATTGCTGCGCTCTCCTCTGTGGCTCTGAAGTTTCTCCCCTGCACACCACTCCTCTCCACCAGTGAAGGATCTTCCTAGTGTGTGGAAAATTTTCTTCCTTCACAGCTCTTTCTCAGAGGTGCAGGTCCCGTCCCTACTCTTTTGTCTATTTTTTCTTTTTTCTTTTGTCCTACCAAGGTACGTGGGGATTCTCTTGCCTTTGGGAAGTCTGAGGTCTTTGCCAGCATTCAGTAGGAGTTGCTCCACATGTAGATGTATTTTTGATGTATTTGTGGTGAGGAAGGTGATCTCCACATCTTACTCTTCATCCATCTTTAAGGTCCCCCTGACCTTAAGTTTTGTTTATGATTGTCAGAGGCAAAAACAAGAAGTGGCCCAGGTCAAGTTAACTTTGCTTGTCTTGCAAAATAAGTTAAATTAAGCTTTTCTTTGTTGATCATCATTTTTTGCCTGCTCAGGGAATTTTTAAGCCTGGTATCTGTGTTTGATTTTAACAGTTATAATATTTTATTGTCACAACCAAGATTAAGCCTCAATGGATGAATGTCTCTTTCTTTATTGTCAGAAATAAATGTTCAAAGAATTATTTATTAAATTCAAGTTACCATTTTTGAATGATGTATTTCATGATTAGGGTGTCTAAATAAAAAAAATTTGGTCTAGCAAATCAGATAATTCAATTATCTCATGGTATATTTTGCAACTAATATAGCTTGGAGGGTGTTTCAGGAAATCTCACAAATATTTCTGAAATTTGGGATTCCTTGAGTACTTATTTGGAATTTATAACCATGCTGAACTGTTAGCTTTATGTGGTTTTAGGATTATTTACGTTAAAATTATTTTGGACATGGCTTATGGTGTAGATTTTTTGGACCTTTGGTTACCCAATTTTATTATTTTAGAAAAGAACTATAAATGGCATCTGAAGGAATTATTGAGGCTGTCTGCAGTAATCCCCTTGAAGAAAGAGACTATGTCTTACTGTCTTACTCATCACTCATTACTCTGTCAAAGTCCACCTGCAATAAATATTGAATAAAGAAAATAATATAGGTACATCATAAATTTGTGTCTTTATCTGAGTAGATTTCTAACTTTTAAAGGAAATTCTTATACTTTTTTTGGTGTGTTATCTATATATAAGATTTTGTCCTCCTAGACTTTATAACCCAGCTTCTCTAACATATATTTGTTCATGCTTACCATGCTTTAAACACAATACATTTTTATTTATTGCTTAAATTGTAGTTATAACAGATGACTCACAAGATTACCACACTCATACCCTACCAACCTGAAGATGAATAAAGCAAAGAGGAACCTGCCTGGGAGGTTTTTTTTTTTTTTTTTTTAATGAATGAGACTTGGAAGTGGAATGCTTTAGTTTTATCCCATTCCATTCCATATAACTCAATCAGATGGCTACACTTCACTGCAAAGGAGGCTGGGTATGCAATCAAGATGTGTGTCCAGAAAGTTGAAGAGAATATGGATTTAAGTGAATATCTAACAGTCTCTGCTACATAATTAATCCTCAGACTATTCTAAATTGTACGTTTGAATAAATTCAAACAATGTAAAATCTCTGTGCTTGTATAGTATGATTTTTTAGTTTATCAAAGTTATTTTACAGAATCAGACTTTGTTATTTTTTCATCCTCTCTCAGTAAAGATTATTAAAAGAAACCATTGAAAGCAATTTACCATTTTATGTACTGTAAGAATATTGGGAAAGTGGCTCTGCACAATGTTATATGTGTCCACTATGACTCTATGTGAAAAATTTCTCTCAGTTTTCAGTTACAGAGAAAAAAAAATTTCTCTTGAGCATGTTGTTTAGTTTTACCTCACATATTTTGCACATCTTAGGACTGTGTTCTTCTCCCTTTTTATCATAGCTACAAAGAAATTAACATTCAAAGCTTTGATCTTTTTCTAGCCACTCTACAGAATTTCCTTGCATTCATTCTCATATACTAGCTTTATTTATCTTTTTAGTCTTATTTTCAAAATTTATTTCTACTTTGCAAAATAGTATAGCATTTAAAATAATAAAGGTGCATTCTTAAGAAAATAACTTCTTTTAGCCTTATTTTGTCAAATATGAAATGTGGATATTAATTAGGTGATTGTGAATATAGACTTTGACTTAGAGAGAAAGCCATACTGGAGGAAAGAGAGTCTTTATGAGATGTTATGTTAATCAGACAGAGATGAGAGTGCCCTGTGATTGGACATAGAAAGTAGACAAGGCAGACAACAATTCACTTTGGTTATTGTCAAGAGGCTGAATATAACATGAAGAACATGAAAAATAGCCAAGGATAATACTTAGGTTTCTCATTTGAACCTTTAAGCTGATGAAGGTATGATTTACTATGTTAGAGAACATTGGTGGGGGAGCAGGATTTGTATGGTAAGAACATGATAATTTCAAATATCATGCTGAGAGGAAAGGTAGAAATAGCAAATAACTATCTATTTCACTGACTTTAAGATATGTGTTTTGGAAATTTTTGCATTTTTGTTATTGGAATATATCTTAATCAATGACATCTTAGAGTCACAGTTGCTCAATAAGCAGTTTCATTGGTAGTGTCATTCCTGGTATATTGAACTTAGATATTATTTCTGTTGCTATGGCATCTGCAATCCCTTAAGGTTTTAGGTGATAAACATGTAAGGGCTACTTGTGAAAAGGGTATGAATCCTGATCAGTATCTTAAGAACTGTTTAAAGACATCTTCTCTGAAGTTCTAGAAAATGTCATCATCAAACTTGGCAGAGTGGTGTCAGCAGTTTGGAAACTTCTTTTTAAGACAATGCTGGAGCACTTAAAAATGCTATGTTGCCAACAGTTTTGATAGTACTGAAGATGATGTTACACAGAAAACTCAGTCATTGGTGACTATGTAAAACATGATTTCAGAAGTGCTTTAATATAAAGAAGATTTAGGATTCCTTAACCAATTTATTTCATCAGAAATTTTTGATACATGCTCAACGTTGATATGTAATAAAATATTTTTATAAATGAGTCTAAAATGTATATTAGTAAGTATAATAAATATTAAATAATAAAGCACTGGCTTGGTTATTTGGAAGACTTTTTTTCTTTAGTTGTAGACAATACAACAGTGAATATTAAACTACATAGAATTTTGGATTCAATGAAATACAGCATATGAATGCAGAGCCCATGAGAGAAGTTTGGTCTAGACTTGAGGTTGAATAGCATATAGATAGTAATCTTTAGTAGGTGACAGGGGACATAGAGTAGAACTTTGAGGATCAGAGACATTTAAGGGATTGATAAGAAAAAATGATTAAAGTTGTCTCATGTAAAGGAGAACATAAAATGATGTTCAGAGAAGTCAAAAGAAATTAGGATAGTCATGAAAGCCAAGGAAACAGAGGAAGTAATCAACAATGTCAGATATTCCTGAAAGTTAAGAAGGATAAGGACGAAAGAAATTTGGTTGAAGTGATATAGAAATAAAAATCATTAGACGTGAAATTAAGAAACAAAAAGAACTATGTATTGGATTGATCATTAACTTGGACATTAAAGTCACCCAGGATGATGGTGGATTTTGGGGTAAAGAGGATGATTGTGAGTTATATGTCAGTGTCTTGAGAATTGATAAAGATGGGTTAAGATTCAACAGATGTATTTATAAGTTCAAACACTCCCCCAGAAGTGGTACTGAGGAAGTCACTGATCCCAACTCTAGACTCTGGTTGTAAATAATATTTAAACATTTATTCTGCAACTTTATTGATGAAGCAGCCTATTGGGTTTGTGTTCATGTGTACCTGTGTGTGTAAGGGTGAGGTACATCTAATAGATACCAGTGTTGTATTCCATGTGTCTCAGGTTTTGTGATAGTCATGGCTTTTTATTAAAAAAAATGTGGCTGCATAGGATTTTTCTCCTTTTCTGAAAGATACTTCATTATGGCAAGAAATGAAGTGATCACAGGTAGAAACATCTTACCAACGCGTTTGAAATGTAGACAACTTTGACTATATCCATTCTCCTTCATTAAAATATTCACTGAAGCTACCTTTCAAATATCACATTCCTTTGTTTTCAGTTGAATTCTTACATTATATAGGTATCTGTTTTATATAAATGGGAATGAGAATTCATTCATTCCTATTTACATCTATTATTTACAGCATATTTACTTTCCAAATTTACTTCCATCAACCTCCCAACACCTTCTCACAGAACATGTGTGTGCATGCATGCCCTCATGTGTATGCTGATACCTGCATATGTAATTCTCCATATAAATGTTAACTCTGTTAAAAAATTTCCAACATTTAAATGATGTGAACTCATTTGTGGTTTTGATTACCCACACATTATTTTCACCTACTGGCATTGATTATGATGAGTTGAATTTATTTAGATTTCTTTATTCTTTGAGATTTCAGTATAGTTGCCTTTTGCCTAATTGAATTATTGTGGTTTCACTCAGTGAAGCATGAGAAAATCATTTTTTTTTGCACATTTTAAATGTGTTTTGCTTTTTCAATAGCTTTGTGAAAGATTTGATGGTGGTGATGGTAGTAGCACTTTGACTTGCTCAACAGTTTTCTTTATCTTTCTATCCACATTTACAATTTTCTTCAGAAAAGAAGAAATCATCATCTCACTTTAAAATACTTGATAAAGTTTACTATATGACAATGAAGTAAATGCTACTCTGTCTAAGCTGTCAACACATTTTATTGTGACATTTGTGAATGGTATAGGCAAGAAGCTGTCTCAGTGAATTTAATGGAAAATAAATCACCTGGAAAGTAACTCTCCATTGCTTGTACTTCATTGCCCCACCTCTAGTCCTGCTGTAAGATTCTGACATACATTTTGTACCATTCCAAAAATTATGTCTTGATTTTGGGGGTTACTTGTAGCTGCAGACAGGTTGGAATAGGAGATTCTTCCTCCCTGTCTAACCCATTGCTATAGAAAGCTGTCTAGAGTTAAACTCCATTTTTTTCCCTGTCAGGTTACATTACAGAATGTGGAGTCCAGACAACAGAGATGAGTGTGACAGCATGGACTGGAGATGGTGAAATATAAATCAAGTTCAATTGATCACTCTTATTCCAGAGGAAAAGCTAATCCCTCATAGAGGCGAACAACTGGCTCCTGTTGCTCTAATATTTACAGAAATGTATAATGGGCTGTGGTGTGTGTGTATACATATTTGGTGTTGACTTAGGGCTCTGAATGTCTAGATTATTCATTATTTTGACATAGCTTAGAAATTTACTTGTGAATATGTATATGTGTCCAGTATGATTTGGGTCCTTTCTTGAGGTAATGTGAATGTTGGATACTTTCTTTTGAAATCCGTTACCTTTATTGAGCACTTTCACACTTCAAATATTTTTAATTCTTATTTCAAAATAATCTAGTTCTTCTACTTATATTTACAGACAGTGTAGAGATGCATATTCCACAAAACAACTGCTTTATTGTGGTTTTAGTTTTTATTGAAGTGTAATTAATGTACAATATTATATGTGACAGGAGTACAATATAGTGATTCACCAATTTCTAAAGATTATAGTCCATTTGTAGTTATTATAAGATATTGGCTATATTCCCTATGTTGTAAAATATATGCTTGTAGTTCATTTTATAAATAGTAGTTTGTATCTCTTACTCCCTTACTCCTATATTGCCCCTTTTTATCTCATACTTTTCTTTCCCCCTCCACTACAGACAATTAATGGAAAGAGTCTGGTACATTCACTTCTACTCCATTTCTTAAAATCATGCTCAGATTATATTTTATATATACAAATTTATAAATATATAGATAGATTTCTTTTTTGCATTACTGTATGTAAATTGTTCCATATTACATACATTTATCTCCATCTTGCTTTTGTCATTTTAAATATATTATGGACATATTTCCAGCCAACTGGTATAGTTATAAACCATCTATGGTATGAAAATATCCTAATTTATTAAACCATTCCACTTTTGGTAGCTTTCAATTTATTCCTATGTTTTTTGTTCCGTTTGTTTGGCCCCTAAAACCTTACTGTGATACACTTCCTTATTCCTGTTTTTATGCCATTTTAATTTTATGAGCTAGATTCCAAGAATGATATTACTGGATTGAAAGTTATGTGTATTTTAACTTTAGTAGATATTACTAGATTTCTTTTCCCCAAAGCTGCAATGAATCATATTTTCATAGGCAATGTATGAAGCATAATTTTCCCTATATTCTGTTAGCAATGGGAGTTAACAATTTTATTTTTTATTTTAAAATCTTTATTGGAGTATAATTGTTTACAATGGTGTGTTAATTACTGCTTTATAACGAAGTGAATCAGCTATACATATACATATATCCCCATATCTCCTACCTCTTGTGTCTCTCTCCCACCCTCCCTTTCTCACCCTTCTAGGTGGTAAAAAAGCACTAAGCTGATCTCCCTGCGCTATGCAGCTGCTTCGCACTAGCTATCTATTTTACAATTTGTAGTATATAGAAGTCCATGCCACTCACTCACGTCGTACCAGCTTACATTTCCACCTCCCTGTGTCCTCAAGTCTATTCTCTACATCTGTGTCTTTATTCCTGCCCTGCCCCGAGGTTCTTCAGAACCTTTTTTTTTTTTTAGATTCCATATATATGTGTGAACATATGGTAATTGTTTTTTATTTTTTCTGACTTACCTCACTCTGTAGGACAGACTGTAAGTCCACCTACCTCACTACAAATAACTCAATCTCGTTTAATTTTATGGCTGAGTAATATTCGATTGTATATATGGGCCACATATTCTTTATCCATTCATCTGTTGATGGACACTTAGGTTGTTTCCATGTTCTTGGTATTGTAAATAGAGCTGCAATGAACATTGTGGTACATGACAATTTTTTAATTATGGTTTTCTCAGGGTATATGCACAGTAGTGAGATTGCTGGGTCATATGGTAGTTCTATTATTAATTTTTGAAAGAAGCTCCATACTGTTCTCCACAGTGGCTGTATCAATTTATAATCCCACGACAGTGCAAGAGGGTTCCTTTTTCTCCGCACCCTCTCCAGCATTTATTATTTGTAGATATTTTGATGATGGCCATTCTGATTGGTGTGAGGTGATATCTCATTGTAGTTTTTTTGTTTTGTTTTGTTTTGTTTTTAATTTTTATTGCGGTATAATTTCTTTACAGTCGTGTGTTAGTTTCTCCTTTATAAAAAAGTGAATCAGTTATACATATACATATGTCCCCATATCTCTTCCCGTTTGCATCTCCCTCCCTCCCAAACTCCCTATCCAACCCATCTAGCTGGTCACAAAGCACCGAGCTGATCTCCCTGTGCTATGTGACTGCTTCCCACTAACTATCTGTTTTACATTTGGTAGCGTGAATATGTACATATATACACTACCACTCTCTCTCTCGGTCCCAGCTTACCCTTTCCCCTCCCCGTGTCCTCAAGTCCATTCTCTAGTACATCCGTGTCTTTATTCCTGTCTTGCCCCTAGGTTCTTCATGACAATTTTTTTTTTTTTAGATTCCATATATATGTGTTAGCATACGGTATTTGTTTTTCTCTTTCTGACTAACTTCACCCTATAGGACAGACTGTAGGTCCATCCACCTTATTACAAATAACTCAATTTCATTTCCTTCATGGCTGAGCAATATTCCATAGTATATATGTGCCACATCTTCTTTATACATTCATCTGTTGATGGACACTGAGGTTGCTTCCATTTCCTGGCTATTGTAAATAGAGCTACAATGAACATTGTGGTACATGACTGTTTTGGAATTATGGTTTTCTTAGGGTATATGCCCAGTAGTGGGATTCCTGGGTCGTATTATAGTTTTATTTTTAGTTTTTTAAGGAACCTCCATACTATTCTCCATAGTGGCTGTATCAATTTACATTACCACCAACCGTGCAAGAGGGTTCCCTTTTCTCCACACCCTCTCCAGCATTTATTGTTTGTAGATTTTTTATGATGGCCATTTTGACCTGTGTGGGATGATGTCACACTGTAGTTTTGATTTGCACTTCTCTAATGATTAATGATGTTGAGCGTCCTTTCATGTGTTTGTTGGCAATCTCTATGTCTTCTTTGGAGAAATGTCTGTTTAGGTCTTCTGACCATTTGTGGATTGGGTTGTTTGTTTTTTGATATTGAGCTGCATGAGCTGCTTGCAAATTTTAGAGATTAATCCTTTGTCAGTTGCTTCATTTGCAAATACTTTCTTCCATTCTTAGGGTTGACTTTTAATCTTGCTTTTATGGTTTCCTTTGCTGTGCAAAAGCTTTTAAGTTTCATTAGGTCCCATTTGTTTATTTTCATTTTTATTTCCATTTCTCTAGGAGGTGGGTCAAGAAAGATCTTGCTGTGATTTATGTCATAGACTTTTCTGCCTCTGTTTTCCTCTAAAAGTTTTATAGTGTTTGGCCTTACATTTAGGTCTTTAATCTATTCTGAGTTAATTTTTGTGTATGGTGTTAGAGTGTTCTAAATTCATTCTTTTACATGTAGCTGTCCAGTTTTCCCAGCACCACTTATTGAAGAGGCAGTCATTTCTCCAATGTATATTCTTGCCTCCTTTATCAAATATAAGGTGACCATATATGTGTTGGTTTATCTCTGGGCTTTCTATCCTGTTCCATTGATCTATATATCTGTTTTTGTGACAGTACCATACTGTCTTGATTCCTGTAGCTTTGTACTATAATCTGAAGTCAGAGAGCCTGATTATTCCAGCTCTGTTTTTCATTCACAAGATTGCTTTTTCTATTCAGGGTCTTTTCTGTTTCCATACAAATAGTGAAATTTTTTGTTCTAGTTCTGGTAAAAATGCCATTGGTAGTTTGATAAGGATTTCATTGAATCTGTAGATAGGTTTGGGTAGTAGAGTCATTTTCACAATGTTGATTCTTCCAATTCAAGAACATGGTATATCTCTCCATCTGTTTGTATCTTTAATTTCTTTCATCAGTGTCTTATAGTTTTCTGCATACAGGTCTTTTATCTCTTTAGGTAGGTTTATTCCTAGGTATTTTATTCTTTTTGTTGCAGTGGTAAATGGGAGTGTTTCCTTAATCTGTCTTTCAGATTATTCATCATTAGTTTATAGGAATATAAGAGATTTCTGAGCATTAATTTTGTATCCCGCTACTTTACCAAATTACTTGATTAGCTTTAGTGGTTTTCTGTTAGAGTCTTTAGGATTCTCTATGTATAGTACCATGTCATCTTCAAACAGTGACAGCTTTGCTTCTTCTTTCCCAATTTGGATTCCTTTTATTTCTTTTTTCTTCTCTGATTGCTGTGGCTAAAACTTCCAAAACTATTTTGAATAATAGTGGTGAGGGCGGGCAACCTTGTCCTGTTCCTAATCTTAGTGAAAAGTTTTCAGTTTTTCACAATTTAGAACAATGGTGGCTCTGGGTTTGTCACATATGGCCTTTATTATGTTGAGTTAAGTTCCCTCTATGCCAACTTTCTGGATGATTTTTACCTTAAATTGGTGTTGAATTTTGTCAAAAGATATTTCTGCATCTATTGAGATGATCATATGGTTTTTAACCTTCAATTTGTTAATATGGTGTATTATAATGATTGATTTACTTACATTGAAGAATCCTTGCATTCCTGTGATAAATCCCCGTTGATCATGGCTTATGATCCTTTTAATGTGCTGTTGAATTCTGTTTGCTAATATTTTGTTGAGGATTTGTGCATCTAAGTTCATTAGTGATATTGGCCTGTAGTTTTCTTTCTTTGTGATATCTTTGTTTGGTTTTGGCATCAGGGTGACAGTGGTATTGTAGAATGAGTTTGGGAGTGTTCCTTCCTCTGCTATATTTTGGAAGAGTTTGCTTGTCTGAAAAGCTTTTGATTTATCCATTAGATCTGAATGAGATCTTTGCTGGGTAGAATAATATTGGTTGTAGGTTTTTCTCTTTCATTACTTCAAATATATCCTACCAATCCCTTTTGGCCTACACAGTTTCTGCTGAAAAATCAGCTGATAATGTTATTGGGATTCCTTTGTATGCTACTTTTTGCTTTTCCCTTGTTGCTTTTAATATTTTTTCTTTGAATTTAATTTTTGTTAGTTTGATTAATATGTGTCTTGGTGTGCTTCTCCTAGGGTTTATCCTGTATGGGACTCTCTGTGCTTCCTGGACTTGGGTGATTATTTCCTTTTCCATGTTAGGGAAATTTTCCACTATAATCCCTTCAAATATTTTCTCAGACCCTTTTTTTTTTCTCTTCTTCTTCTGGGACTCGTATAATTTGAAGGTTGGTGCATTTAGTGTTGTCGCAGATGTCTCTGACATTGCCTTCAATTATTTTCACTCTTTTTTCTTTATTCCGCTCTTCTGCAGTTATTTCTACCATTCTGTCTTCCAGCTCACATATTCATTCTTCTGCCTCAGTTATTCTGTTATTGATTCCTTCCTATGTATTTTTCATTTCAGTTATTGTGTTGTTCATCTCTGTTCTTTAATTCTTCTAGATCTTTGTTAAACATTTCTTGCATTTTCTCAATCCATGCCTCCATTCTATTTCTGAGATTCTGTATCACCTTTGCTATTATTACTCTGAATTCTTTTTCAGGTAGATTGACTATTTCCTCTTCATTTATTTGGTTTCATAGGTTTTA
The DNA here is from genome assembly GCF_003676395.1 of Aethalodelphis obliquidens. Classification (NCBI taxonomy): domain Eukaryota; kingdom Metazoa; phylum Chordata; class Mammalia; order Artiodactyla; family Delphinidae; genus Aethalodelphis; species Aethalodelphis obliquidens. The sequence goes on from NW_020838012.1 coordinate 678,044, forward strand.
ATCCTGCTCCTTCATCTGTGACTTATTTTTTTTCATCTCATTTTTCTTTTTTTTTGATATTTGGGATTTTTTTCCTGTCTTACTTGTTGTTTGGCCTGAGGCTTCAAGCCCTGGAATTTGTAAGCTGTTGGTTAGAGCTGGGTCTGGGTGCTGAGATGAGGACTTCCAGGAGACCTCAATCCAAAGAATATTCCCTGGGGTCTGAGGTTCTCTGTTAGTCCAGTTGTTTGGATTCAGAGCTCCCACCAGAGGAGCTTTGGCCTGATCCATGGCTCTTGAACCAAAATCCTGCAAGCCACACAGGATGGCAAAAAAAAAAAAAAAAAGAAAAAAGAGCAGAACAATAAGAGTCAAAAATAAAACTAGACTAGGAAACTTACACATATGTCAGAAAGAATAAAAAATAAAAATAAAAGTGAAACAACAACCAGAAGGTAAAACAGAACCAGAAGAGTAAAAAGGGGAGGAAAAAAAAAGAGGAAAAGGCCTTTGCTGTGGGGGGTGGAGCTTAAGCAGGGGCTGGGTTTAGATGGTGGGTGGGGCCTATGTTTAGGACCCACAGGGCTGGAAAAGTCCCTGGGTGTGGTGGGGTGGGGCTTAGGGTCAACCCAATAGAAGGGTCCTGGGCTTGCCTCTGGTCTTGGAGGGTGGGGTACCTGGCCTGGGAGCCCAGCAGGTTTCCTGGGCCCGAGTGTGTGGACAAATGCCCTCTGTGCCTTTCCTATGCCTTCCATCCTGGAAGACCTCTCCCACCCACCTCTCCTGTTCTCCCCTGGCCTCCTTCTTATGCCCCCAGGACCTCTGAATGCGTAGGACTCAGCTGGAGAGCCAGGCAGGCTTCCTGGGCCAATTGGGCAGGGGAAATGCCAAAGGTGCTCCCCCCCTGATCCAAGCCATCGTGGGTCCCTCCAGGTGTGGGAGCCCTTCCCCCCTCCCAGCCACCTCTCAGGGACACCAGTCCTGTCCAGCCTTCCCTTCTCCTCCTCCCTCAGTTCCCCCATGACTTACCTGGTCGCTTGGGGGTTCCTCCCATCTCCTTGGGCATAAAGGACCCCCACCAGCATCTGGCAGGAGCCATAGTTGTGGGGAGACATGAACTCTGCATCTTCCCATGCTGCCATCTTGACTCCACCTCAATCATTAATTCTTGAGCCAGGCTTTTGTGACTCAGGGGAGACCTTGGAGACTATAGCTTTTCTGTAAATGAGAGGCAGACAGAGGACACAGTTGGAGGGGTTTGTCCCAGGAAGACCTCATAGGGTCTTGCTGGGTTACATAACCTAGAATTAGAAAAGAGAGAAAACTAAATTTTTATATTTCCACATTTTGAATTTTGTACTTTGTGCTTATATTATTTATTCAAATGATAAATAAAAGTTTTCAACTGAGTATTGACTCTCAGGATGTCAGGGTGGTAGTAGTGTACCAACAGGGATAATTTCCTATTTTCAACCAAATTAGGGATTGAAAATATGTCTAAAAACAACAACAACAAAAATAGGAGGAAAGAAACTGTAATCAGTTTGTGTTTCTGAAGGAAAAAGGACAATGAACTGCTTTATTATATATCTGCATAGACTAGCCTATTCTTCAAAATTAGCCATCCCTTAATAATCCTTCCATGAGTAATCTAATTTTTTCTCAGGCTTTTCATTTTTATAACACCAGTGAAATAGGTTAGCTCAACAACAATTTGTAATAGTTCTATTAAATATGAGGTATATTTCTTCTTTTTCTTTCCACCAAGATAGTAGGCATCTTAGAAGCAATGATTGTGTCACTGTGCTCCACCTAGAGTCAACATCTGGTCAGGGTTCCAGAGTAGTCAACAAGAAAGTTCACACTCATCTGTGGATACAGATATGAATTCTACATCAGAGTTGTATATTCCAAGGAAATTTAGACCCCATTTACATTTTTGTGTTTGATAGCTGGTCTTTGGTTGAACTTCTGTGGACCAATAACCAGGTAATATATATCTATCCAATTCAGCCCCTTGTGAATTAATAACTGCAGAATTTAGAGAAGTTAGTAAAAAAGGATGCATTGTTTTTGGGAATACAGATCTAAATAAAAGGCATGACACACTACCTATTAACACAGCATTCTCTGACTTTCCCAAGTATTATAACATGCTAATAATTTGGCTTACCTAAAATAATTATCCAAGCAAAATAGATTCTAAGAAATAACAATTGTAGATGGATATTTAGGGCATTGTTTGAACTAGCTAGATTTTCTAAAAATTTCCAGTTATTCCCAGAAAATATTCTAGCAATTGAGTCTTTTTCATTTACAAAGATAATTTAGCATTACTTATAAATCAGAGACAGTCTGTAGAACTCCATATAGATTTATTACTATTAGCTGTTATGATAGTGATCTTATTTTTTATATTCCCAAACATCATTTGTGGGATGGAGCTGGGGACAGAGAAAAGAAGAAAGATGGAATAATGCCACTTCTCAACAGTCAAAAGTTTACTTTCAGCAGTGTCTCCACCCTCAATTAGTGACCTTCAACATGCTGAGAAAACTTAAGTATTACTTCTTAAAGTTTGTAAACTCCAGTCTAAAATGTGAAAATAAATAGGATTGCAAAGGTCATTCATTTTTGTTTCTGAAACTATTGTGTTTCAACAGTTATGTCAATACTGTCATTAGTAATGGGAGTACAGGAGAAAATGTGAGCCCAGGAGAACACAGAAAATGCAGAGTAGTGTAAAGTACATGGTTCCAGGCTCTATCACCTATTAGCTTTATGACCTTGACAAGTCAAATTTTCTGAACAGTAATGTTTTAATCCTTCAAGTATATGAGGATACCTAACATACCTGCCGTTTCTTCTTTGTCATTAATTTATAGATATATTTAGAAGATTTGCTCATAAAGAAAATATATCTTAAGATTATTCCCCCTAAAAAAAGATTAAAGTTGATCAAAGGAATAGATTTACTATAAGAACATATGTCTATGTTTATATGTTCAACTACTGAGATATTCCTTTGATCCAGTGGAGAATTGTTCTCTAGATTGCAATTTCTGTTGCTTTTATTTCATCTAATTCAAGGAAAAGTGACAGAAATTCTATTGTTAAAATTTTCAAATTGAGTAAAATGTTCAATATTATCCTGTCAAGCATTAAATAGCATTGTCCAAGACCCTGGAAAATGATGGTAGGTAGATGGGACCAATAACCAAAATTCTGATTGTCCAGTTAGTGATTGAACCAGGGAAGGGACCCATGTTGATTGCCAAACTGTTAGCGATGACACAATAAAAAGAGAAAGAGCAAATGTGCTGTAAGTGCTCTCATTATCATTGGAATAGTTTTTTACACTTATCTTTATAATAGACACCTTGATAGCTGAAAAAAATAGCTTGTGTCTAGAGGAACATTTTAATAGTTTTTAATAGTCAAGTCATTTCAGTTTATATATATGTAACAAGAAAAATTTTAGAGCTCTATGTTTAATTTTGATTTTCAGAAATAGTAAGTGATGAAACTAAGCAGAATTCAACTTCTTTAAAATGAAAAGTAGCAGTTAATGAACAGATTTTAAAATTTGAATCTGGGAAAGTGATTATTTGGGACACTTAGGATTATAAAACTATTTAAAATTGTCCCTTGGTATTCAGAAGGAATTGGTTCTAGACCTCACCCACCACTCCCTTCCATATCCCTTTTGATATGGATATCAAAATCCATAGATGCTCAAGGCCCTCATATAATGACATAGTATTTACATATACCCTGTGTCCATTATCCTGTATACTTTGTCACCTCTAGATTATTTATAATACCTAATAATACCTAATATAAATTATATGTAAATAGTTGTGAATACAATATAAAATGCTATGTAAATATTTTCTGGGTACCACAAACCCAAGTTTTGCTTTTTGGAACTTTCTGGATTTTTTTTCCAAATATTTTTGACCTGTGGTTAGTTGAATCATTGAATGCAGACCTCATGGATACATAGGGCCAACTGCTCTTGGCTTCACAAGTAATAGGTTTAGAATTAACTGGGATATGGGGTTTAAAATGGTACTATCTTCTCATTTGTCCCTTCCACTCTACTCCATTTCTAGTAAATAACAGAAAAAAAATTCCCTAAAGAGATAAAGTGAGTAGCATCAATGTGATAACCAAAATTTCTGAAATCAATCAGATACAATTCTAAGATTTCACAAATAATATTTGGGTAAGAAAAACCTGTATCTCATATTATTAAATCTGCTTTGATTGAACTTTGTGACAGAGAGAAGTGTAGTGATTTGTTTTCTACCTGGAGTTTCTTTTTTTTTTTTCTGGAAATGCTAATAATTGTGTCTTATAATAGATTAAATTAACTTAATAGATATCAAAAATTCATAATTGTCTTTCTTTGTCATATTTGATACATTATATTTTCTGGAAATTTTGCTATTACATATAAAATTTCAAATTTATTGCCTTAAAACCATGACAGTGTGTACCAACAGACTCTAAAGCTATCCTGGGTAACATGCCTAGCTCAAACAAATTACAATAGCCATGGATTTTTAAAGAATCTATTTTTATAGAATGAGAAATGAGGAGGGGAATTAGAACTAATTTTCCTCCAGAAACTTGGTACTCTTGAAGAGCATGACTTCATAACAGAGATGATTCACTCTCATCCTGGACTCTGTAAGAAAACATTTCCCCTGATAATTTGCAATCCCTGGACCATTCTGTTGTCAATTAAATAAATTTACATTTGAGTTTACACTACTTGTAGCTTAGGAACTGCTACATGAAGAGACTGACTTACAAAGTAATCTTGAGTTGCTACTATCACTGGAGTAACTTAAAAAAGAAAAAGAAATATGCCCTCTTGCAAAATCAGCATGCAAAAAACTGGACCTAATTTTAGTTAGTATAGTGACTGAAAATCAGAATCTATTATCAATTAACAGATATTAATGAGCATTTTTAAACATAGTTCCCACTTTCTCAGATCTTACAGCTAGGACAGCAAAGGGTTTTGAAGAATGTGATATAAAGGAGCACACTATAGACTCTTAAGGAGCTAATTTGGAGAACTTTTTTTTGGGGGGGGTGGATAAATTAAGAGTGTTCCAAGCAAAACTAATAGGATGTTTAGAGATCTCAAAGTAGAAGTCACCATGGCTCAAAGTGTTAGAAAAAAGTCTAGTAGAACCACAGTAGAGATAGAAATTGGGATAGTGGTCCGAGATGAGGCTGGAAAGGTAGGCAAAGGCAAAAATATACAGGGCTTTTAAGCTCAAATGTATGTGCTGAAAATGCTCAAATTTAATAGTGTTTAAATAGACTGTTTCTTCATGGACTTTACAACTGTAAAAAACAAGAGTGAAAACAAATAGGGATAGAGAAATGTAGTTGAGAGGTCAAATCATGGACTTATATTTTCAATGTTTTATACTTTCTACCGAGTTTATGGTTTTGAATACTGAGCTGTCAATATTGGAGATAAGCCAGATTGAAACTATGACCGTGCATTGGTTTACTAAGGATTACCATCGATATGCGTGTGGTGTATGTCTATGTCTATGTAAGGACATCTATTTGTCATTACCTCAGATATCAATGGACTTGGGTGCACTTATGACGGATGATGTGATAGTTAATGATCTCAGATGGGTGAGAATTAAAAGAGTACTAGTCACCCAAATGTTGCCCTTTTAACATTAAGAAAGAAAGAAGAAGGAAAAACACAAAACAAACAAACAAAAAAACTACTACTCAGAGACCAGCTAAAAATAAAACAAGACAAAGAAAACAAAGAGAAAATGTAGAGTGATGTCTCCTTTTTTTGGAAGGTAATGACATCTTTTTCTGGATGGAGTCCTTTTATTCCATTCTCTGTCACTTTTCCTGAATGAATGTTCTGTGCTGTTTGCTTTCAGAAATAAGAAACAGCCTTTATTTAGCCTAAGCCTTAAGCACTCATCAAACCTCTTGAGTATCCTGATAGAGTCATCTGACATTCTGCTTCTTCTGATACTTCCATAACTCTGTAAATAGCTCATGCTTCTCTAAATTTCTGACTGGAAAATAACTGAAGGGTCTCTAGGTATAAATCTTGGCTATTTCTTGACATTCCTAAGAGAAGTTTCTGGACTCTAAATTTTCAGCTTTCTTCCAGTAAAACCAACTGGAACACTTCACACATAATGGAGAATAACCACCATTTTCAGGTCTGGGATTCAGTGAATTGCTAAGGGTACTAAGGACAACTATGTTTTAATACTTTTTCCACCCAAATCCCTTCTATCATGATGAGGCATAAGTGGTCTTTTACCTTTCAATTTAGTGCTTACCCTTATTAAATTTACCGGTCAATTGGCTAATATTTAGAGAAAGAGCATCTGCTCTATGTATTACCAGAGATGTCACCAGATCCTTCTCAAAACTCACCAATCCCTCCTTTGAACAGGAACTAACATATATCTTTAGGTCACAGGGTCTGGACACAAAGGAAGTTATAGGAAGAGAAAAAGAAAAACTGGATAGAACAAGCTGAAACCAAAATGGCTATGAATCTGACCTCCAACAGACCCTGAGTCTCATTCTTTGCTGATTTTACTATATAGTATACTAAATGACACACCTACAGGTGACTATGACCGGATGTCACAAACCAAAAAAGGACAGAAAAGGGGTGGTACCCCATTTCCATGGAAGCCCTGCTTCTTTCCCAGAAAACCAATGCACATGCCGCACCATCATTAGTCTCACTCCTACTCCCATCGCCCTTATCCCTTAAAAGGAAATCCCTCTCACCATTAAGGTGAGAAGCTGATTTGTGAACTAAGTTTCTACTTCTCCATTCTCTGACCATTGAATAAAGCTGCTTCAATCTAAGATTCGGTTTTATTTTGGCTGCATGAACTCAAATAGAGAAAGAACCTTCCCCACTGAGGCAGAGGGCCTCAGCAGGGCTAGGGAGAAAGCAGGGGTCCATAAGACTTAATTTGGTAAAGTATACGTAACAGTGCTTTGGGAAAATTCCTTTAAAATAGTCAAGTAATTACATGAATGTTCACAGAATGCATATATCTGTAAGTTATTCCATTCATAGAATCTTTTCAAGAAATAATACTTATTCTGATAATACTATTATTACTAAAAAATATTTTTGAACCATTTGTTTGGAGATGTCTTTAGACTCAATTTACAATCTCATGTTTGCACAGTTATAGCTAATATAGATTAGCAAATAAGAGATGATAAGTCCACCATAGTTTAGAGTAGGAAAAAATCATTTCAATAGAGATTGACTAAGGAATGACAGGACATATGCTCCACACAGAACAATCAGCTCACTGTTTTAAGGGAATATTTTTAAAATAACTTGTTCATTATAAAACTATATAACAGAATATGTGCATCCATGAATGATTTTCTTTACAGAATTATCTAGGTAAGCAATATAATACTATGATTGCTAAAATATTCTTAAATTAGCCATTTAGTGTGCCTTTAGACTCAGTTTACAAGTAATGTGAAAGACTTAATCTCATTTTTGTTTGGTTATAGTTAATGCAGGACACTAAATGAAAAGATAAATCCTAATATAATTCAGAGCTAAGAGATAACATTTCAATAGACATTGGCCAAGAAATTATCTATGAAAGAAGTAAGATTTAAATTAAACCTTGAATACAAGTACCATTTGGAGATGTGTAGAGAGATAAAGATAGCACTCTATGCAGAAACAACTGTGTAAACAAAGGCATCAATACTGGACAACTCAGATTCTGCTCATGAGAGAGTAAATAGATGTAACTGAAAACAAATATGTAAGGGAAGACTGAGAAACAAAATTAGGGTAATAGTTTGTACGAAATTGTGGAGAGCAGTGGGCATACATGAGTTTTGATTAGGATGATGCCACTGGTAGCCATACACCACATTTAAAAACCATTTTTATTATTTTGCTATAAGGCTTTCCATTAGCCGTTTGATGGGATTCATGGTTTGGTAATACTTCAGTCTTTATGCTGCTTTCATTGGCTAGTATAAGCAAGATTCCTATTAAAGATTTTTTTTATTTCCTATAACATTTCTATTTTAATTTGTTAGATATTTATAGTTTAAAATATTTGATGAAGACCCTATGACCATTGGAAGGTCAGAATAGGAGAGGTATGAAAAAGAAGTGACTCCATTCCTTAAAATGTTTATTGTGAAAAAGTAGCTTATTTTCCCAAGAGTGTTACATGAAAGGCCATTGTGTAGATTACATAATCCTGTAAAGAAAAAAGCAAGCCTGTTTTTCACCAAAGCAGATCTGATGGAGTTTTCTTCTAGTTCATACTTCATTCTTTAATTCACAATTGTATGACTTCTTTATTCTTCTTATTTTACATTGTTTACTATTTCTCCCTGTCTTCACTCTTATTCCACTAACTTGTCCTAAAGCCTCAAAATTTCCCACCTACACCATTATGTTAGTCACCACGGCAATCCTTAGGGCAAATTATAATATATAGGCAGATATTGCCTTTATCTGGCATATTCCCTTTGTGAGTACTTTTCAAACATCTTTCAGTGTTTGGTACTTTCTTCATTCCTAATCTTTCAGTATGTCCATGACCTCAAGTGAAATCACTGTTACACTTTTACTAAGTATTATGAGAAATTGGACGTGATAATATTATGGGACTCTCTAAAGGAAATAACAAATCTGAACTAGAAATCATTATGCAAGGCTTCCTAGTGGAGAAGAAACCTAAGGTTAGACAAAGTGATAATCAGGAGCTACCCAGGCAAAATGTTGAGGTAAATAAATACTGTCAGAAAGCATGGAATAAGCAAGTATTCAGAGGAGAAAGAGCTGACGGTTTTGAGGGAACTGCAGGTGACTTGGCAAAGGTGGCATATGGGCAGTGAATCTGAGATGGGCGTGAGGAATGAGGCTGACAGGGTAATCAAGGCCTGGGTTGTGAAAGAACATGGATGCCGTAGGATAGATGATGTCTTTCATCCTTAAGGTAAAAAGATGCTACCGACAAATTTTAAGGAGGAATATTTCATGAAAACATGCAAAGTTTTAGGAAGAATTTTTCTAGCTTCAATGTAGAGAATGTGTTAGGACTGCTCAAGACAAGAGATAAGGAGTTTCACTAAGAAGATGTTTTAATATTCTGAATGAGAGATGATAGAACCCTGACTTGGAAATATGGTAGAAGGAATGGAATGAAAGGGAATACTCTAGTGATACTATGGGGGTAAAATCAACAAGATTTTGTGCTTAATTTAATGTGAGTACTGAGTGAAAATAAAATTTAATCTCTGAGAATTAAAAAGTATAATATGGGCTTCCCTGGTGGTGCAGTGGTTGAGAGTCCGCCTGCCGATGCAGGGAACACGGGTTCGTGTCCCAGTCCAGGGGGATCCCACATGCTGCGGAGTGGCTAGGCCCGTAAACCATGGCCACTGAGTCTGCGCGTCCGAATCCTGTGCTCCGCGACGGGAGAGGCCACAACATTGAGAGGCCCGCGTCCACAAAAATAAATAAATTTTAAAAATTTATAATATTTGTAATGTTTTCTTCAAGCTAGTGTTCAGAAATATTAGTTTTGATTTAAATTCTGTTTATACCATAGTGTTCTGTCCATTATAGGGATAGAATTTTGTGTAATTTTATAAAATTGACTTCCACTTAATCTGTGTTTGTTTCTAGTACATTTTTAAAGATTCTTAATTATGTGTCTAGTTTGATGAATTCCTATGATAATGTCTATTAGCTGTCCTTATCCAGGTATTACTAGACTGGCAACGGCTTCTATTTTTGTAGCTTGAGAGTCTCTCTCTCTTTTTCTTTCTCCCCTCTCCTTCTTCTCTCTCTCTCTCTCTCTCTCTCTGTCCCTCTCTCTCTGTCTCTAATTACTTTCATTACTTTCATTTCATCTCTTCTCATTGCTTTCTTATTTCCAGGTGGTAATGAGTGGGATTTAATCCTAACTGGATCCAAGCTGAGGCCAGATCATTTCTTTCACAAATTATGGGCCTGTTTCATACCAATTCACTTTGGTGGGTGTGTACGTGTGTGTGAAGTGGTGGTATTTTTGAGCCCCTTTTATGGTGGGCTACATAGATACAGTAATATAAATTTTTTTGAGTAGAATTTTTATGAAGAAATAACAGCAATTCATATCCTATAAGAAGCCCATAAATAACGTTTTCTTTCTCCTTCAGTCTTTGCCAGACTGGCTAAGCTGCCATGGCTTAAAAGAAGGGTCTGAAAAATGATCTGAGACAGCAGAAATAAGCCTGTTTCTTATACTGAGACACAGGATTTATTAGATCCACTTTAGAGATTCTATGAAAAGTTTTAATTTTAAATGGATTTTTAAATGTCCTCCCCCTTTTCTTCTTTTAAAATCAATATTTTCTGCCTCTTGTCTGTATTTTTTAAGTAACCCACAAATTGAATATACCCTGTGCTTGGCAAGTGAATATTAAATGATTTTTCCTGGAAAATGTGTTTGCTCTTTCAATTTGACAGTCATTGCTTATGTGACAAATGTTGTCATTGCCAAGAACTATCTGGCATGGCTGCCAGCTACAGGTCCATTATTTTCATTGCCTTTAACCTATAATAAATATTTACTGCTTTCCATAGAAAGAGACTGCATAGGTAAGCAGTATGAAAAGTAAGTTTATTCTTCTGAACCTTAGTTTCCACTTTCACATCTAAAAGATAATATTAAATGCTTCCTCTGTGTACTACTGTCTTTACAAAACTGTTTCTTACCACTTATTTTGTGAAATGCTCACATCAGCCAAATCATGTCTATTTGAAATGAAAGTGAATTTATGACTAAGTGAGACCCAAATTCTGCTTCATCGTGGAGTTATCTACATTTTTTGTTTTGTCATTAGGAGAAGGTTCTGAATTTTAATAGAATTTTTTTGAGGAATGTATTCCTTTAAGGATTTGCTCCGGGAATTTGGAGAAGAACTAAACGTACAGGTAAAAATGAAGAGATCCTAATTGGGAAGAGGCAGAATACAAAGGCTAGGAGGATGCTTTGATCTTTTATATATGCAAGCTGTCAATGGGGACCCACTGAAAATTATTAAACTGAGGCATGGCATACAAATGTCATTGTGAAATGATTACTCTGATGATATGTGGAGACTGAAATGGTAGAATCAGAAAAAGTGGGGTTTAATATAAACACATATAGTAATTGAAAGAAATACAACAATATTGTACATCAGGAATATTATAATAGTGTGTGTGTGTAAATACCTAGGTACATGGATTTTTATTGTGAGAATTTTTATAATAACAAATATTTGGAAAGAGCTTAAATTGTCATAAATCAGGGATTGGTAAAATAAATATGCTACTCTCCACTCTAATGAAACCGCTGAATTTGATTTCTAAAAAGCATATTAAGTACACAATGTTCATGGTACATGGTTGACATAGAATAATGTTCATGACACATTAAGTGAAAAATCGCATATCTATAAGACAGATTCATATTATATGTATATAAACACATCTAGATGGAAACACTCAAATGTTATATCTAAATGATCAAGTTATAGTTGATTTTATTTTCTCCTTTTATTGATATTTAGATTTATTTTCTAAATTTTTATAACAAGTGAGCACTGTATGCATAATTTCTGCACTTGTCCACATGATAAAATATTATAATGCAGCACTATGGATGTGGTCATGAAATTTGAGAGAAGGGCACAGTTTTGGAAGTCAGTGTTAGATTTAACTGGAATTTGATGACATTGAGTTCATCTAGAATTCTAATAAATTTTATGTGTTGACCAATGTCACCACCAATGAAGCTCTACAATGTAGTCATTTCCCAAATATTAACTTTATGTGTATCACAACCTTACTTCATGGGAGAGAAAATGTGTGAAGAAAGAAAACAGCTTTACAGTCAAGGAACTTTTGTATGGTAATATCTTATAGTATAGTCTCTAACTACATGGGATAATTATATCGGGCAAGGATAATCTACCACTAGCAAACCTTTGAAGTTTTCAGCTACAAAGAAATTATGTCTCTTTCCAAATAAAAGTTTAAACTCCCTTATATTCTAAGAGAAAATATTTTCAGTTAAAATAGACAATGAATTAAGTGAAAATGTATGGCATCAGCCAAATGCCATGTATGCTTAGTATAAAAAAAATTTTTCAGTCACAGAAAAAATACACCAACCAGTGCATTATGATTTACTTCATTCAAAAAATATTTTCATTACCTATCTTGTGCAAGGCACTGTGTTAAGCCCTGAAGAGCATACAAAACTTATGAAATATAGTATTATCTCAAGGAGGTAATAGTCAGATGAAATGACATAAGTATTGATAGCCAGAAAGCAAGGTAAATATAACAAGGTAACTATAACAACAATAAGAATCATACAGACAACTAGTTTAACTGAATAAGAAACAGAACTCTTTAAGTTTTAGATTTTCATAAGAAGCTGCGAACAATACAATAGGTATTGAGTACCCTGCCGCTTCAGAGGGTGGTAGTAGATGCAAGACTTTCCAAGAAACTATGAGACCTGTTATGCCATCATTAGCCCACCATGTTCCTATAGACAAAAGTAACCCATTTTACTGAATGGAAAGTTTTCAGCTCAAAGGGAGGTTGTATAAAGGAGGATTTTGAGAAACTGAAAGAAGTGAATTATGTTCTCAATTATTAAGTACGTAACTGGCAACAGATAGCTACCAAGAAAACCTGATAGATCAGCTCCTCAGCAGTCGTAGGTCTTGAGTGAGTAGCAGTAAGAATCTACACACATAATTTTAATTGTCATAAGAGAATATTAATTTCTAATTTTGACTATGGAGTATATATTCACAGTGCCAAAATCAAGCAATTGCTGATGGTTTCAAAATACTGCTTCATTCAGTAGATATAAAGTTTAGAGCTACATGGATCATATAACTAAGTCCTTAAGAGTTTAAGTCATATGATACATGATGGCATAAACTATATATATATATATATATATATATATATATATATGATTTAGAACAATGATTCAGTGATATGAAGAGTTAGATTTTTTTTTCAGAACAAGCTTTGTTCTCACAGGTTATACCTATTTTATAATAACAAGAAATCACAAGGATTTGAGGAGCAATCTATTTATTTTTAGTAGAATGGGGTAAAATTCTGCCATTGTGCATTTCAAATCAGGGAAAGGGAAGCTGAATTATTTAATACATATTTTTGAGACAAGTAGCTCACTATTTTGATAAAATAAAGCAAAATCCCTACCTCATTCTTTGTAACTTCCAAATTGCTCAAATGGGTAAAATATTTAAATACAAAAATAATCCATAAAAAATAGCAGAAGAAACCTTCCTAGGGTTTAATTTTTTGAAATTACTCTAAGAATGGGGAAGGCCTGAGTACAGTAATAACTTCAGACAATATAAAAGATAAATTTGAAAACATAAACATTTTAAAGAGTTTTTATGGGACACACACTCCAAGTCAAATACATAGAAAAAGTTGTTCTATATCCATCATAGGTACACAGTTCTGGAGGTGGCTCCTAATGATGCTTATCCTCGTATATTATCCTTCTCTTAAATGTGGGCTGGATCTGGTGACAGTTTCCAACAAATAGAAAAAGCAAAAATGATGGATGTTACATTCATGATTAAATAATAAAGGACTGTATCTTCCTTTCTCTGGCTTCAACACCTCAGACTGCTGCCATGTCATGAGGACACTCAGGGAGCCAGTGGAGAGTCCTATGTGACAAAGAAACAAGACCTGACACCAACAACATGAGCAATCTTGGAAAGGGACTCTCCCGCAGTTGAGCTTTGAGATGACTGTAGCCCCTGCTAATATTTTGATGGCAGCCTGCCTGAGAACTGGAGCCTGAGGCTTTGACACTCCCAGATAAGTTGCACCTGTTTTGCTATATCTGTTTCCACAGAAACTGTGAGATAATAAATGTCTGTTGTTCTAAGCTGCTAAATTTTTTGGACTATTTGTTACACAGGAATAGGTAATTAATAAACCTCTTAATTCTTTTTTTTAAAAAACATCTTTATTGGAGTATAATTGCTTCACAATGGTGTGTTAGTTTCTGTTTTTTAACAAACTGAATCAGTTATACATATACATATGTTCCCATACCTCTTCCTTCTTGCATCTGCCTCCCTCCTACCCTCCCTATCCCCCAACTCTAGGTGGTCACAAAGCACCAAGCTGATCTCCCTGTGCTATGCGGCTGCTTCCCACTAGCTATCTATTTTACGTTTGGTAGTGTATATATGTCCATGCCACTCTCTCACCTTGTCCCAGCTTACCCTTCCCCCACCCCATATCCTCAAGTCCATTCTCTAGTAGGTCTGCATCTTTATTCCCATCTTGCCCCTATGTTCTTCATGACCGTTTTTTTAATGGATTTTTAATACTCTGAATAAAACTCTTCTTTCTTTGATATATTTCAAGATCACTACTCTTAAATTTCAAGGTTTCCATATACATGTGTTAGCATGTGGTATTTGTTTTTCTCTTTCTGACTTACTTCACTCTGTATGACAGACTCTAGGTCCATCCATCTCACTGCAAATAACTCAGTTTCATTTCTTTTTATGGCTGAGTAATATTCCATTGCATATAGGTGGCACATCTTCTTTATCCATTCATCTGTTGATGGACACTTAGGTTGCTTCCATGTCCTGGCTATTGTAAATAAAGCTTCAAAGAACATTTTGGTACATGACTCTTTTTGAATTATGGTTTTCTCAGGGTATATGCCCAGTAGTGGGATTGCTGGGTCATATGGTAGTTCTATTTGTAGTTTTTTAAGGAACCTCCATACTGTTCTCCGTAGTGGCTGTATCAATTTACATTACCACCAACCATGCAAGAGGGCTCCCTTTCCTCCACACCCTCTCCAGCATTTATTGTTTGTAGATTTTTTGATGATGGACATTCTGACTGGTGTGAGATGATATCTCATTGTAGTTTTGACTTGCATTTCTCTAATGATTAATGATGTTGAGCATTCTTTCATGTGTTTATTGGCCATCCGTATATCTTCTTTGGAGAAATGTCTATTTAGGTCTTCTGCCCATTTGTGGATTGGGTTTTTTCCTTTTTTTTTTTTTTTTTTTTTGATATTGAACTGCATGAGCTGCTTGTATATTTTGGAGAATAATCCTTTGTCAGTTGCCTCATTTGCAAATATTTTCTCCCATTCTGAGGGTTGTCTTTTTGTCTTGTTTATGGTTTCCTTTGCTGTGAAAAAGCTTTTAAATTTCTTTAGGTCCCATTTGTTTCTTTTTGGTTTTTTTCCATTTCTCTAGGTGGGTCAAAATGGATCTTGTTGTTACTTATGTCATAGAGTGTTCTGCCTATGTTTTCCTCTAAGAGTTTGATAGTGTCTGGCCTTACATGTAGGTCTTTTATCCATTTAGAGTTTATTTTTGTGTATGGTGTTAGGGAGTGTTCTAATTTCATACTTTAACATGAACCTGTCCAGTTTTCCCAGCACCACTTATTGAAGAGGCTGTCTTTTCTCCACTGTATATTCTTGCCTCCTTTATCAAAAATAAGGTGACCATATGTGCATGGGTTTATCTCTGGGCTTTCTATCCTGTTCCATTGATCTGTATTTCTGGTTTTTTGTCAGTACCATACTGTCTTGATTACTGTAGCTTTGTGGTATAGTCTGAAGTCAGGGAGCCTGATTCCTTCAGCTCTGCTTTTCTTTCTCAAGATTGTTTTGGCTATTCAGGGTCTTTTGCACTTCCATACAAACTGTGAAGTTTTTTGTTCCAGTTCTGTGAAAAATGCCAGTGGTAGTTTGATAGGGATTGCATTGAATCTGTAGATTGCTTTGGGTAGTAGTCATTTTCACAATGTTGATTCTTCCAATCCAAGAACATGGTATATCTCTCTATCTTTTTGTAGCATCTTTAATTTCTTTCATCAGTGTCTTATAATTTTCTGCATACCAGTCTTTTGTCTCCTTAGGTAAGTTTATTCCTAGATAGTTTATTCTTCTTATTGCAATGGTAAATGTGAATGTTTTCTTAATTTCAGTTTCAGATTTTTCATCATTAGTGTATAGGAATGCTAGAGATTTCTGTGCATTAATTTTGTATCCTGCTACTTTACCAAATTCTTTGATTAGCTCTAGTAGTTTTCTGGTAGCATCTTTAGGATTCTCTATGTATAGTATCATGTCATCTGCAGTGACAGCTTTACTTCTTCTTTTCTGATTTGGATTCCTTTTATTTATTTTTCTGCTCTGATTGCTGTAGCTAAAACTTCCAAAACTATGTTGAATAATAGTGGTGAGAGTGGGCAGTCTTGTCTTATTCCTGGTCTTAGTGGAAATGCTTTCAGTTTTTCACCATTGAGGACGATGTTGGCTGTGGGTTTGTCATATATGGCCTTCATTATGTTGAGGAAAGTTTCCTCTATGCCTACTTTCTGCAGGGTTTTCATCATAAATGGCTGTTGAATTTTGTCGAAAGCTTTCTCTGCATCGATCGAGATGATCATATAAACCTCTTAATTCTTAATATATGACCTTAGAAATAATTATTCACACATCCTATTGACAAAGACTGAAGGTTAATGATGCCCATTCTTGATAAAGTGTGGGAAAAGAGACTTTTGCTTACTTTTTATAATGTATAAATTCGTTCACTTTTGAAGTTAAGATTATTAATGTGTCTAAGGTTTTAAATGTTTATACCCATTCACCCAGCAATTTATTTGATTGAGTATGTATGAAAGTACCCAAACTATGTGTCCCTCAATAGATGACTGATTATATTAATCATGATTCAGACATGTGATGGAATATTTTGTGAAGAATAAGGTATATCTAAATGTTAAGGTCTAAATTTGCCAAGGAAATGATGCAGTTACCTTTCCTTTATTTTCTCTTTCATTTTGCTCAGTTTTCTAAAGATTCTTCCCCCTTACACTAACATTGTTTTCAGCAGTGTTTATTCTAACTTGTAACAGGATAGTTTCAAGACTAAGATGTTGACTTTGGAACCAGATTATCTGAGTTCAAATCTCTTCTCTGTCACTTCTTTTGTGATCTTGGAAAGGTTACTCTGTGGCTTCTTCATCTGTTAGTAGTAACTCTTTTGTACGTATATTGTGAAAATTAAATGAGTTAATATAAGTCAAGACTTACAATAGTACTTGGAACATAGTACAAACTGCATAAGTGTTGATTCTTTTCTAAATTGTAGTTTTGTCTAAGTTAGATATTTCCTACAAATTAATTTCAGGATGTTTTAGGGGATACATGAGCAGCAGGCACATTCAAGGATGTGGTCTTAGAGTAGTCTCATCAGGTTTTCTCTTGGTACATCTCTTATTGGTGTCCTCTGGGTTCAATGTTTTTCTCCTTCTTGGTTACCAGGAAACCTGTGGATTGAGTTAAACCCCCTACTTTAGAAGATTTACATGAGTTGCTTTGGATATTAAAAATTATTTTCACTGGTACTGGCAAAATATGCTACTACATTCACTTTTTAAAAAAAGAAACAGAGTGTCCTTTGACCCACAAATGACCTCATTCCATTTCCAGATGAAACCACCATTACCAAAATGCTGGTATCCAGGCACCACCCTTAGTCTGGAGACCAACTTGGAAATGCCCATGGAATTCTACAGCATTAAGGATGGAATGGACTAAGACTAAAGTACAAGGGGAACATTGTTGATGGGGCAACTGCTTCTGTGCACAGGAGTGAGAAATTTATCACAGAATGAATCACATGTAAGATAAGATATTAAGAAAGTGTCTGGTAGCCATAGAGAAACTGGAAAGAAAGACTTGACCTCAGTCAAACTTAAATATTAGAAACGATTCATATCTAAAAAAGAACAGTGCTATTAATAATACAATTTTTAGATGATAATTATGAAACTGGTATAGAAGTTTGTTCAAATTGCATAGAGGTTGGTGGTGGAAAGCTAGCCAAAGGAAGAGGAAGGCCTAAATCAAGGCAGTGGCAAGGAATGGAGTTGGATTTCAGAAACACATCTGATGTGAATAAGAGGCTATATAAACGAGATGAGGGTGTGGTTATAGATATATATGAATGTGGAGAGTTTTACTATAAACCTAAAGAAAGGAATTTATTTAATTTGTATTAGAGACCTGTGAAAACACCTGTCAATCATGGTTACATCTACTTATAATACAACTTTTACTGTGCAAGATAAGTGTATGGATGACAAAATGCAGGTTGATCTTCATTATCTAGTCTGGAATCATTTTAGAATAAATTTTCTAGCCTAATCTTAAAAAAAATAATATGTAATGTATATCTATTTCAATATTAAGATAGATCTATATTGCTAGCACATTTATATCAGCCCAGATGTAAAACTATTAAATTTATTTTATGTAATGTTAAAAGTAAGTTAAGCATTTCTAATTTTATGGCATGTTTGTGTAATTTCCCCTTGCCCCAGAGTTCCACAGGGATGGTGTGAATGAGGTCAGATGAATTCCTGCCCATGCAGTAGCTTTAGTGCAGGAGAGGAGCTCTGAGCTAACCGAACCTGAGTATATTTGAATGGGCAGAAAAAATGCTCCCCTTTTCTCTGGAGGAAGACGTTCTCTTTAACCTACTGCAGAGTAAGCATGCTTGTTTTTGCTCCAGCAGGAGACACTATTTCTCTCTATCAAGGTATACCAAAATCCTTGAAAATACAGTTTGTTAACAAAGGACAGTTAATTACAACACAGGTTTGGACTGCTAGGGTCCACTTATACACTGAGTTTTTTCAACAATAAATAACATAATACTACATGATCCACACCTGGGAGAATCCACAGTTGTAGAATTACAGATACAGAGAGCAGACTATAAGTTGTCTGACTATAAGTTACATGCAGATTTTCAACTGCTAGGGGGTTAGGGCCCCAACACTTGTGTTATCCAAGGGTTGATAATATTTGTTTGCAAAACATGCAGAAATGTGAGCCACCCATGGAGAGTTGTCTCCAACAGACAGCATAAAGCAAAACCACAATATCACAGTTGGTAAACATAAGTTTGTCTTCTATGTCTGTGAGTTTATTTCTGTTTTGTAAATATTTTAATTTGTATCAATTTTTTAAGATTCCACATATATAAATGGTATTTGTCTTTCTACATCTGACTTACTTCACTTGGTATGATCATCTCTAGGAACTATATATCGGAATAACCTATAATGGAAAAAAATCTGAAAAAAGAATACCTATATATATATATATACACACACAATATATCACTTTGCTGTACACCTGAAACTAACACAACATTGTAAATCAACTATACTTCAATTTTAGAAAAGCACAGTATCACACTGCCAATTTCACAAATGTTGTTCTAGTCATGTAACATTAAATCCCCAGTGATGATAGCAATCACCTAGTGATGATAGTTTGATTCAGATCAATATTGTGAACAACAAAACAGTATTCTAAGTTGGTGATCTCTAGTGGACATTATTTATTTAGATCATACCACCCCAAAAGTTTTATTTAGTTGCTATATTTAATATAAGAGCATTCAATAAAAGTCAATTTATAAAAATAATTCAGAAAATTATTTTCAACTGACATCTATGCAAATATGGCTTAGCATGAGATGCATGATTCCTGAAAATTAAAAATAAACTATCAAATAAAATATGGCACTGATATACAGGAAAATTTATACTTCCCAAATCATTGAAGGAGCAAGGGAAAATGTACTATTCAAATTATATGGATTTACCTGGATATATCGATAAATGCTTGGCTTATTTTACCATTCTATCTTGGTATGATTATATACAATTTCTGAGCACCTTTCTGTGATAAGCTCTTAAAACATATATCCACCATCTTCCTTTCACAAAACACAAATAATATTTGCAAAATATTTCATTTAAAAAACGAATTTACTTAAGACACCAGGTTTATGCCATTCTGTGGCCTGGTTAAAATATGTCCAAATCAAGAAAGCTACATTTAGACATTTCTTACTTTTCATTTCTTCTAACATTCTATTATAAAAAAAATCAAATAGAAAATTGAAAGAAATGTACAATGAAAACCTGTGTACCTTTCACTGGAACTAGTATCCTCTTTTTTTCAGAACAATTTGAAAGGAATTTATGTATATTAAAATACTTAACTCTTACATACTCCAATATGATTTCATGTTTTTCTTTTAAACTGAAAAATATGTCAGTTCTCCTTGTACTAACACATTTACTTATTTTATTCATCTTTACAATAATCACAAAATAGTTTCAAAATTACCAATACAAAATTCTATGAAAAATAAACCTACTAATTAGAAGTTCAAGATTTTTTTTCACATCTTTTTAGTCTTAAAATATATCCTACCATGAATATATAGTCAGATTATTACTTAAGTTACTTGAATATTTTTTCTCTATGTGTATCTAATATCAATTTGCTATATAAATAAGTTAATTTGTTTCTGATGTTTTTCAGTTTTGGGGGTTTTCTTTCTAACAACCTTTTTTATGTCTTTATTTTAAACAATAAATTGTTCTTTCCTTCCCTTTTCAACCATTCCTGAAAGGTGACTATTTTTTATTAGTTTCTGGTTGACACATCCTTACTGGGTTACCCCCTACTGCATTTAACTTTGCAAAAATAAGCAAAAAGGAAAATAGATAGATACAGATATAGATAGATGCTATAGATATAGATAGATGATAGACGGATGGATGGGGAGAGAGAGAGGAGTCCTCTCCTACATTAGGGGCAGAATACTGTATAGAGAGTCCTATAACTATTTTTAAAAATTTGTTAACTATAAATAACTTACAATCAGTTTATGATGTTTTCTTTCCAGTCACATGGAAATCACTTGTGTGGATATTCCATAGATTATTCAATCAGCCTCCTTTAATAGATATTTGGATTATTTCCAATATTTTACTATAACAAATGCCACAATGAAAACTTTGTATATAGAGATTTTTGTTTTTATGGAGGAATATCTTCAGGGTAGAGTCCTAGAAATGTGACTTCTGTGTCAAAAAGTAAATGAATAGGACATTTTGTTGAATATTTCTAAGTCCCCCTTCATTAGTGGTGCAATATCCGGACCTCACACCAAAAATATTTGAGAGTGACAATTTCCCTGCCTCATTACCATCAGATTCTATTTTCAAGCTTTTAAATTCTTGCCAGTCTAATATATAAGAAAACAAATTTTTAAAAAAATTTTCCCTCAAACTTAAATACCCAGATATGTGTACAAATCTTGTATTTTCCCTATGTTTACCCAATATATTCTTAAAATATATTAAGTACAAAAATAATTTCTATATTGATCAGAATTTCAAGGGCAATGCATTTTGGGGAACAACTTTTCGTGGCACCATATTGGTGGGAAATTCTTAACTGTGTAACCTGCTCAATTTTTCTGTTTAAACATCAGTTTATGCCACTGAATAAATGAATAAAAGTAGTAATTGAGGTCCTTATTAACCACAATGATTGGTCCAGCAAAATATAAAGTAGCAAAAATTAGGGGACTGTCTATTATAAGTAATTAGGCACAGCAATTGTTTGAGATATCTCCATGGCTTTAAACTGAGGGGGGATGAATATGTGAAAAGATAAATTTACTTCTTTTATGTCATCATTTGGAAATTTTATCAACTCTTTTACTATTAAACCTAATTAAATTAAACTAAAATCCACTTTCAGTTTAGTTTTTGTTATTGTTTTGTTTTTTTTTAATAAAGAAGTCATTTTAAAATGTCTAAAAACTTTTAAACATAGTCAGTCTCTGTGATCCAACTGTCTAAGCCATATTTGAACTTTGTAGCTTCATTTTATTAATATAAGTGTGTCTAGAGTGAATGTCATGATGAAAATCCAGACTTGAAAATTAATCCTCTTCTATGATTCTTTCCATTTACTGCCTGAGCCTCTGTGGCAGCCAGCTGGAACATTAGCTTATTCCTAATGCTGATAAGGATTTGGAAAGAGGGACAATATTCATAATAGCAGGAAAAATTTCACGGATTTACAGATCTGAGTCAAACTGTAACGATCATAAAGTTTAAATTCTTGGTTTTAGATTAGTAAACTGAAACATGGAAAAGTGAATTATTGCTCAAGGTCCTAGATCAAGAATATCTCAGAGCAGCACCTGGAGCCCTACTTTTCATACTTCTATTCCCTTATGCTTTCTATCACACCAGCAATAGTGAAAGGAGTTCCATCCTCATTCAATAATTTTTGTTTTCAAATATCAGTTTATTTACATATATATATAAATATATATGTATGTATGTGTGTAAATATATCTATCTATCCATCTATATTTCCTAAATTTTGTGAACTTCATATAGCAATATTTTAATAATGGTTTTGTGTTTGTTTTGATTCCCTCATAGTTATAAAATATTTTTTATTTAGGGAAGTATAATACACTGAAGCATAAAGTTTATTCAAACCATCTGAGTATTGTTTCCAAGCCGCTTTTAAGAGTTGGGTTGTGTAATTATAATTTTTCCATTAAGGGAAAAATATCTTATTTTTACTACCATCTTCATAAATTACTGATATATTATCCTATGTTTTATTCCATGATATATTTTGTAAATATAATCTAGTAAACTATACTATGTAGTTATTATGAGGGCACAGGGGGATGGAAATGGACCATCACCTCCTAATTTCTAATAACTACTCTTATGCATTATACAGTCATTAAAAGCTAAAAGCCTTACTTGGGATAAGAACAGAAAAGTTCCATGTTTGGTCATATTAAGATAAAATTGATATGTAAGCCAATTGTATTTCATTCCATTTTTCCTTCAAGATTCAAAGAATAATGTCTGTTTCTAATATTTAAATATTAATAGTTACTAAGAACTTAAGTCCAGTTTGGTCACTTCTTGCATACCTGATCAAGTTATATCACCTTTCTTAAACTCCATTTCTTCATCTATAAAGTGGGAATAATCACAATTCCTTTGTACTATTGTTTTTTGGAACATTCTGAGGAAGTGTATATAAAGTAACTAATTCAGATCTACTTAATGTTATTTACTTTCTCATTCCATGTTCTTCAATATTTTATAGACACTGAATGTATTCACTTTATTATCTACCCTAAATGAATCTCAACCCTTCAACAACAAACCTCCAATATTTTCTGAAACTTACATAGGTTTATTGTAACAGGACATCAGAAATGCTACATTGAACAGCTAATAAAGATTTTTATAAATTTTAATCTTATGAATATTTTCATGTACCGCCAGGATTCCCTGTACTTTACATGCTACCTCCTCCTTTTCTTCCACAGCTAATTTATCACTGATGATAGAAATATATCCATTCTGTTTCCAAGGAGAGAAAATACTTAGTTCAGAGGTTGAGGGTTGTGTTGATAAAGTTTTCCAAAGACAAGTTAAAAATAGTCAGCAAGCACAGTGTTCAGGGTATTTTCTCTGTGGAGTTCTTGTCCTGCGTTAACTGGTTGGACTACCCACAGTTTAATTGCAAAATCTTCATTTCCCTAGGTGATGCACTGTGATGTCAACTCTAAGTGGGCCCATACAGCTTTTGAGACTGAGATGCAAAGAACTTGCTTTGCAAATGAGATCTTTACCTGCAAGTTGTTCTTAAACTGTGTCTGCCTAGCCAGGAGTAAAGTGGAGATTTGACATTTTCTTCTTCGTTTAGTTGTTGTTTTTAAGTTGTATGAGCTGTTTGTATACTTTTGAGATTAATCCCTTTTCTGTTGCATCACTTGCAAATATTTTCTCCCATTCCGTATGTTGTCTTGTTTTTGTTTTCTGTTTTCCTTGGCTGTGCAAAAGCTTGTAAGTTTGGTTAGGTCTCATTTGTTTATTTTTGTTTTTAATTCTATTATCTAGGGAGACTGACCTAAGAAAACATTGGTATGATGTATGTCAGAGAATGTTTTGCCTATGATATCTTCTAGGAGTTTTATGGTGTCATGTCTTATGTTTAAGACTTTATGCCATTTTGAGTTTATTTTTATGTGTGGTGTGAGGGTGTGTTCTAACTTCATTGATTTACATACCACTGACCAACTTTCCCAGCATAACTTGTTGAAAAAACTATCTTTTCACCATTGTATAATCTTGCCTCCTTTGTTGAAGGTTAATTTACCGTAGGAGTGTGTGTTTATTTCTGGGCTCTCTATTCTGTTCCATTGATCCATAAGTCTGTTTTTGTACCAATACCACATTGTTTTGATTAATGTAGCTTTGTAGCATTGTCTGAAGTCTGGGAGAGTTATGCTTCCTGCCTGTTTTTGCTTTTTTGTTTTTTCCTCAGGATTGCTTTTACAATTCTTGATCTTTTATGGTTCCATATAAATTTTTGGATTATTTGTTCTAGTTCCATGAAAAATGTCTTGAGTATTTTGATAAGGATCACATTAAATCTGTAGATTGCTTTGGGTAGTATTGCCATTTTAAGCATATTAATTCTTCCAATCCAAGAGCATGGGATATCTTTCCATTTCATTGAATCCTCTTTAATTTCCTTTATTAATCTTTTATAGATTTCAGTATATAAGTCTTTCACCTCCTTGGTCAGGTTCTTTTTTTTGGTGCTATTTTAAAAAGCATTTTATTTACATTTCCTTTCTGATATTTCATTGTTAGTGTAAAGAAATGAACCAATTTTTGAATGTTAATTTTTGTATCCTTCTATTTTGCTGAATTCATTTATTAGATCTAGTAGTTTTTGTGTGGAGTCTTTAGGGTTTTCTATACATAACATTATGTCATCTGCATATAATAACAATTTTACCTCTTCCTTTCCAATGTGGATAAATTTTATTTCTTTTTCTTGTCAGATTACTGTGGCTAGGACTTCCAATATTATGTTGAACATAAGTGGTGAGAATGGGTATCCTTGTCTTGTTCCAGATTTTAGCAGGAAGGTTTTTAGCCTTTCACCATTGAGTATTATCTTGTTTGTGGGTTTGTCATAAATGGCTTTTATTATGTTGAGATATGTTTCCTCTATTCCCACTTTGTAAGAGTTTTTATTATGAATGGATGTTGAATTTTGTCAAATGCTTTTTCTGTATGTATTGATGTGGCCATTTGATTTTTGACTTTTCTTTTTTTAATATGGTGTATTATGTTGATTGATTCACGAATGTTGAACCATCCTTGTGAACTTGGGATGAATCTCACTTGGTCATGGTGTATGATCTTTTTTTATGTGTTGTTGGATTTTGTTTGTTAAAATTTTTTTTGAGAATTTTTGCCTCTGTATTTATCAAAGATACTGGCCTGTAATTTTCTTTATTTTGGTGTTGTCTTTGTCTGGTTTTAGTATAAGGGTCAGGGTGGCTTCCTAGAATTTCTTTGGGAATGTTCTCTCCTCTTCAATCTTTTGGAAGAGTTTGAGAAGAATTGCTATAAGTTATTCTTTGCATGCTTGGTAGAATTCATCTGAGACATCATCTGGTCCTGGACTTTTGTTTGTAAGGAGTTTTTCTTTTTTTATTACAAATTCTATTTCACTTCTATTGACTGATCTGTTCAAATCATCTATTTCTTCTTGATTCAATTTTGGTGGGCTGTATATTTCTAGAAAGTTGTCCATTTCTTCTGGGTTGTCAAATTTGTTGGCATATAATTGTTCATAGTATTGTATTAGTTTTTTTTTTTTTTTTCTCTTTCCTGTAGTATCAGTTGAGATTTTTCCTTTTTTATATCTTATATTCATTTGGCTTCTCTGTCTTGTCTTCTTGGTGAGACTGCCCTAAGGTTTACTTATTTTGTTTACCTTTTCAAAGAACCAGTTTTTGGTTTTATTGATTTTTTTCAATTTTTAATATCTATTTTATTTATTTCCTCCCTGATATTTATTATTTTCTTCCTTCTGCTGACTTTCAGCTTGGTTTGTTCTTCTTTGTTAATTATTTTAGGTGGTAGATTAGGTTGTTGATTTGAGATATTCCTTGTTTTTGATGAAGGCCTGTATCACTATGAACTTCCCTCTAAGAACTGCTTTTGCTGCATCCCATAGATTTTGTAAGGTTGTATTTTCATTGTCATTTGTCTCAAGGTATTTTTTTAATCTGTATTGTAGTATAATTGCTTTACAATGTTGTGTTAATTTCACTGTGTAATAAAGTGAATCAGCTATATATATATATATATATATATATATATATATATATATATATATATATATACAATATCCCCTCCCTCTTTTAATTTCCTTTTTGACTTCCTCGTTGATCCATTGATTTTTTGGAAGCATGTTGTTTAGCCTCCACATAGTTGTTTTTTTCTCATTTCTTTTCCTGTGGTTGATATCTAGTTTCACACCATTGTGATCAGAGCAGATGCTTGAAATAATTTCTATACTCTTAAATTTGTTGAGGTTAGTTTTGTGCCCAAGTATGTGGTCATTCCTAGAGAATGTTCTGTGTGTTCTTGAAAAGAATGTGTATCCTGTTTTTTTTTTTTTTTTTTTTTCTTGTTGTAATGTCCTGAATATATCAATTAAGTTTAACTTTTCTATTGTATCATTTAGGAACTTTGTTGCCTGATTGATGCTCTGTCTAGAAGATCTGTCCACTGATGTGAGTGGGGTGTTATAGTCTCTTACTATTATTGTATTCCCATCAATTTCTACCTTTTTGTCTGTTAGTATTTGTTTTATGTATTTGGATGCTCCTATATTAAATGAATATAGGTTGATGTTTGTAATATCCTTTTCTTGTATTGATCCTTTTATCATTATATAGTGCCCTTCTTTATCTTTCTTTATAGCCTTAAAGCCTATTTTATTTGATATGAGTATTGCAACTCTTGTTTTCTTGTCATTTCCGTTTGCCTGAAATATTATTTTTTTTCATCCCATCACTTTCAATATATGTGTTTCCTTTGCCATAATATGGGTCTCTTATGGGCAGCATATTGTAGGCTCTTGTTTTTTATCCAGTCTGCCACTCTATGTCTTTTGATTGAAACATCCAGTCCGTTGACAATTCAGGTAATTATTGATGCATATGTATTTATTGCCATTTCAAACCTTGTTTTTCAGTTGATTCATTTCTTCTTTATTCTTTTCTTTGCTTTTTGTTTTTCTTTTTGTGGTTTCCTCTTATTTTGTGCTTGTGTTCTTTTCTTTTTGGTTTTTCTGAATCTATTGTTTGTTTTTGATTGGTGGTTGCCCTGTTTTTCAAGTATGTTAACCCTTTCCTATATCTGCTTGCTTTAGACTGATAACCATACAGGCTCAAACACATTCTAAAGAAAAAAAAATTTCTGCATTTTCTTACTCTCCTCCACATTTTATTATTTTGATATTCCTTTTTACATCTTTATGTTTATCCTTTTGCTATTCCTTGTGTTTATCATTGCTTTCACAAATAGGCTTGTTTTGTTTTGTTTTGTTTTTTGACCTGTGTACTGGCTAATTTAAGTGATTTAGTTTCCAACTATGATTTCCTCCTTCCTATATCTTTTTGCTTCTTTTCTATTTAGAGATGACATTTCAATATTTCTTTTAGCATAGGTTTAGTATTGCTGTATTCCTTTAGTTTTTCCTTGTCTGGGAAATTCTTTATTTCTCTTCCTATTCTAAATAATAATCTTTCTGGGTGGAGTATTCTAGGTTGCAGATTTTTCTGTTTCAAGACTTTGAAAATACTTTGCCACTCCCTTCTGGTCTGCAGTATTTCTGTAGAGAAATAAGCTGATAACCTTACAGGGATTCCCTTGTAAAGAGGGAATCCTGCCTTTAGAATCCTCTCTTTATCCTTAACTTCTGCCACGCTTATTATAATATGTCTTGGGTAGGTCTGTTTGGGTTCATCCTGTTTGGGACTCTCTGTGTTTCCTGTATCTGGATATCAGTTTCCTTCATTAGGTTTGGGAAGTTTTCAGCCATAATTTCTTCAAATACGTTTTCAGTCCCCTTTTCTCTTTTTTCTACTTCTGGAATCCCTATTGTGCATAGATTGGTCTGCTTTATATTATTCCCTATGTCTCTAATATTGCTTTCAATTTTTAGGTGGGTGGGAATTTTCTGCCTGCTCCTTTTGATTGGGTAATTTCCATTATTCTATCTTCAAGGTCACTTAGTCTTTCTTCTGCATTATTCATTCAGCTATTCATTGCCTCCAGCTCAGCTTTTTTCTCAGCAAATGAATTTTCTAATTTTTCTTGGCTTCTCCTCATAGTTTCTAGTTCCTTTTTAAAGTAATTTGCATTTCTATCAATAGCCTTTCTTAATTCTTTCAGTATTTTCAGTATCTCCTTTTTGAAATTGGACTATTGGACTATTAGACCATTAGACTGAAGAAGTCTGTTGCACTGTTTGTTCCTTCAGGGGAATTCTCTTGGTCTTGGTCTTTTAACTGAGAGCAGTTCCTCTGTTTCTTCATTTTGCTTATATTTCTCTTACACTCTGAGTTTAGGAGAAACAATTGTCTACTGTAGTCTTGGAGGACTTTATATGCGGGAGCATCCCTGCATAGCTTGTGTGGGTTTTAATATATCTTTTTGGCATGAGGGTTGTTTTTGGTTTGGATGCTTGCCATCTTTCTTCAGTGTGTGCTGGCTGTTATCCCATTGATGGGGGTGTGCAGGTACATGTGCATGCTCAAAGGAAAGTGTGGGCAGCTGTTTGTTCCCAATTGTAGGTCCCTTGGAAGAAGTCACTTCCTGCATGTACTCCCAGGGAAGCAGGGGCGGTATTTGTCTTTGGGTCATGGACACTTGGTGTTGGTGGGCCCCACACACTCCTGGGAAGTTGGGGACAGTGCCCTGAACCCACTCACAGGACCTTCAGTGACAGCAGCAGACTGCACCTTCCTCTGGAGTCCAAGATGGCAGTGGCGGCTCATTCTTGCCCCTGTAGCTTGTATAGGTGGTGCCCTGCCACCTGAGATTGTGCAGAGAAAGAAGTTCCTATGATGGGCCAGCCCCTCTCCTTGCTTCCTCCCCCAATAATGATGCCTTGCCTCTCTGGCAGGCCCAGGCTTCTTCCTGGACTCCCTGTGTTTTGGTGCACCATACCCTAGCCCCCTCAGGCTGTCTTCACACAGTCAATACTAGTTCTCTCCCCAGGATCTGACCTCCAAAGTCCGAGCCTCAGAACCCAGCTCCCACTGACCCCAATGGACGAGCATCCCAGGCTGGGGTGTACCAGTCATCACTGGTTGTTGGTGTAAGTCCTTCTCTGCTTTGCCTTCTGCAAACCTGTTGCTACACTCTCCTCTGAGGCTCTGAAGCGCCCCTTCTGCCTTGGCCAAACTCCCTGACAGTGAGGGAACTTCCCCATGTGCGGAAACCTTTCCTCTTTCACAGCTCCCTCCCAGGGGTGCAGGTCTCATCCCAATTCCTTTCTCTCTTTTTTTTTTTCTTTCTTTTGCCCTACTCAGTTACGTGGAGATTTTCTTGCTTTTTTGGAGGTCTGAGGTCTTCTGTTAGTGTTCAGTGTATGTGCTGTGATAGTCATTCCACATGTAGATTTTTTTCTGCGATACGCGGGCCTCTCACTGTTGTGGCCTCTCCCGTTGCAGAGCACAGGTTCCGGACGTGCAGGCTCAGCGACCATGGCTCACGGGCCCAGCTGCTCCGCGGCATGTGGGATCTTCCCAGACCGGAGCATGAACCAATGTCCCCTGCATCAGCAGGCGGACTCTCAACCACTGTGCCACCTGGGAAGCCCGTATGCGTACTCTTTATTAACAGGTAAGTGAGCTTCATAAAATGTCATCCAAAGAGATAAACTTCCTCTTTTGGTCAGCCAGAAAGTTTTCCAAAATGGCATGCAAATAAACACCATTCTTTTTGGTTGATTCTGGTAACTTTTGGCCTAAATTTATATGTATCCATTAGCATTCTTATAGTCTTTTCTAACTAATGTGATACTGTGGTGGCTAATTTTATATGTTAGGTTGACTGGACCATGGGATGCCCAGATATTTGATTAAACATTATTTCTGGGTGTGTCTGCGAGTGTGTTTCCAGAAGAGGTTAGCATTTAATTGGTAAACTGAGTAAAGCAGATGACCCTCTCCCATGTGGGTGGGCATTATCCACATAGTTGAAGGCCTGAATGGAACTTAAAGGTGGAGGAATGTTGAATTCACTTTCTGCCTATTTGAACTCAAACATGATGTTCGTCTGTCTTCAGAACTTTTGGGTTTCAGTCCTTCATATTCAGACTGGAATCCACACCACTGGCTCTCCAGCTCTCAGGACTTGGATCTATTTCACAGGCTTTCCTGGATCTCCAGCATGCAGACAGCAGATAGTGGGTTTTCTCAGCCTCCTAATCATATGAGCCAATTCCATATAATAAATCTTATTCTCTTCTCTCTATAGATAAGTAAATGATAGATAGATTCGTAGATAAATACATAGATGATAGAGAAAGAGAGATATATAGTAGAGTTACAGTTATAGATATAGATATGGGTACAAAGTTATATCCAATTATATCTGTTTCTCTGGAGAACCCTGGTTGATATACATACATATAAATATATGTCCAAAAAATTAGAAAATTGGATGTGCCTTAATCATGAAATTTACTTAAAAGTAGTATTATAATCATTAAACATTTATTGGAAAATTGATTATATTGCTGCTGATTAAAAAAAAACCTGTCAGTATTTTCCAGCTGGGTTCCATAAAACACTGACTCCATATATTAGTCCTTTGCCTGTTTCCTTTCAGATTCACCCCCTCTCCTTCTCATAATTTACTTTGTAACATAAGGGCCTTCATTTCTCAGCACTTTTGTCAACAGGCTTCTGGCTATAGGATGTCTGGTAAGGATTGGAAAGTGTTAGGATGGGAGAGACCAGGGTATTTCTAGCCCTCTATCTCTGTGAACATGGTATTTCCAGCCTCAAATGGAACTTTCCTTTAGTTGTAGGCTTTAACAGGAGAGACATGTTCTCCATAGTCTTAGTTCTTTAGGCTGGTCTCCCATACTTCTGAATTTTGTCTGGTGACCTCTGATCCTGGCTCTAATGATGCCACCCACTTAGAGGTGGTAGTAGTTTTCTGAATTGCTAACTTCTGGGTTGCCTCATTGTCTCATGTTAGACTTATTAACTTTTCTCTCACCTATGCAAAAATTTCTTTGTAAAATACTCCTCACATTTAAAATTGGTAGGGTGGCTTTTATTTTCTTGATTGTATTTGATTCATAAGAATTAAAATGTGTTGATTTTTTCCATATTTCTTGAGGCATAATTGACAAATAAAATTAGAAGTTATATAAAGTGTACTACATAATGATTTGGTATATGTATACATTGTGAAAGGATTTCTCCCATCAAGCTAATTAACACTAACACATTTACTTTATTTACTCTGACAACATTTAAGGCTTTAAATACTACTCTATTAGCAAATTTCAATTATAAAATACAATATTATCAACTACAGAGACCATGTTATACATTAGATTTTCAAACCTTATTCATCTTATAACTGAAAGTCCTTTATACCAAACTCTGTCAATTTCCCCAACCCCCAAGCTCCTAGCAACCACTTTTCTATTCTGTTTTTATAAATTTGACTGAACTAGTCAAAAACTATCTTAGAAAGAGAAATCTCAGCAAGAGTTTCTTGCCTATAGGAATTCGCATAACCCAAGAGGGAAATATTGTGTGCAACATTTCCCTAACTTATTACTCCAAATAAACTTTTTTTTCCCCTCATAGAATATCTATAAGTACCTTGTAGAAGCTGTGTTACACAGAACATAATTTGGAAATGCTGATCAAAGTAAAATGTTGGCAGTCTCAAATTTTTGTATTTATAAAACATAATGAACTACTTTTTATACTTTTTATCCATGGTTGTTTGACACATTCCTGGCTGTGAAAACCTAAAACAAATATCTTAATATTTAAAGAAAAGATGTGTGGTCTCAGATGCACAAAAAAATACCTCCTTCATTTAAAGTCCATTTGAAATATTATCATGGGTAAACTCAAGTTATTTCATGCTAAAACACCGTTTGCAAATTTGGTAATTGGATCCATTTTGTGGTGTTTACACCCTGGAAATGCCACTACATTTCATTTATAATCAAACTGATGGGGTTTGAAATG
This sequence comes from Aethalodelphis obliquidens, assembly GCF_003676395.1. Taxonomy (NCBI): domain Eukaryota; kingdom Metazoa; phylum Chordata; class Mammalia; order Artiodactyla; family Delphinidae; genus Aethalodelphis; species Aethalodelphis obliquidens. The sequence goes on from NW_020838012.1 coordinate 710,177, forward strand.
GTATTAAATGTGCCAGATTGAGGGGAAAATCTAAATGAATTCATACAAAGTGTTATTAACTTGGAAATGCTTCAATGGGCATTTGGCATTTTTACATTGGTAGGTTTAATTTGTTGAGAGAGAACAATGAGTTAGAGAGATATTGAACTCTAGATTTTTTGCCATTTTAACATTTATGTTTGTCATTTATGAACCTGGGCTGAGAAGTGGTTAAATTTCTGCCTTGTAACTTCTGAGTTTTATAACTATGGAAGTTTTGTTATATTCACCTATTTCTCTTGTAGATGGTCAGTTTAAACATAGACTTCCCATAAGAACAGTAAAGATATGGTCATCGAAAAATAAACTCAGTGCTCCACACTTAATGGTTTAGCGTGGAGTATCTGAGGTTTAAGACTTTAAGATACTTTTACAAAGGCAAGACAGCATATTGTATATAAAGATGAAATAGCCATTTTCATTAATGAAGTAAAGCAAAAAAAAAAAAAAAAAGGAACAAGAATAAACATCAGGAAAAAGTGAAGCAGTACAGATACAAATGAGTTTAAAAGCATGAAGAATTTTAATGAACAAAGGACTATATACATGGTAAATATGATATTGTAATATCTGAATTTCCCATAATGACTAACAAAATGCCTTGTACATAGCAGTGTTTCATAAATTTGAGTGAATTCTTGTTAAGTAAGAAGTTGTAGGAAACAAAACACTGAACTGGGAATTAGATTCAAATAGCAAATGACCAAGTGGCTCTTTAGTTGAGTAGCCATTTACAGCTTCTGTGAGTTCAGCATTCCAAGAGGAGGAAATGTGCTTGACAGGTTTCAGCGGCCAGTATAGTTGGATCATAATGGGAAAAGGGAAGGAAGGAAAGCAGGAGACAGATTACGTCAGGATTCATAATCTTTGCAGAACTCTCTTTTCTCATTTACAAAGTGAGGAGTTTGGGGAAAATGGATTTCACAACCTCTTCGAGTTCGAAAAGTCTCTTACATCCATGATTAATGCAAAATTCCATGAATACATTAGGAAGAATAAGAGAATAAACCAAGGAAAACACAAGATGATTAGTGGAGTGTCTGGGACGGAAAACAATAAAAATTCAGTTGTAACTGTGATTTTAAATAACTGTCATCAAGATAGTGATTTAACTATAAAACAAAAATGTAGTAGAAAATGCAATGTATTCGTTATTAGCAACTTAAATGAATCAGCTTTGCTATATTTCTTTCCTTGGAATTGTTACATGTGATATTATATTTTATTCACAAAAGATCAAGTTGATTCTTCATCATTGTATATTCTAAAGTGCAAGTCATTTTGGTTCAATTACTTATTCATCTTTATTACCCAATCTCCTAGATAAAGATGAACAACTATCAATAAATACCATGAAACTTCCATTCCATAATTTCCTTAAGTGTTCTCCATAGAATTTAGATATCTGGGATGTTATATTACATAGAGAAAGTAACCTATTTTTGGTCAGTGCAGTGAAAGTACACTCAAGGGAACAGCAGCTATAAGGAAGTAAGGAAAACATTATTATGCAGAAGAAATTCTACTACAAATTGTAGTGCTATGTTTCCAACAAAAGCTTCAGCCAATTGCACTGGGAGCTCTGAGCTGAGAGGTTCATTCATTCAGTGTCCCAAATTAAAACACGGGGCAAAGTCTTTGTATATAAATCCTTGACCAATCAGTGGATGTAGGCTGGTCTCACCCAGGGGCCATAAAGGCGAGGGAGTTTCCTTTATCTGAGTACAAATACAGAAAGAAATAGCTCTGAGCCATCACCAACAAACACTCCTTTCAGTTGAGGGAATGAGGGTCAGTCCTGAAAAGTGTGCCATACCTCTGCTACACCTGTCCACAAAGGGTGTTAGAGTTCAGTACAGCAAAGAGAACACAGACATTGGAATTACTGAACTGGGTGGGAAATGTTACTCTTACTTGTGTGATTTTGAGTCAGTTTTTAACTGACCTGGTCTATTTTATGGTCTACAAAATAAAGTTTGTTGCCTGTAAGACAATTTATTCAAAGATCATCTCTACTCCTTTCTTGTTTATGTCACAATGGAAAGCCAGACGTGACAGATATTTCTTAAATTCCATGATACTTACTGGAGTCTTCAGAAGTATCTACATACCTCACACAAAGGTATAACCTCCATCTTTCTTTCCACGCCAGAATGGTGAAAAGTCCAGGGTTAACTCAGTCACTCTCTCTTCCCCCATACAAAATCATTTTTGGTGCTACTGCTCTCACCTAAAAAGACCTGTGGAGTACCAGACCAGCTCTGGAACAGGAATTGATGCAAATGCTATCTTCATTGCTGTTGGCACAGGTAAGATATTTTGTGCCCATGCTGATGTGAGTACTAAAGTAGGGTTTAAGACTTTAGGAGGGAAATAGAAAAATCAGACCATTCTAGGCTATTAAGAAAAATCTTGCTCCAGAAAAGTATCTCCATTTAAATTAGTCTAGCCTATTTAAATTTTCTAAAAAGCTAAACAGATGATTCAGCTATATAGAAAAGTTAAGATATATTTTATCTGTACTTTAGTTTCTTCTAATGTGAATCACTGAATCTTCTGTTAAACTTTGAAGCTGTTTCTACGGTTATGTCCCACTCCTTTGATTTTACTCGTTCAGAAAACATTTGTCAACCGTTTTTTTCATACCAGACCCTGAACTGAGGGGAAGACACAATGATGAATCAGACAGAGTTCCTGTCTTCAAAATCCTCAGGTTTAATTATGAAAATAGACAATTTTAAGCAGATAATTACAACAGTGTGTGATATATGTATGTAGAGATAGTCATAAGCTGTGGTGGTAAAGGTACATAACCTAGCCTCGGAGAGAAGAAAAACCTTCCCAGAGAGATAATGTTTTAAGTTTAATCTTTTTGCATGAGAAAAAGTTATTGAGATAAAAAGGGGTCAGAAAAAAAGTGAATAAGGTAAGAGAATTTCAGATGAAAGGACCAGCATGTAGCAAGGCTTAAGAATGAGAAAATTGACTACTTGGAACTTCCCAAATGGCTGTGACTGAAACTAAGAGTGCACCTCTTTTAGGTGTCAAAGTAAGGAGTTATGACTATCACCTGATGACCTTCTTGAGCCATTGGTAATATTCAGTGATGTAACAAGATCAATTAGTCTTTTTAAAAACTTTAATTTTTAAAAATATGATGTTAACAACAACATTAATAATTAATACTTATGTTTATTTATATTTACTCTGTGCTAAGCATTTTATATTTACTATCTCAATTACTCTTCACAAGAGTTTTCTGAGGACAGGACTATTAGCATTCCCATTTCACCTATATGAAATATGAGATTCAGAAAGGTAGCTAGTATGAGGAATGAATTTTCAGGGATCTGGTCTGGAGTCAGGCAGAACATTTAGAGAACTACTAAAGTAATTAGGTAACAAATAGTGATATGGAAACACATAGAACACAAATGAAAGCTGTAACAGTAAAGAAAAGGAAAATGATATGGAAATTAAGGAGGTAGAATCTATATGATTCAGATCATCTTGTGTTGGATGTGGGAAATGGATCAGTCTAGGATGTCTAACAAGGCTTCTTGCTATAAAAACTGAAGAATGATGATGCCATTTGCTGAGTTGGTAAGTTAAGTGGTTTCTCTTTGCCTAGACTGTACAATGTGTTGATGATGAACATCTGCTTTCCTATTGGGACTCTGGAATTTTCCTAGTTGCTACGCAGAGAATGCCTACATGGCCAGTCCTCAATAAAACTCCTAAACCCCAAGTCTCAAATGGACTTCCCCGGGCAAGAATGCTACACACATGTGGCTGCTCTGTCACTGCTGGAGGGAGAGTATACTCTAGTAACCCCTTCTAGGAGGGGGAGAACACAGGAAGCCTATACATGGATTCCTTCAGACTCCACCTGTTTCTTTTCTCCATACTGATCCATCTGCAGATCCTTACTCTGTCATGGTAGTAAAGTCAGCAGTGAGTACATGTTTAGCCCTGTGAATCTTTCTAGTGAATTACTGAATGTGCATGTGGTCTTGGGAAGCTTTGAAACAGGAATATATAAGATGACCCCAGGAGGCCACAGATAACTTAAGAATTCATGGGGGTGAATTTGGTGTGGACAGCAGTCTAGATTTCTCTTCTGAGAGCTTGACCTTAAAACAAACAAAAAGGAAATATATAGAGAAACGCAAGAAATGCGGTTTAGAAGAATATGAGTTGGGAATGACTTAAACATGTCTATATGCTGAAGAAAAGAACAAATAAGGAGGGAGAACATAAAGATGTGGACTAGGGAAGAGATCCATTAGTGGAGGTAGGAAAGATGCAAAACAACAGCATCATATTTTACCCTAGATCCAAGGAGGGACAACACCTACACAAAGATAAGAAAGAAGAGGAAAAGAATATTTAAGAATGTAGATAAAGTGGTGAGCAGAGAAAGGAACTTGAAGGCATTTTTGTCTGATGGATTTCTCCTTATTTTTTGCCCTTGTTTTGCTTTGTTTCCCTGTGAATTAGAAGATTAATTGAGCAGTAATATGCAACATAACCCAAAAAAATCAAATGAATTTAATTTTCACTGAATTGACATACACTAGTTGCCCATAGGTACCTGGATTTATTTCTGGGCATTCTGTTCTTTTCCATTGATCTATGTGTCTGTCTTAGTGCCAGTACATGCTGCTTTGATTACTGTAGATTTGTAGTATAGTCTGAAGTCTGGGAGGGTGATGCCTCCACTTTGGTTCTTTTTTCTCAAGATTGCATTGGCAATTCAGGGTCTTTTGTTGTTCCATATAAATTTTAATATTATTTGTTCTAGTTCTATGGAAAAGGTCATGGACATTTTGATAAGGATTAAATTAAAGTTGTAGATTGCTTTGGGTAGTATGGAATTTCAAAAATATTAATTCTTCCAATCTAAGAGCACAGGATATCTTTCCATTTCTTTGTATCATCTTCAGTTTTCTTCAATAAAGTTTTATAGTTTTCAGAGTATAGGTCTTTCACCTCTTTGGTTAAGTTTATTCCTAGATATTTTGTTGTATTTGATGTGATTTTAAAGGGGATTTTTAAACTTTCTGATAGTTCATTATGGTGTAAAGAAATGTAACAGATTTCTATTTATTAATCTTGTATACCACAATTTGACTGAATTTTTAAATTACATCTAACAGATTTTTGGTGGAGACTTTAGGGTTTTCTATATAATGTATCATGTCATCTCCAAATAGTGACAGTGTTACTTCTTCCCTTTCAAGTTGGATATATATTTTTTGTAGGTGAGAACCTCATTTGCTCTTGCCTGGTTTTACTGAAATAACCTCTTAAAATTTTTTTTTTTTATATTGTAGTATAGTTGATTAACAATGTTGTGTTAGTTTCAAGTGTACAACAAAGTGATTCAGTTATACATATACATGTACCTATTCTTTTTCAAATTATTTTCCCATTTAGGTTATTACAGATTATTGAGCAAGGTTTCCTGTGCTGCACAGTAGGTCCTTGTTGGTTATCTATTTTATATATAGAATTGTGTATCTATCAATCTCAAACTCCCAATCTATCCCTCTCCACACCCCTTACTCTCTTGTAACCATAAGTGCAATTTCTAAGTCTGTGAGTCTGTTTCTGTTTTGTAAATTGTTCATTTGTATGATTTTTTAAAAATTCTGCATATAAGTCATATCATATGATATCTGTCTTTCTCTGACTTACTTCTCTTAGTATGATAATCTTTGGGTCCATCCAAGTTACTGCAAATTTCATTCATTTTAATGGCTGAGTAATATTCCATTGTATATATGTACCACATCTTCTTTATCCATTCATCTGTAGATGGACATTTATGTTGCTTCTATGTCTTGGCTATTGTAAATGGCAGTGCAATGAACATTGGGGTGCATGTATCCTTTTGAACCATTGTTTTCTCTGGATTGCTGGATGATATGGTAGCCCTATATTTAGTCTTTAAAGGAATCTCCATAGTGGCAGCAATAACTTTTTTGATCCATTTTCTAGAGTAATGTAAATAAAAACAAAAAATAAACAAATAGAACCTAATTAAACTCAAAAGCTTTTGCACAGCAAAGGAAACCATAAACAAAATGAAAAGACAACCCACAGAGTGGGAGAAAATATTTACAAATGATGTGACAGTCAGGGGATTAATTTCCAAAATTTATAAACAGCTCATGCATACAAATATGAAAAAAACAAACAACCAAAACAATAAAAAAATTAGCAGAAGACCTAAATAAATATTTCTTTAAAAAAAATACAGATGGCCAAGAAGCACATGAAAAATATGCTCAACATCACTAATTATTAGAGAAATACAAATCAAAACTACAATGAGATATTACCTCACACCAGTCAGAATTGCCATAATCAAAAATTATAAAATAACCTATTAATGGTACTATCCTAAATTTTCCTTTCTAATTCTTACTATAGACTAAATTGCAAATATACATAATAATTTTCAATGATCATTTATCATCTACAGAATAACTCCAAACTAGTTAAAAGGCACATGTGACTCTTACTGTATGATTTCCTTCCTTCTAGCATCATCACTACTCATTCCCTTTCTCAAAAAATATATTTCAGAATTTTGTAATATTTGGAGTACTTAATCATTCCACACCCTGTACTTCCATATCTCTGCACAAGTTTTGACTCTACCTGGAATGCTCTGCCCCTTATTTCTACCAGAAACCAATTACCTTTTTGGAGAATTTATATTCATCTTTGAAGCCTTAGATTAATCATTACCCACTCTACCAAGGATTCTTTGATTTTTGTAGGCTAAGGTGATCATTTCCTCCTTTGTGCAACCACTGTGTCTTACTTATACTTCCATTTTTAAAAATGTTTTGTTAAATATGATAGTCTTTAAGGTTATCTTCTCCTCTAGACTCAGAGTACCTTGGTGTAGGGTTTATGTGTGTGTGTGTGTGTGTGTGTGATCTTATTTGTATCCCCAATGCCTCACCATCATTGTTGCTCAGCCAATATTTGCACAATCAGGATGTGAATGAATAGATGGATAACTTTAGAGTAAATTTTACCTTAGGGATATAGGTAAATTTGACAATTATTCTGACAAAGACAACAAAACAAGCATAGGTTTTTACTTTATAGAGAGGAAGATAATAAATAAAATATGATTATGAATACATGTACCATAATAATGAACTTGATAATTAAGAGAATAATCATAGAATTCCAATAATATATCCAGGAATTTACATAAAAGAAACAGAATCAATCAAGATATAGTCCTTCAATATAGAGGAAAAGTTGTGATGGAAAATGAGCTTGAATATTTTTGAGGAATAGAAACCAGTCAGGGTAATGTGACATGATATTTTTAAATAGATGAAAGCTTATATTTCTGTAATTCTTATATGGTCACAAGTTCTTTATCCTTTTCATTTAAAAGGAAATTATGATTGTTAACTGACTTGATAGTAAGTGAGCAAGGAAAGTTTTAGTTTAAGGGCATTCCCAAAACAATATCCAAATAAAAGCTTGCATATCAGTTTTAAAATAATCTTTTATGAAACTGCAAAATAATCCTCTTTTACAAATAGTCAAGATATCAAAAGAAAATTGAAGATAGAGCTTTGAACTTTTCTTTATATGCACCAAAGTTAAAAATGGAGATAAACTTATAATTGGCTTTAAAACATATGACTTTAGTTTAAAATATTACTTCAAATCAGGAAAGCTCATATCACTTTTTAAAAGATTCAAGATACTACCCATAAAGGGAATATAGCATGATCTCCATTCCATTCTGCTTCAAGGATTATCAATGCACACACATTTACTTCAAAATTGCATCTTCCCTGTAAATCCATTCAACAATATATTTAATTAGCATTTTTCATCAAGTCAAAGGTACACATTTTAGTATTTTAACATTACTGAATTAGAAATTCATATAAAATTGTCAATATGTCATAGTTTAATTGACAAAATGTATTAAGTTTAATTGTGAAAGAACATAATAGCACAGCTCACCACTGGAGATCTTAGAGATTTGAAGACATAAGGTTAAATGCCTAGACTCTGCCTATTTTTCCAATGTCAATCCAAGTTGTAATAACTGAACTAAAAAGAAAGTTCCAGTTTTTTCCTACTCTAGTGTCACAGAGTATTTCATCTCTTCTAGACATACCAAAAAAAAAAAAAAAAAATCAAAGGGAAACAAAAATTTTCCACCCAGAAGAAAACGTGAGTAAATTCCTACATCTGAATTTCTAATTGCTATTTAAATAAATAGCAAAACTGATATATATTTTGATCCTTCAACATGACATAACAATCATTAAGCACAGAAAAAACATCTGGATAATAAATTCATTGCCACCTTAAACACAGTATAACTCCTGCTCAAAATCAATATTGGCTTGCAGGAAACATATTTAGATTGAGAATTATACACTAGCTGACTTTCTTCACTCTCATCCCTATAAACATGACTGGTTTTCAGGATCATTCTCACATTCTTGCTGCTAATGATTTGCATTCACTCTGTTAGCTCTCAGAGCCACTATAGTTGTTTGATAAATAGCATATCATTTAATGTCTTAGTTTTCCAGCTCCTTGATTTGAACTCTGAAACTTGCTCTATTCAGTTCTATTCTCCTCCCACTCCTTCATGCCATCTGTTCTTTTATGTCATTACCTCCAGTCTACTGGAACTTCCCTATTATTTCAGATCATCCATGTTTTTCTGTTTATGAGCCCATCTCTACATATTATTGATCCCATGATCCCCAATGCCTTTAAGTTATTACTAAAATGTTTCTGATTATGATTCCTCTCCTCTCACCCCTCATAACACCTTTCTGTTTGTCCTTCCCAGCATATATCTTGGTGCTTGTTTTGCACCATTTTTATGATTGTTTTATGAATCTTTTACTCCCAGCCTGGACTTAACCATCATGAGAACAAAGGCTGCTTCTAGAATGGAATATTTTTAATGACTGCTTAATAATCTGAAGTTTATTTCTGCTCAATCAGATATATGAGTTGTTTATTTTTGTGTTATTAAAAATATCTTAAATAAAATCTATCTTACTACTTTAGAATTTTCTTTAGAAAGAAATTTCTAACACTGTGCTTTGTAAAAATTAATGTTCTAAAAGACATTGATACATATTTCCAGATTGCTTTCTAAAAAAAATGAATAAAATTTTAGTTTCTCACTAATAATATATGAAGCTCTGCAGTATTCTATCATCAATATCATTCAATATTTAAATTTATAAAGACTGATAATTTAACAGGCTCAAAAATATATTTTTGTTTTTAACTTGTAATGCTTAATTTAAATTTGGTTTGAAATTATATCTTAATTATAAATACATATTTATATTTATTAGGATATAATCAGTTATAATTCTACTTCTGTCAGTAGCCTGATCTTATGCTTTACTCATTTTTCCAATTAAATTTAATATTTATAATTTGTATAAGCCCATATTATCATAACATTTTGGTTGGACAGGAAAATGGGGGAAGAGTAAGACATGAAGATCACCTTCCTCCCCACAGATACACCAGAAATACATCTACACGTGGAACAACTCCTACAGAACACCTACTGAATGCTGGCATAAGACCCCAGACCTCCCAAAAGGCAATAAACTCCCCACGTACCTGGGTAGGGCAAAAGAAAAAAAGAATAAACAGAGACAAAATGATAGGGACGGGACCTGCACCACTGGGAGGGAGCTGTGAAAGAGGAAAGGTTTCCACACACTGGGAAGCCCCTTCGCGGACGGAGACTGCGGGTGGAGGAGGGGGAAAGCTTCAGAGCCACGGAGGAGATCACAGTAACGGGGTGCAGAGGGCAAAGCTGAAAGATTCCCACACAGAGGATTGGTGCTGACCAGCACTCACCAGCCCGAGAGGCTTGTCTGCTCACCTGCCGGGGTGGGTGGGGATGGGAGCTGAGGATCGGGCTTCGGTCGGGAGTGCAGGGAGAGGACGGGGGTTGGCGGCGTGAACACAGCCTGCAGGGGGTTAGTGCACGGTTAGCTGGGAGGGAGTCCGGGAAAATGTCTGACCTGCCAAAGAGGCAAGAGACTGTTTCTTCCCTCTTTGTTTCCTGGTGCACGAGGAGAGGGGATTAAGAGCACTGCTTAAAGGAGATCCAGAGATGGGTGTGAGCCACTGCTAACTGCTCGGACCCCAGAGACAGGCATGAGATGCTAAGGCTGCTGCTGCCAACAAGAATCCTGTGTGTGAGCACAGGTCACTCTCCACACCTCCCTTACGGGGAACCTGTGCAGCCCGCCACCGCCAGGGTCCCGGGATCCAGGGACAACTTCCCCAGAAGAATCATGGCGTGCCTCAGGCTGGTGCAATGTCATGCTGGCCTCTGCCGCCGCAGGCTCGCCCCGCACATTGTACCCCTCCCTCCCCCTGGCCTGAGTGATCCAGAGTCTCTGAAGCAGCTGCTCCTTTAACTCCGTCCTGTCTGAGCGAAGAACAGAAGCCCTCCGGCGACATACACGCAGAGACGGGGCCAAATCCAAAACTGAGCCCTGGGAGTTGTGAGAACAAAGAGAAAGGGAAATCTCTCCCAGCAGCCTTAGAAGTGGCAGATTAAAGTTCCACAATCAACTTGATGTACCCTGCATCTGTGGAATACATGAATAGACAACGAATCATCCCAAATTGAGGAGATGGACTTTGAGAGCAAGATTTGTTATTTTTTCCTATTTTCCTCTTTTTGTGAGTGTGTATGTGTATGCTTCTGTGTGACATTTAGTTTGTATAGCTTTGCTTCCATCATTGTCCTAGGGTTCCATCCGTCCATTTTCTTTTCTTTAAAATAATTTTTTTCTTAATAATTATTATTTTAATTATTTTATCTTACTTTATTTTATTTTATCTTCTTTCTTTCTTTCCTTCTTTCCTTCCTTCACTCCTTCCTTCCTCCATCCCTCCCTCCCTCCATGCCTCCCTCCCTCTCTCCCTCCTGTCTTTCTTTCTTTCTTTCTTTTTTCTTTCTTTCTCTCTACTTTTTCTCCCTTTTATTCTGAGCCGGGTGGATGAAAGGCTCTTGGTGAGACAGCCAAGAGTCAGTGCTCTGCCCCTGAGGTGGGAGAGCCAACTTCAGCACACTGGTCCACAATAGACCTCCCAGCTCCACATAATATCAAATGGCAAAAATCTCCCAGAGATCTCCATCTCAACAACAGCACCCAGCTTCACTAAACGAACAGCAAGCTACAGTGCTGGACACCCTATGCCAAACAACTAGCAAGACAGGAACACAACACCACCCATTAGCAGGGAGGCTGCCTAAATACATAATAAGTCCACAGACACCCCAAAATACACCACCAGATGTGGACCTGCCCACCAGAAAGACAAGATTCAGCCTCATCCACCAGAACACAGGCACTAGTCCCCTCCACCAGGAAGCCTACACAACCCACTGAACCAACTTTAGCCACTGGGGAGAGACACCAAAAATTACGGGAACTACGAACCTGCAGCCTGCAAAAAGGAGACCCCAAACACAGTAAGATAAGCAAAATGAGCAGACAGAAAAACACACAGCAGAGGAAGGAGCAAAATTAAAACCCAAAACGCCTAACAAATGAAGGGGAAATAGGCAGTCTACCTGAAAAAGAATTCAGAATAATGACAGTAACGATGATCAAAAATCTTGCAAATAGAATAGACAAAATGCAAGCAACACTTAACAAGGACCGAAAAGAACTAAAGACGAAAGAAGCAACGATGAACAAAACAATAAATGAAATTAAAAGTACTCTAGATGGGATCAATAGCAGAATAACTGAGGAAGAAGAACGGATAAGTGACCTGGAAGAAAAAATAGTGGAAATAACTACTGCAGAGCAGAATAAAGAAAAAAGAATGCAAGGAACTGAGGACAGTCTCAGAGACATCTGGAACAACATTAAACGCACCAACATTCGAATTATAGGGGTTCCAGAAGAAGAAGAGAAAAACAAAGGGACTGATAAAATATTTGAGGAGATTATAGTGAAATGTTCCTTAATATGGGAAAGGAAATAATTAATCAAGTCCAGGAAGCACAGAGAGTCCCATACAGGATAAATCCAAGGAAAAATATGTCAAGACACATATTAATCAAACTGTCAAAAATTAAATAAAAGGAAACATATTAAAAGCAGCAAGGGAAAAACAACAAATAACACACAAGGGAATCCCCATAAGGTTAACACCTTATCTTTCAGCAGAAACTCTGCAAGCCAGAAGGGACTGGCAGGAAATATTTAAAGTGATGAAGGAGAAAACGGTGAAACCAAGATTACTCTACCCAGCAAAGATCTCATTCAGATTTGATGGAGAAATTAAAACCTTTACAGACAAGCAAAATCTGAGTGAGTTCAGCACCACCAGACCAGCTTTACAACAAATGCTAAAGGAACTTTGACAGGCAAGAAACACAAGAGAAGGAAAAGACCTACAATAACGAACTGAAAACAATTTAAAAAATGGGAATAAGAACATACATATCGAAATTTACCTTAAATGTAAATGGACTAAATGCTCCCATCCAGAGACACAGATTGGCTGAATGGATACAAAAACAAGGCACATATATATGTTGTCTACAAGAGACCCCCTTCAGACCTAGAGACACATAGAGACACAAAGTAAGCGGATGGAAAAAGATATTCCATGCAAATGGAAACTAAAAGAAAGCTGGAGTAGCAATTCTCATATCAGACAAATAGACTTTAAAATAAAGACTATTAGAAGAGACATAGAAGGACACTACATAATGATCAAGGGATAGATCCAAGAAGAAGGTATAACAATTGTAAATATTTATGCACCCAACATAGGAGCACCTCAATACATAAGGCAAATACCAACAGCCATAAAAGGGGAAATTGAGAGTAACACATTCATAGTAGGAGACTTTAAGACCCCAATTTCACCAATGAACAGATCACCCAAAATGAAAATAAATAAGGAAACACAAGCTTTAAATGATACATTAAACAAGATGGACTTAATTGATATTTATAGGACATTCCATCCAAAAACAACGGAATGCACTTTTTTCTCAAGTGCTCAGGGAACATTCTCCAGGATAGATCATGTATTGGGTCACAAATCAAGACTTGGTAAATTTAAGAAAATTGAAATTGTATGAAGTATCTTTTCCGACAACAATGCTATGAGATTAGATATCAATTAAAGGAAAAGATCTGTAAAAAATACAAACACATGGAGCCTAAACAATATACTACTTAATAACAAAGAGATCACTGAAGAAATAAAAGAGGAAATCAAAAAATACCTAGAAAAAAATGACAATGGAGAAACGATGACCCAAAACCTATGGGATGCAGCAAAAGCAGTTCTAAGTGGGAAGTTTATAGCAATACAATCCTACCTTAAGAAACAGAAAACATCTCGAATAAACAACCTAACCTTGCATCTAAAGCAATTAGAGGAAGAAGAACAAAACCCCCCAGAGTTACCAGAAGGAAACAAATCATAAAAATCAGATCAGAAATAAATGATAAAACAATGAAGGAAACAATATCAAAGATCAATAAAATTAAAAGCTGCTTCTTTGAGAAGATAAAAAAAAGTGATAAAATACTAGCCAGACATCAAGAAAAAAAGGGAGAAGACTCAAATCAACAGAATTAGAAATGAAAAAAGAGAAGTAACAGCTGACACTGCAGAAATACAAAGGATCATGAGAGATTACTACAAGCAACTCTATGCCAATAAAACGGACAACCTGGAAGAAATGGACTCATTCTTAGAAATGCACAACCTGCCAAGACTGAATCAGGAAGAAATAGAAAATATGAACAGACCAATCACAAACACTGAAATTGAAACTGTGATTAAAAATCTTCAATAAAACAAAAGCCCAGGACCAGATGGCTTCACAGGTGAATCCTATCAAAAAATTAGAGAAGAGCTAACACCTATCCTTCTAAAACTCTTCCCAAATATAGCAGAGGGAGGAACACTCTCAAACTCAATCTATGAGGCCACCATCACCCTGATACAAAAAGCAGACAAGGATGTCACAAAGAAAGAAAACTACAGGCCAATATCACTGATGAACATAGATGCAAAAATCCTCAACAAAATACTAGCAAACAGAATCCAACAGCACATTAAAAGGATCATACACCATGATCAAGTGAGGTTTATTCCAGGAATGCAAAGATGCTTCAATATACGCAAAGCAATCAACGTGATACACCATATTAACAAATTGAAGAAGAAAAACCATATGATCATCTCAATAGATGCAGAGAAAGCTTTTGACAAAATTCAACACCCATTTATGATAAAAACCCTGCAGAAAGTAGGCATAGAGGGAACTTTCCTCAACATAATAAAGGCCATATATGACAAACCCACAGTCAACATCGTCCTCAATGGTGAAAAACTGAAAGGATTTTCACTAAAATCAGGAACAAGACAAGGTTGCCCACTCTCACAACTCTTATTGAACATAGTTTTGGAAGTTTTAGCCACAGCAATCAGAGAAGAAAAGGAATTAAAAAGAATCCAAATCGGAAAAGAAGAAGTAAAGCTGTCACTGTTTGCAGATGACATGATACTATACATAGAGAATATTAAAGATGCTACCAGAAAACTACTAGAGCTAATCAATGAATTTGGTAAAGTAGCAGGATACAAAATTAATGCACAGGAATCTCTAGCATTCCTATACACTAGTGATGAAAAATCTGAAAGTGAAATCAAGAAAACACTCCCAGTTATCATTGAAACTAAAATAATCAAATATCTAGGAATAAACCTAGACTTGTATGCAGAAAACTATAAGATACTGATGAAAGATGTTACAAATAGATGGAGAGATATAGCATGTTCTTGGATTGGAAGAATCAACATTGTGAAAATGACTCTACTACCCAAAGCAATCTACAGATTCAATGCAATCCCTATCAAACCACCACTGGCATTTTTCACAGAACTAGAACAAAAAATTTCACAATTTTTATGGAAACAAAAAAGACCCCGAATAGCCAGGGCAATCTTGAGAAAGAAAAACAGAGCTGGAGGAATCAGGCTCCCTGACTTCAGACTACAAAGCTACAGTAATCAAGTAATCAAGACATTATGGTACTGGCACAAAAACAGAAATATAGATCAGTCGAACAGGATAGAAAGCTCAGAGATAAACCCACGCAAATATGGTCACCTTATCTTTGATCTAGGAGGCAGGAATGTACAGTGGAGAAAAGACAGCCTCTTCAATAAGTGGTGCTGGGAAAACTGGACAGGTACATGTGAAATATGAGATTAGAACACTCTCTAACACCATACACATAAATAAGCTCAAAATGGATTAAAGACTTAAATGTAAGGCCAGAAACTCTCAAACTCTTAGAGGAAAACATAGGCAGAACACTCTATGACATAAATTACAGCAAGATCGTTTTTGACCCACCTCCTAGAAAAATGGAAATAAAAACAAACAAATGGGACCTAATGAAACTTAAAAGCTTTTGCACAGCAAAGGGAACCATAAGGAGGACAAAAAAACAACCCTCAGAATGGGAGAAAAATTTTTCAAATGAAGCAACTGACAAAGGATTTATCTCCAAAATTTATAAGCAGCTCATGCAGCTCATTAACAAAAAAACAAACAACCCAATCCAAAAATGGGCAGAAGACCTAAATAGACATTTCTCCAAAGAAGATATACAGGCTGTCAACAAACACATGAAAGAATGCTCAGCATCATTAATCATTAGAGAAATGCAAATCAAAGCTACAATGAGATATCATCTCACACCAGTCAGAATGGCCATCATCAACAAATCTAGAAACAATAAATGCTGGAGAGGGTGTGGAGAAAAGGGAACACTCTTGGCTTGCTGATGGGAATGTGAATTGTTACAGCCACTATGGAGAACAGTATGGAGGTTCCTTAAAAAACTACAAATAGAACTACCATATGACCCAGCAATCCCACTACTGTGCATATACCGTGAGAAAATCATAATTCAAAAAGAGTCATGTACCAAAATGTTCATTGCAGGCCTATTTACAATAGGCCGAAGATGGAAACATCCTAAGTGCCCATCATTGGATGAATGGATAAAGAAGATATGGCACATATATACAATGGAATATTATTCATCCATAAAAAGAAACGAAATTGAGCTATTTGTAGTGAGGTGGATGGACCTAGAGTCTGTCATACAGACTGAAGTAAGTTAGAGAGAGAAACACAAATACTGTATGCTAACACATATATATGGAATTTAAGGAAAAAAATGTCATGAAGAACCTAGGGGTAAGACAGGAATAAAGACACAGACCTACTATAGAATGGACTTGAGGATATCGGGAGGTGGAAGTGTAAGCTGTTACAAAGTGAGAGAGTGACATGGACATATATATACTACCAAATGTAAAATCGATAGCTAGTGGGAAGAAGTCACATAGCACGGGGAGATCAGCTCGGTGGTTTGTGACCACCTAGAGGGGTGGCATAGGGAGGGTGGGAGGGAGGGAGACACAAGAGGGAAGAGATATGGGAACATATTTATATGTATAACTGATTCCCTTTGTTATAAAGCAGAAACTAACACACCATTGTAAAGCAATTATACTCCAATAAAGATGTAAAAATAAATAAATAACATTTTGTGAATTTTTATAATTTGTTTGATTTTTATTTTTGAGTATTTTCACATGGAAGTCTTACATTTATATGATAATTTTCTTAATTATATAATGATTTTTAGGTATTAAAGTGTTTCCAAATCCAGAGATATAGTGAACATTCCTATTTTACTCAATATGGCTTTATTTGCAAATTTTAACTCTAGAATTTGCCTAAAATTTATTTTGTTGTATTGTATAAGATGATGATTCTTTTCAAAAAAAAATCAAACTAATTGCAGCTCAGTTAAAGATGGATGTTGGATTGAATACAGATCCTCATATCCTTCTGACACCCTTCCAAAGTGAAAACAAAGGGATATAAATCTATCGACAGGAAAGGGAAGGAAAAAAAAATTTTGGAATCTAGAAAGCAGATAAAATTTGTTAATTAAATTAGCAAGTCTGAAAGGCTGAAACCCAGATGTGCAATTGGGGATCTTTTGATGTAAATCTCACTTTACTCTTAAACCCCCCTCAAAATTTTTAGAATGGTATCAGGACATAGTACCAAGCAGTGACCAGGGAAGAGATACATAAACTAGGATAAAATGTTTAAAGTTCTATATTAGGTAATAATTAAATTTCCAGACAACTTGGATAACTGTTTGTTTCCCTACCACAACATTTTCTGTTTGGCAAGAGTGAATCAGAGGGAATCTATACTGGGGTTCATGTAGCAGAACTGGTGATAGATACTACTCTCATGAAAACATGGGATTGTATTTTTTGGGTTCTCAAGAGAAACAGAATCAACAGGATGTATACATATGTACATATGAGTTTTATTATAAGGGACTGTCTCATTCAATTATGGAGGCTTAGAAGTCTCGAGACTGCAGTCAGCAAGCTGGAAACCCAGGAGAACTGATGGTATAGTTTCAGCCTGAGTCTGGAGGCTCAGGAGAAGACCAGTGTCACAGCTAAAAGACAGTCAGGGAAAGGGAAAGAGGGAGAAAACAAGGAAAGGAGGGAGAGAAAGAGTGTACAATTCTCCACATTTTGTGGAAGCCCTCAACTGATTGGATGAATCCAACCCACATTGAAGAGGGCAATGTTAATCACATCCAGAAGCATGCTCAAAGACACACTCAGAATAAGGTGTAAGCAAATACCTAGGCACCACATGGCCCAGTCAACTTGACACATAAAAATAACCATGATCAAGGTTATGGGATTTTCTATATATCAAGTGACAAGACCCTAGCCCACTTCTACCACATAGTTCCCCAAATTTTGGCATACTGTTTTAAACTCTCCAGACAGGAAACGGGAAAACTTTCCTCTGATGAATCTGACCAGCTGAGGAGACCAAGACTTAAAAATACTGAAAGTAAAACTTCTCTCATTTGAACCAGCTAATACTACAGGGAACATCATTCTCAACAATCTCCTGTCACAAAAAGCTATTCAGTAATTCACTCTTAAACATGAGCCCATAATCAGTAATCATGAGGATTAAATGGAACACCTCTAGATTTAAAGAGGAGATAAAATCAAAGAGGAAATTTATAGATGATGCTAAAAAATTATTAAAATCCATTATTAGCATCAATAAAAAGATAAAGTAGTACATATTAAAATAAAAGAGTGAGTGAGCTGTGGAAATTGAAAACATAATGGTAGAAATGTAATGGAGGGAAGATAAAGCTAAGAAAATGTCCTAGTAAGTATAACTAAAAGATTGTAACAGTGAAAAAAGCTATTAGAAAATCAGTCTAGAGGTTACATCTTTTAAGTAACAGAAGTTTTAAAGAAAGAAAGAAAACAAAACCAGAAAAATAAAATGTCAAAAAAATAGTATAGTGGCTGTCCCCCACACCCCCACAATTTATATGTTGAAGTCCTAACCCCTAGTACCTCAGAATGTGATGTATTTGGAGAAAGAGCCTTTAAAGAGGTATTTAAGGTAAAATGAGGTTGTATATGTGGGCCCTAATCCAAAATGATTAATGTCTTTTTAAGAAGAGAAGATTATGTATTCTTTGGAAAAATATCTATTCAGGTTCCCCACACATTTTTTAATCAGATTGTTTTTTCAATACTGATATATATAAGTTCTTTGTATATTTTGGAAATTAACATTTTATCAGGCATAGAGCTTGCAAATACCTTCTTTTATTCAATAGGCTACTTTTATCTTTTATTGATGGTTTCCTTCCCTATGCAAAAGCTTTTAGTTTGACTTCATCCCATTTGTTTATTTTTGCCTTTGTTTGCCTTGCCTGAGGAGACATATTCAAAAAATATTCTAAGACAAATGTCAGAGTGTACTACATATGTTTTCTTCCCAGAGTTTTATGTTTTCAAGTCTTAAATTTAAGTCTGTAATCCATTTTTGAGTTTATTTTTGTATATAGTGTGAGAAAAGGGCCTAGTTTCATTCTTTCACGTGCAGCTAGCAGTCCAGTTTTTCCAACAACAGTTATTGAAGAGACTCTCTTTTCCCCATTATATATTCTTACCTCTTTTGTTGTAGCTTAATTGACCATAGGTGGGTAGATTTATTTCTGGCCTCTCTATCCTGTTCCATTGATCTATGTGTGTGTTTTTGTGCCAGTACCATACTTTTCTAATTATTATAACTTTGTAGTACAGTTTGAAGTCATGGAGCATGATATCTTGAGCTTTGCCCCTTTTTGTCAAGTTTTCTTTGGCTGTTTGAGTCTTTTATAGTTTCATACAAATTTTAGGATTCTTTGTTCTAGTTCTATGAAATATGCCATGAGTATATTGATAAGGATTGCATTCAATCTGTAGATTGCTTGGGGCAGTATGGAAATTTTAACAATATTAAATTATCCCAATCTATGAACAGAAAATATCTTTTCCTTTATTTGTATCATCTTCAATTTCTTTCACCAATGTCTTATAGTTTTCAGAACATAGGTATTTCACCTCTTTGGTAAATTTATTCCTAGGTATTTATTTTTTTCATTGAATTGTAAATGGAATTGTTTTCTTGATTTTTATTTCTAATAGTTCATTGTTAGTGTATAAGAATGCAACAGAAAAGAAGATGCACAGATGGCCCACAGGCCCTTGGAAAGATGCTCAATATCACTAATCAACAGGGAATGCAAATCAAAACCACAGTGAGCTGTCAGAATGATTATTGTCAAAAAGACAAAAAATAACAAGTGTTTGTGAGAATGTGGAGAAAATGGAACTCTAGTACACTGTTAGTGAGAATGTAAGTTATTACAGCCACTATAAAAGCAGTATTGAGGTTCATCAAAAATTTTAAAATAGAACTTTCATATGATCTAGCAATTCCACTTCTGTTTATTTGAAGAAAAGAAAACACTGATTTGAAAAGACGCATTCACCCTAATGTCAATAGCCAAGATATGGAAGCAAACTAAATGCCCATCAACAAAAGAATGTTAAAGAAAATGTGATGTGACATATATATATATATATATATATATATATATAATTCAGCCATAAAATATGAGGAAATTTTTCCATTTGTGTAGACATGAATAGACCTGAAGGGTATCATGATTAGCGAAATAAGTTAGACAGAAAAAGACAAGTACTCTATGTTTTCAATTATATATGAAAACAAAACAAAACAAATGAACAAATATAATAAAACAGAAACAGACTTGCAGATACAGTAGACCAACTCATGGTTGCCCAAGGGGAGAGGCGTGGGGTGGTGAAATAGATAAAGTGGATTAAGAGATACAAACTACCAGTTATAAAATAAATTAGTCACAGGGATGTAATGTACAGCACAGAGAATATAGTCAATATTTTATAATAACTTTGTATAGTGTGCAATCTATAAAAATATTGAATCACAATGCTATACACCTGAAACTAATATAATATTGTAGGTGAACTATTCTTCAATGAAAAAAAAAAAGAGATTAAGACACAGAAGAAGGACCATGTAAAGACACTGGAAGAATATGGTCATCCACAAACCAAGGAGAGTGGCCTTAGAGGAAACCAACCCTGCTAACATCTTAATCTTGGACTTCTGACCCCCAGAATTGTGAGAACATACATTCTATTGTTTAAGCCACCCAGTCAGTGGAACTTTGTTATGGAAAGACTAAAAACACTAATACCATTAGCTCAAGAACATTTTCTCATATCTGAAAGATATGACTGTCCAAATTAAAAATTCACCACTGCTGGATCTTCCCTGGTGGTCCAGTGTTTAAGACTCCATGCTTCCACTGTGGGGGCATGGATTTGATCCCTGGCTTGGGAACTAAAATCCTACATCCTGCACAATGTGGCCAAAAACAAACAAAATATAAAAAACAGAAAACAAAAATTCACCATTGCCAACACTGTGGATGAAAAAATTTAAAAAAGATTATGACAAGGGACTTCATGAAACTTCATAACACTTTAAATAAAAGAGAAACTCCAAAAGCTACCTGAGTGAGAGCACATGCAAAGGATGGGTTAGGAATTAGAATTTCACATGACTTCTGAAAAGTAATACTGGAATCAAGAAGACAAGCAAGAAACACCTTTAAAATCTGAGAGACAGGGCTTCCCTGGTGGCGCAGTGGTTGGGAGTCTGACGGCCAATGCAGGGGGCGCGGGTTCGTGTCCCAGTCCGGGAGGATCCCACGTGCCATGGAGCAGCTGGGCCTGTGAGCCATGGCCGCTGGGCCTGCTCGTCTGAAGCCTGTGCTCCATGGCGGGAGAGGCCGCAGCAGTGAGAGGCCTACATACCGCAAAAAAAAAAAAAAAAAAAAATCTGAGAGACAGTGATATCTAAATAAGAATTCTTTATCAATCCAAGTTAGTAGTCAAGTATGTGGGCAAAATAAAAATATTTTAGCTGTGCAAAACCTCAAGAAATTCACTTTCAATACACCTTTTATACATAAATTACTAGACACTCCATCAGAAACAGAAGTAAACTAAGAATAAGAATGCTGTGGGAGGTATGAAGTAGAGAATTAAACAGAAAAATGAATATATTGCACAAATGCTAATGAGGCATGCAATGTTCTCAGCAGGCCTAGGACAAAAGCAATCTAGGTCAAAAGAAAATTTGGAGGACGTTAGTAAAGTATCTAATAGGTTTGAATATACTGAAATGATCTTGTACTATAAGAAGAGAGTTCAGAAATTAAGTGATGATAGTTCATTAACAAACCAAACAAATGAAAATAATATCAGTTATTAACTGCAGGTAAAATCATCAGTTGTAAAAGAAAGAAAATATGACCATGATTCTGTTCTGAATAGTATTTACATAATCATGATCATGTAAGAACTCATTATGATACAAAGATGTTGAGAGGATAGGGGAATAGGTGGGGGAAGGTTGTTTGTGTTTAGGGGTGGGATGCCATATGAAAGCTTATTCTTATGGACTGTAAGAAGAAGCTGACAGACAAAATGCAAACCTGAAAAAATTGAGGAAAATAAAGAATTTAATTTAGTGGAGGTGGGATGGGACCAGCACCCCTGAAGGGCAGCTGGAGGAGTGGAGGGGTTCCCACACTTGGAGGGGCCCACTCATGGTAAGGGGATCAGCAGGGATGAGGACAGACCTTAAGAGGATCAGGAGATCAGAGGTGAATATCGCCAGTGTCTCCCCCACCTGGTTGGGTCCCAGTGAGCCTGCTTGGGTCCCAGGCCTGAACCTTCACACTCTGGGGTCCCCTTAAACCACATGGTTCCTGAGCCTAAGCCCCCTTGGGCCTTTTCCAGCTGCTTGGGCCCTGAGCCTAAGCACTCCCACACCCCACATCCCCCACAACAAGGGACTTTTCTTACCACACGGGCCCTGAGCCTAAGACGCCACACACAGGCAAGGTCTTTTCTGCCCACATGGGTCTTAAGTGTAAGCCCCTCCCCCCAGGGCCTTTTCTGGCAGTGCAGGTCCTGAACCTAAGCCCAACATTCTCCCCACTGCCAAGGCCTTTTCCAGCTGTAGGATCCTGAGTCTAAGCACCACCCACCCAAAGGCCTTTGCTGGCAGTGTGGGTACTGAGCCTAAGCAACCCCAAACCAAGGCCTTTTCCAGACCTGAGCTCCATCCCCTCCACCACTGCTGCCAAGGCCTTTTCCAGCCTTTATTTTTCTTTCTGTTTTTCGGGTTTTTTTTTTTGTTGTTGTTGTTGTTATTTGTTGTTCTGTTCTGCTTTATTGTTGTTGTTTCAATTTTATTCTTATCTTTTCTAATATATATTTTATTTTTCTAATTTTATTTTATTTTTATTCTTTGTTATTGTTATGCTCCTTTTAGTTTGTTGCTTTTTTTTTTCTTTTTCTTTTTGGCCATGCCACATGGCTTGCAGGGTCTTGGTTCCCCAGGCCAGCTGTCTGTCCTGAGCTCCTGTGGTGGGAGCACTGAGTCCAGACCAATGGATTAACAGAGAACCATAGACCCCAGGGAATATTAATTTATGTGAGCACTCCTGGAGGTCCTCATCCCAGCACCAAGACGCAGCTATACCCAACTGTCTGCAAACTCCAGTGCTGGGTGCCTCAGGCTAAATCAGTAAGACAGGAGCACAGCCCAAACCATCAAAAAACTGAGAAAACAACAACAAAAATATGTTACACATGAAGGAGAAAGGTAAAAACCTACAAGACCAAATAACTGAAGATGAAATAAGTAATCTACCTGAAAAAGAATTTTGAGTAATGATAGTAAAGATGAACCTAAATCTTGGAAATACAATGGAGGCACCAACTGAGAAAATGCAAGAAATGTTTAACAAGGACATAGAAAAACTAAAGAACAAACAAACAGTGATGAACAACTCAATAACTGAAATGAAAAATACACCAGAAGGATTTAAGGGTAGAATAACTGAAGCAGAAAAGTGAATAAGTGAGCTGGAAGATACAATGGTAGAAAATACTGCTGAGGAGCAGAATAAAGGAAAAAAAAAAAAGAAAACAAATGAGTACACTCTCAGAGATCTCTGTGACAACATTAAACACACCAAAATTCAAATTATAGGGGTATTAGAAGAAGAGAAAGAGAAAGGGTCTGAGAAAATATTTGAAGAGATTATAGTCAAAAACTTCCCTAACATGGGAAAGGAAATAGCCACCCAAGTCCAGAAAGCCAAGAGTCAAATACAGGTTAAACCCAAGGAGAAACATGGCATGACACATATTAATCAAACTAACAAAAATTAAACACAAAGGAAAAATATTAAAAGCAGCATGAGAAAAAACAACAAATAGCATAAAAGGGAATACCTATAAAGTTGTCAGCTGATTTTTCAGCAGAAACTCTGCAGGTCAGAAGGGAGGGGAAGGATATATTTAAAGTGATAAAAGGGAAAAACCTAAAACCAAGATTACTCTACCCAGACAGAATCACATTCAGGTTTGACTGAGAAA
The DNA here is from genome assembly GCF_003676395.1 of Aethalodelphis obliquidens. Taxonomy (NCBI): domain Eukaryota; kingdom Metazoa; phylum Chordata; class Mammalia; order Artiodactyla; family Delphinidae; genus Aethalodelphis; species Aethalodelphis obliquidens. Next base: position 734,243 of record NW_020838012.1, read on the forward strand.
TCAAAAACTTTACAGACTAGCAAAACCTAAGAGAATTCGGCACCACTGAACCAGCTATGCAAGAAATGTTAAAGGAATTTCTATAGGTGGAAAACACAAGAGAAGAAAAAGACCCACAAAAACAAACCCAAAACAATTAAGAAAATGGTAATAGAAACATACATATCGATAATTACCTTGAATGTAAAATGATTAAATGTGCCAAACAAAAGACACAGACTGGCTGAATGCATACAAAAACAAGATACATATATTTACAAGAGACCCATTTAGGACCTAGGGACACATATAGATTAAAAGTGAGGGGATGGAAAAAGACATTGCATGTGAATGGAAATCAAAGGAAAGCTGGAGTAGCAATACTCACATCAAGTAAAATAGATTTTAAAATGAAGACTGTTATAAGAGACAAGAAAGGTCACTACATAATGATCAAGGGATCAATCCAAGAAGCTATGACAATTATAAATACTTATACACCCAACATTGCACCTCAATACATAAGGCAAATAAAAAGAAACAAAATTGAGTTATTTGTAGTGAGGTGGATGGACCTAGAGTATGTCATACAGAATGATGTAAGTCAGAAAGAGAAAAACAAATACAGTATGCTAACACATACATATGGAAGCTTAAAAAAAAAAGGTTCTGAAGAACATAGGGGCAGGTCAGGAATAAAGACACAGACATAGAGAATGGACTTGAGGACACAGGGAGGGGGAAGGGCGAGCTGGGAGGAAGTAAGAGAGTGACATTGACATATATACACTACCAAATGTAGAATAGATAGTTGGGGGAAGCAGCCACATAGCACAGGGAGATCAGCTTCGTCCATTTTGACCACCTAGAGGGCTGGGATAGGTAGGGTGGGAGGAAGGTGCAAGAGGGAGGGAATATGAGGATATATGTATATGTATAGCTGATTCACTTTGTTATACAGCAGAAACTAACACACCATTGTAAAGCAATTTTACTCCAATAAAGATGTTAAAAAAATACATAAGGCAAATGCTAACAGCCATAAAATGGGAAATTGACAGTAACACAGTGATAGAGGGGGACTTTAACACCCTACTTACAGCAATGGATAGATCATCCAGATAGAATATTAATAATGAAACAAGCTTTAAATGACACAATAGACCAGATAGACTTAATTGATATTTATAGGATATTACAACTGAAAGTGGAAAAATACACTTTCTTCTCCAGTGCAAACAGAAAATTCTCTGGGATAGATCACATATTGGGTCACAAGTCAAGCCTCAGTAAATTGAAGATAATTGAAATCATATCAAGCATCTTTTCTGACCACAACACTATGAGATTAGAAATCAAATACAGGGAAAAAAAACTGCAGAAAAACACAAACACATGAAGGCTAAAGAGTACACTGCTAAATAACCAAGAGATCACTGAAGAAATCAAAGAGGAAATGATAAAATACTTAGAAAAAAATGACAGTGAAAACATGATGACCCAAAACCCATGTGTTCTAAGTTCTAAGAGGGAAGTTTACAGCAATAAAATCCTACCTCAAGAAACAACTAAAATAAACAATCTAACTTTACACCTAAAGCAGCTAGAGAAAGAAAGACAAAACAAAATATAGTAGAAGAAGAGAAATCATAAAGATCAGAGTAGAAATAAATGAAATAGAAGTAAAGAAAAACAGAGCAAAGATCAATACAACTATAAGTTGGTTCTTTGAGGAGATAAACAAAATTGATAAACCTTTAGCCAGACTCATCACGAAAAAAATGGAGAGGATTCAAATCAATAAAATTAGAAATAAAAAAGGAGACATTACAACTGAAATACCAAGGATCCTAAGAGACTACTACAAGCAACTACATGCCAATAAAATGAACAACTTGGAAGAAATGGACAAATTCTTAGGAAAGTACAACTTACCAAGACTGAACCGGGAAGAAATAGAAAATATAAACAGACTAATCATAAGTAATGAAAATGAAACTGTAATTAAAAGTCTTCAAGGAAAAAAAGTCCAGGACCAGATGGCTTCACAGGTGAATTCTATCAAATATTTAGAGAAAAGCTAACACCTATCCTTCTCAAACTCTTCCAACAAATTGCAGAGGGAGGAACACTTCCAAACTCGTTCTATAAGGCCGCCATCACCTTCATATGAAAAGGAGACAAAGATATCACAACAAAAGGAAAATTACAGACCAATATCACTGATGACCATAGAGGCAGAAATACTTACCAAAATATTAGCAAGCAGAATACAACAATACATTAAAAGGATCATACAATATGATCGAGTGGGATTTATCCCAAGGATGTAAGGATTCTCCAATATACACAAATCAATCAAAGTGATAAACCATATTAACATATTAAAGAATAAAAACCATATGATCATAGCAATAGATGCAGAAAAATCTTTTGCCAAAATTCAACACCATTTATTAAAAAACTCTCCAGAGAGTGGGCATAGAGGGAACCTACCTCAACATAATAAAGGCCATATATGACAAACCCACAGCAAACATCATTCTCAATTGTGAAAAACTGAAAGCATTTCCACTAAGATCAGGAAAAGACAAGGATGTCCACTCTCACCACCCTTATTCAACACAGTTTTGGAAGTGCTAGCCATGGCAATCAGAGAATAAAAAGAAATAAAAGGAATCCAAATTGGAAACGGAGATGTAAAACTGTCACTGTTTGCAGATGCCATGATACTACACATAGATTATCCTAAGGATGCCACCAGAAAACTACTAGAGCTAATCAATGAATTTGGTAAAGTTTCAGGATACAAAATTAATGCACAGAAATCTCTTGCATTCCTATACACTAACAATGAAATATCAGAAATAGAAATCAAGGAAGCAATCCCATTTACCACTGCAGCAAAAAGAATAAAATACCTAGGAATAAACCTACCTAAGGAGACAAAAGACCTGTACTCAGAAAACTATAAGATACTGATGAAGGAAATTAAAGATGATACCAACAGATGGAGAGATATACTATGTTCTTGGATTGGAAGAATAAATATTGTGAAAATTACTATACTACCCAAAGAAATCTACAGATTCAGTGTAATCCCTATCAAATTACCAATGGCATTTTTCAAAGACTAGAACAGAAAAATTACAATTTGTATGGAAACAGAAAATACCCCAAATAGCCAGAGCAATCTTGAAAAAGAAAAATGAACCTGGAAGAATAAGGCTCCCTGACTTCACACTATACTACAAAGCTACAGTAATCAAGACAGTATGGTACTGGCACAAAAACAGAAATATAGATCAATGGTACAGGAGAGAAAGCCCAGAGATAAACCCACACACCTATGGTCACCTAATCTATGACAAAGGAGTCAAGAATATACAATGGAGAAAAGACAGCCTCTTCAATAACTGGTCCTGGGAAAACTAGACAGCTACATGTAAAAGGATGAAATTAGAACACTCCCTAACACCATACACAAACATAAAATCCAAATGGATTAAAGACATAAATGTAAGACTGAACAATATAAAATTCTTAGAAGGAAACATAGGATAAGCACCCTTTGACATAAATCAGAGCAAGATCTTTTTTGACCCACCTCCTAGAGTAATGAAAATGAAAACAAAAATAAACAAATGGGAACTAATTAAACTTATAAGCTACAGTACAGCAAAGGAAACCATAAACAATTTGAAAAGACAACCGTCAGAATGGGAGAAAATTTTTTCAAACAAAGCAACTGAGAAAGGATTAATCTCCAAAATATACAAATAGCACGTGCTGCTCAAAATCAAGAAAAAACAAACAGCACAACCCCAAAATAGGCAGAAAACACGAATAGACATTTCTCCAATGAAGACATACAGATGGCCAAGAGGCACATGAAAAGATGCTCAACATCTCTATTTATTACAAAAATACAAATCAAACTACATTGAGGTATCACATCACACAGGTCAGAATGGCTATCATCAAAAATTCTACAAAAAATAAATGCTAAAGAGGGTGTGGAGAAAATGAAAACCTCTTGCACTGTTGGTGGGAATGTAAACTGATACAGCCACTATGGAGAACAGTATGGAGGTTCCTTAAAAAACTAAAAATAGAACTACCATATGACCCAGCAATTGTACTACTGGGTATATACCCTAAGAAAGTCATAATTCAAAAAGACACGTATCCCAATGTTCATTGCAGCATTGTTTACAATAACCAGGACATGAAAGCAGCCTAAATGTCTACCCACAGACAAATGGATTTAGAAGATGTGGTACATATATACAATTGAATATTACTCAGTCAAAAAAAGGAACGAAATTGGGTCATTTGTAGAGATGTGGATAGCCCAGAATCTGTCATACAGAGTGAAGTAAGTCAGAAAGAGAAAAACAAATATCGTATGTTTATGCATATATGTGGAATCTAGACAAATGGTACAGATGAACATATTTTCAGGGCAGGGATAGAGACTAAGACATAGGGAATGGATGTGTGGACACAGGGGTGAAGGGGAGGGTGGGACGAATTGGGAGATTAGGATTGACATATATACACTATCATGTGTAAAATAGTTAGCTAGTGGGAACCTGCTGTATAGCACAGGGAGCTCAGCTCTGTGCTCTGTGGTTACCTACATGGGTGGGATGAGGAGTGGGAGGGAGGTCCAAGAGGGAGGGGATATATGTATACATATAGCTGATTCACTTCATTGTACAGCAGAAACTAACACAACATTATAAAGCAATTATACTCCAATATAACTAACTAAATAGAATTTAATTTAGAAATTGAAGTTAAATACCAAATAAAAAAGAGCGTCAATATTTTAAAATGTTAACCACTTAGGAAATGGATCATGATGAGGAACAGGCAGAAGATAATTCATTTCCATTTAAAAATTCTTAAAGAACTATTTGAATTGTTAAATATATACATGCATAACATTGGTAAACAATTAAAACAACAAACCTAATTGTTCCAACACCATTTACTGAATATTTTTTCTATTCTCTACTGTCTTTGATGTAGCCAATCACATATTATGTTATTGTTTAGAATGTTATTTTTTGGGTTATTTATACTGTTTTATTATTATCTTTTATTATTATACCAATATCAAACTATATTCAATATCATGATTCACAAAACAGTTTAATATTGGACAAAACTAGGGCTCAATCAGAATTTTCTCAAGTTCTTATCTGATATCCCTAGGTAAAACAATTTGTCAAATTTTTTTTTTTTAAAGAAGAAGAAAATCAGTTAATCTAGTGATCATTTAGCTGGAACCCTAATATTCTCTGATTTTCTAAACCTTATGTACATTGCTGATTCTTGATTTTTCCAAGGATAAGACATCAATTTTCATCCATTTTCTCTGTTCCTGCCTTCAAATTTTGGTGTACTATAAATATAAGTTGCCACAGCTTCATCAAGTGGTTATACCCAAATGCACAATAGTCACCTTCAACTAGTGCTAATGACTAAGTAATTTTATTTGTTTAATAAAATCCCTGCATCACTTATTGCAATCATTTACCAACTTCTTAATTCTCACAAACCATATGTTGTCTCTGTTACTCAATGTTAATGGCACTTCCCCATACTCATCTATATCTTTGAATGATCAACTGTTTTCCACTTTTTTTTCATATGTATGCTACCTCTCTTCTCAAAGATTGACCCTTTTACTTTTCACTTTATTCTCCTACAATTAATGTCAAGTAAATGTTTAAAACATTTAAATATCAATGTCCTTCTGTTTGCTATATAATTTATTTCAGAAAATAAGCAGCAAAAATCAAATCTACGAAAGTTGAGTAACAGATCCAATATTTAGAAAATGAATTTGTCAAAGAGCAAAACAAATTATAAAATCCTAAATGTGGCTTCTACAGATCTGCAACATTTGGACCATGGCAACTTGGCAGGTGCTGAGAACACCTCACCTTCATAGCACTGCCAGCAGGCAACATTAGCCTACAATAGCTTGAAATCAACAATTTCACACTTGTTGTATGAAAGACTGAATTCTGCACATGAAAGGTAATTTAGAGCTTGGATGAAACATATAAAGGCTAGAATTGAAATATGTAATATGAAAAAAAAAGAAATTTGTAATATGGGAACTCACTGGGGTTTAAAAGTAAGATGGAAATATGGATGATAATATGGTTATAATGAGTAATAATTATTATTATAAAATATGCCTTATATATCTACATTTAACCTTTAATTTCTTTCTCTTTGATAATGTCAGCCCCATCATGTGAATGTATTTGAGCCTTCTCACTGAATCTACCATGAAGAAGTAAATGTCTCTGGTTTGACATTGCACTAGAATTCCACTTCAATGACACGTTGAACTGAGGGTTCTTATGGCAAAATTAAAGTGGGCCTAAAATATTGGGTTGAACACTAAGAGCAAAAATCATACATATAGTTATTTAAACACGAGTGTAAAAACAAGGCAGGGCTTCAAGAAATGCTTCTTGCCATTCAGATACTAAGACACTGGTTCTCAAGAATACTTTGACAATTTATCCACATCAAAAATGTTCATTTGAACTCATGTAAACATGGACTTTAGTTCTCTTGCAAAGATTCCAGTTAAATTTTCAGAAAAGGAGAGAGTAAAATAATAGAGCAGTACAACTTTCATATATTTTAGGACCTTACCTGCAAGGCTTTTCTTTGGGCCTATTATCAGATCTTTACTAGGGAAAACTCATTTTACTCGAGACCCTAAAATATAAGGATGTGCTATTTTCACAGTTGATTTATAAGGTTCCTGTGCACTAAGAGCTGAGATTGCCTGTCATATTTACTCCACTTTTAGCCGGAAAAGCTCAGGTTAGTCAGTAGCTCTATCACTCTCACTGAAGTAAAGTAGCTCAAAATTTGCTTTCTATGTTTATTTTTACTCTCCCATCTTTATTTTTCCCTTTAAATTCTTCCAGGGTCAAAGTCTAGACCTACCTTACACAATGTAAGTAAGTTTAAAATGTTGCTTCACAAACATCTCCAACACATAGGGTTACTTTCTGTCATTATGAACTAAAAGCAGATGAATAGGAGGTTTTAAGTTTCTTCATCATATGTACTCTAAAAGGCTTACCTCAAAAATCTTGTCCTGATACAAAGAATAATGTCTTGGCACATGTGAATCATGACCATATCCACAGATGTTTGTGTATAATTGGATTTAAGTAAAATTATTAAACTGAGCACGTGAATGGAATAAATATCACAGAGACACCCTGAATATTACTTTAAGCAAAGTAGCACTGTCCTGATATGTTGGGAACTACAGCTGATAAAGAGTATGAGGTACTCTTTATAACAAAGCTTTATGCAGCCCTTTATTTATCAATTATTTATAGGCTTCCTACTTCCAGAGACTGCTTATAAAAAAGACCTATAGCAGTAAAAATATTAAAATAAGATAATGAAGAATAGGAATGCAGTGAAAACATATCTGGGTTACGAAGATTTGTAAAGAGAATAAAAAAAGTCAGAGAGGATCTATTGTGCTAGAAACCCTAGGCTAAATGTATGGAATCACATATTTAATTCAGGGTCTCTTGGCAGCTAGTGCAAAAATTGAACAGATATTTCTCATACTTTTCATTGTCTATTTGTAGGAAGTATGCCTATTCCTTAAGCAAAACAAATGAACTAAAACAAACTCCCAAAACAAACAACAACAAAAAAAGCCTTTTTCCTGGCACTTTTAAGAGGAATTCGATTCAGAATATTCATATAAGGAATATTGAACATAAATGACAGACTTTTAATAGAAGTATTATAAAATACTTAGACATAATTTTTATATGTATTGTCATCATGTGAAACTTCAAAAACAAAGAAAACAATGCAATAAAAGTAGATGTTGAGACTAAATAAAAGGCATGTTTCAAGCATTCATTATGTGGCTATAAATGTTAGGATCACACCTTACTTTTCATTAACAAAAAACTCAATCCAAATTTTGGCAAATGACCTAAATAGACATTTCTCCAAAGAAGATATACAGATTGCCAACAAACACATGAAAGGATGCTCAACATCACTAATCATTAGAAAAATGCAAATTAAAACTACAATGAGGTATCACCTCACACAGGTCAGAATGGCCATCATCAGAAAATTTATAAACAATAAATGCTGGAGAGCATGTGGAAAAAGGGAACCCTCTTTCACTGTTGGTAGGAATGTAAACTGATACAGCCACTATGGAGAACAGTATGGAGGTTCCTTAAAAAACTAAAAATAGAACTACCATATGGCCCAGCAATCTCACTACTGGACATATACCCTGAGAAAACCATAATTCAAAAATTGTCATGTACCACAATATTCATTGCAGCTCTATTTGCAATATCCAGGACATGGAAGCAACCTAAGTATCCATTGACAGATGAATGGTTAAAGAAGAGATGGCACACATATACAATGGAATATTACTCAGCCATAAAAAGAAATGAAATTGAGTTATTTGCAGTGAGATATATGGACCTAGAGACTGTCATACACAGTGAAGTAAGACAGAAAGAGAAAAACAAATAACGTATGCTAACACATATATAGGGAATCTAAAAAAAAAATGGTTCTGAAGAACCTAGGGGCAGGACAGGAATAAAGATACAGACGTATAGAATGGAGCTGAAGATACGGGGAGGGGGAAGCGTAAGCAGGGACAAAGTAAGACAGTGGTATGGACATATATACACTACCAGATATAAAATATATAGCTAGTGGGAAGCAGCCACATAGCACGGGGTGATCAGCTTGGTGCTTTGTGTTCATCTAGAGGGGCGGGATGGAGATGCAAAAGGGAGGAAATATGGGGATATATATGTATATGTATAGCTGATTCACTTTGTTATACAGCAGAAACTAACACAGCATTTTAAAACAATTATACTCCAATAAAGATGTTAAAAATAAATAAATAAATAAAAGAAACATCACTAAGACAGAAAGTCCTGATATTCTGAACCACTTACTTTTCTACTCTGCCAGTAAACTTCTCTCATTTTGCTAGGCCCTCACACTCTGCCTCATCTGTACCTAAAGTCACTCTCATAAAACTAAATAATAGAATCATCAACATTAAAGGAGAGATTTGTAAACAATGCTTCCAGAGCCCAAGGTCCCACATATTACTTCAAGGGATACTGTGAATAATGAGAGTGAAAGCAATAGTAAGAGGCTTCAGGCTTTCCATCCTGACTCAAACAGAGCTGTTCAACTTTCATCTGCTATGTATAGAGAGGGTACACTTATAATCTTCTGAGGGGTGAGGTGGGGAAAGAGGAGGGTGATTCTACTACAGCTGCTGCTGCTGTTAAAAAAAAAAAGTTGTAAAACCACTACTTAAAGACAAGTTCATGGGATGTGACATACCATACTACTGTATATGGAATCATCCACCATATTTTAAGAGTAGAAATCATTTTTATCCAAAGCAATTAATTTTCAGTGGTGAAATGTTGACATTATTGAAATGAGAAAAAGTAGGGTTTATCTTTCTCATACTGTTATCAAACCAAAACTTGGGTCCACTTGCCTACTTGTTGTAAAGCCAAACTACTGACCCTGGGTTGTGGTGAAGGAAAGTGCAGTGTTTATTTTGAGATGCACTGGAGTGCAAGGAGTCCTGGATAGCTAATACTCAAAAAGCCCAAACTCCCTTAGGGGATTCAGCAAAGCATTTTTAAAGGTCAGTTGAGAGAGGGGAGTCCCAGGGTATGTGAACAGCTCATGCACAATTCTCTGATGGGTTGATGGAGAGTTAACAGGACAGCATCACAGGGGTTAACATTAGCAATCCACAGGCTCCAGTAGGTCTGGGGGCTATGTGCTCATGTTCGTAAAGGAGTTAATTTCTTCCATTTGGTGGGGGGTTTAACATCTGTAAAATGACTCTGGAAATACTTGTGGCTATGTAGGTCTTAAAATCAGAGCAATCTTTAGAGCTTTCAATACTGCTCAGTACTATGGACTTGGATGATAGAGTCTTCAGGATAAACATCTCTTCTGCTGGTGCTAACTCATTCTATGCAAATTCAAGACATAATTTGTATTTCCTAAGGTAGTAAGCTATCTTGGCACTGGATTAGGAAAAAAAAACTGAAGAAATATTCTCAAAAATTGGAATATTCTAAGGCCCTGTGGGTTCATTGGACACACAGAATTGAGTTTCTCACCCTTGTTACAACTACACACACACATCTTTTTATTTTCAGGTAACATTTATTAGCAGCATGCATATATAGGAACTAGAAACTTGAATGAGCCCTAAGATAAATTCAATCATAATAATTTCAGACATTTGTTGAGTATCCTTATGTTTTATTCTAAGTGACTTACATGAATGATCTCACAGCAATTGTATATAGTAGGCCTTATTATTACCCCCATTTTATAAATTAGGAGACTGAGGTCTCTGAATTGGCTGAAGGTCAGGGCAGAGTTAATATTTACCCCAAAGACCTTGCTCATAACATTATCATCTGTAGAGACAAATTATACCTTCTGGAGTTAATCCATAGCCAACAAGTAGAGGGCTTTTATTCACCATATGAGGACTCTGAGTACAAAGAATAGTTTAATCACCTCTTGAGATTTCACAATCCACACAGGTAAACCCTTGGTACCAACACTTAACCTTTCTGCATTGAAGATAAACTTTTCAGCAAATCAAGTTGGAATTTTATTAGAAATTAAATTACCTCTACATGAGACTGAAATCAACTGGCACATTTGCCTCGATATTAATTTGGAGTATAAAATAGTACATTTCCTAATTATAGAACTATCTTCATCTCACACTGATTGAATTAAAATATTACTGAATTAAGTGATTTTAATTAAATGTAATGTAATATTTAATAATAGTGACAGATTTGTTTAATCTTTTTTTTTTTTTAACATCTTTATTGGAGTATAATTGCTTTACAATGGTATGTTAGTTTCAGCTTCACAACAAAATGAATCAGTTATATATATACATATATTCCCATATCTCTTCCCGCTTGCGTCTCCCTCCCTCCCACCCTCCCTATCCCACCCCTCCAGGCGGTCACAAAGCACCGAGCTGATCTCCCTGTGCTATGCGGCTGCTTCCCACTAGCTATCTACCTTACGTTTGGTAGTGTATATATGTCTATGCCTCTTTATCGCTTTGTCACCGTTTACACTTCCCCCTCCCCATAGCCTCAAGTCCATTCTCTAGTAAGTCTGTGTCTTTATTCCTGTTTCACCCCTAGGTTTTTCATGACATTTTTTTTTTAAATTCCATATATATGTGTTAGCATACGGTATTTGTCTCTCTCTTTCTGACTTACTTCACTCTGTATGACAGACTCTAGGTCTATCCACCTCATTACAAATAGCTCAATTTCGT
>NW_020838012.1:760640-860381 GCF_003676395.1 Aethalodelphis obliquidens
ATATGTATATATATAACTGATTCATTTTGTTGTGAAGCTGAAACTAACATACCATTGTAAAGCAATTATACTCCAATAAAGATGTTTAAAAAAAAAATAAAAAAAAAATAAATGTGCATAACATCTGGCAGAAAAATTCACTGGGGATTAAAATCCCTTTAGAAAAATTTCAACAAAATGTCATTTATGAGCTGTTTTCCTCAATTACAACTCCATGGGAATAGGGATTCTGGAATTGTGAAAATAAGCACATCTTTCAACCAAAATTAAAATTGAATTTTTTGTCAATTACACATAATTGTAAACTAGTATATTTTACATGGCTTCTGACCACAGTAGCAGCTCCTTCACTGGTAGATGAACGTATTCAGGAAGAAATTTCTTTGAAATCTTTGCTTTTCTATGGTCTAATCTATCTCCAATTATCATTTTCTTTCCAAAAATGCAGAAGATGGCATGCACTTGGTCTTAATTGTTGACAATTTTATTTCAGGGGTTTCCCTATGAATTCTAGCCACTCAGTACACTAAATATACATCAAAAATTGTTAGAATCTATCTGCTATTCCAAAATAGTTCATTGTTCCTTCCTGAGTTGGTTTCTGGAATATTCCTATTGTGCCATTGTCACCACTATGGACAAAAGGCAAAAACACAATGCTTCTTTTCCAGTAGCTCTGAGTAATTTGAGAACAATGACAATTTTGACCCATTTCTAGGCTCTCAATAATTGTTATATAAAAACTCCTAAATAAACGTGTCCTGAATGAATAAATAGCTCATAACTATTGAAGCTGATGAAGGTCACCATCAAATTAAATTATTGATGGTTATCTATTAAATATAAAATAATCTAGAAAACAGTATAAGAGAGCACCAACCACTGAAAACTGCAACATCAGGCTGTAAGCACACTTGGGCAGTTGGCATAGATTTGAGGGGTGTGTGTGTGTATGTCTTCCACTTTTCTTATCAGCACCCTTCTATTTCATGGCATCTCCACCTTTTTCCCCTGAGAAGAAATCATGTTGTAATCTTAGAGTCTGGCCTTGGTTATCCTGAGAAATTACTACATTTGTTAATATTTGTTCAAAGTCCTTGTATCATAAGTACTGTAAGAAAAATATAATCAAATTCATGTTGAAATTTTAACAGTAAAAACTAATCTTAGTTTATCTTCACAGAGTTAGTACATGTATTCATCATTGAACTTAGAAAACTTAATCCCTTTTAAGTGAGAATGGAATTTTTAATAGTGAAATTTCTGGCAGTAAACAGCTGCTCATTCTCTCTACCTCAATGGAGCATATTCCAGGAGGGGTAAGTACAAATATTATACCCTTAATTGCTTATCTGGTGAACAAAACGTTTGCAAATAAAGACTTTAAATAGTGTAAGTAATTTTTCTAGATTCAACCTATTTTCACTATAGATATTCATTGTTTACAAGTAGTAATTGCTGTTAGCCACTATGAAAAAATCATATTAGAAAAAAACTAAGGATCTCTGAAAAGAGAGAGATGTACATATTACATATAATATGGTACAAATAAGAATAAGCAACAAAAGTAGGAGAGACTAAAAATTTGCTGAGACCTATCTGTAATCAGTATTTTGTATTATGTCTTGTGAAGTAGATATTATTCTGATTTTAGACTGGAAACACACACCATTGAAAAGGCTAAATAATCGGTCTCATTTCTCTGGATTAAGAGAGTATAAATAAGTGTTGTATGTTTTCTAGTGTTACTTTGAAAATTAAGTGGACAATAAGGATAGTTTGTAAGCTATAAGAATATGCAACTGTGATATAATATATATTTTTAATTTGATTCAGTTATTTCCTAAAAGGAGAATAGAATAAAGAATGAAATATACAAGTCTGGAGTACTCTACTGCATACCCCATGGTTTGGACAGCTCATGACCGAATGTACATTGATGTGGTTAAAAACACATGACACAAAGTTAAATGGCTTGGGTCAGAACCCCAGGCCTGGTTACCACTTATATGTCCTATTGCCCATGTATGAGTTACTCTCTACCTCAGTTGTATAATGTTAAATGATGATGGCAAAACCTCTCAGATCATTCCTCTGAGGAATTAATAAAATATAGAGGATTAATAAAATAAAATATAGGCATTAATAAAATATATAGAGAGAATTTGGTATGTGGTAATTGCAAAACAAAGAATAGATCTTAATTATCTTAAGTGTATACCTGCATTGCTTAGTAAATTTTCTTGGCTCTAATTTCTGTGTGCATTTTTAATATATATATATATATATATATATATTCAATATAAAATAGTCATCTTTTGACTCATTAAGATATTAATGCTAAAAACTTTAAGGAAATCTATATCTTAGGAATGGCCATGGTGTGTATGTGTGTGTGTGTGTATGAGAGAAAGATCACTGTATAATAAATACATAGGCTTAATGATATTCAATAGAATAAAAATATAATGCAATGGATTTTTAATACCAGCTTTAGATTATAAAGTGACTTTTTTCACAACTGAGGGAATGTTTCACAATAAATTACAATTGATGGTTCCTGCCACAACCGAACAGGTCACTGAAACACAAAAGAGGGAGAGACTCCTTCCAGAGGGCAGTGATATTCCTATGTCTTTCCTGTTCCACATGTCACTTCTAGTCTTATTTTATATTTTCCTTTATACCTCCATGACTATAAGTTCTCTGCAGCTTTGGTTTTTATCTTATTTGCCTTTGTATCTGCCACAGTTCTTAGCCCATTGAGAATATCTATAAATATTCGAAAAGTAATTGAGAAATCAGAGCACTATTGACTTGTTCTTTTACTGTAGAGCTTCTTAAATAGAGAAAAGAGAAAGAGACCTTACCTCTCAATAAGCTCCTTTGAAAATAGGATATAAGAGTTAAGAACCAAGGAAACCTTTTGAAGCAAAACAGAATAGGAAATGTAAGGCTGTAACAGAAAGGAGAAGAAACATTTTCATTAAAAAAATTGAATTTTTGGTATGGCAAAACACACAACTAGCAAAAAAATTAGAAGAGTGATCACTGGAAAAATATTTAAATCTGATAAATTTGTATCTGTAATATAAAAAATGGCCTTAAATTGTACAGAAATAAAAGGCAGTGAATCAGGCGAAAAAGCTAAAAGGATTCATGGATTAGGAAAGGATTCAGATATTCAATAATTGTTTTAATAATTGAATAATTCAATTAATTATGCAATAATAATTCGTAAAATACACATCAAAATAATTATGAGATAGCATTTTACCATAGAGATTGGTAAAATTTAAAAATGTTAACTCAGAGAGACCTTCAAGATGGCAGAAGATAAGACATGGAGATCACCTTCCCCCCCACAAATATATCAGAAATACATTACATGTGGAACAACTCCTACAGAAACCTACTGAACACTGGCAGAAGACCTCAGACTTCCAAAAAGGCAAGAAACACCCCACATACCTGGGTAGGCAAAGGAAAAAAGAAGAAACAGTGACAAAAGAATAGGGATGGGACCTGAACCTCTGGGACAGAGCTGTGAAGGAGGAAAAGTTTCCAAACACAGGTATCCCATTCACTGGTGGGGATGGGAGGTGCTGGGGGGAAGCTTCGCAGCCATGGAGGAGAGTGCAGCAACATGAGTGCAGAGGGCAAAGCAGAGAGATTTCTGCACAGAGGATTGGAGCCTACCAGCACTCACCAGCCCGAGAGTCTTGTCTGCTCACCTGCTGGCCAGGATGGGTTGGGGCTGGGACCAGAGGCTCCGGCATTTTTGGAGGTCAGATCCCAAGGAGAGGACTGTGGCTTGCTGTGTGAACACAGCCTGAAGGGGACTAGTGAACCACAGCTAGCTAGGAGGGAGGCCAGGAGAAAGTCTGGACCTGCCTAAGATGCAAGAACAATTGTTTCAGTGTGCACAAAGAGAGGGGATTCAGAGCACCACCTAAAGGAGCTCCAGAGATGGGCGTAAGCTGTGGCTATCAGCGTGGACCCCAGAGACGGGCATGAAACACTAAGGTTGCTGCTGCAACTACCAAGAAGCCTGTGTGCAAGTACATGTCACTACCCACACCTCCCCTCCTGGAAGACTGTGCAGCCTGCCACTGTCAGGGTTCCATGATCCATGCACAACTTCCCCAGCAGAACACACAGCATGCCTCAGGGTGTTGCAACATCATGCTGGCCTCTGCTGCTGCAGGCTCACTCTGCATGCAATACCCCTCCCTCCTCCTGGACTGAGTGAGCCAGAGCCCCCTAATCAGCTGCTACTTTAACCCCATCCTGTCTGAGCCAAGAACAGAGGCCCTCAGCTGACTTACATGCAGAGGCGGGGCCAAAACCAAAGCTGAACAGCAGGAGCTGCACGAACAGAGAAGAGAAAAGGAAATATCTACCAGCAACCTCGGAGCAGTGGATTAAATCTTCACAATCAACGGGATGTACCCTGCATCTGTGGAATACCTGATTAGACAACAATCATCCCAAAATTGAGGTTGTGAACTTTGAGAGCAATGATATATATACTGTTTTCCTTTATCTCTTTTTGTGAGCGTGTATATGTATGCTTCTTTGTGTGATTTTGTCTGTATAGATTTTCTTTTACCAATTGTCCTAGGGTTCTGTCTTTCTGGTGTTTTGTTTTTGTTTTTTATTTAGTAATTTTTTTTTACTATAGATTTTAGGGCTTGTTATCATTGGTAGATTTCTTTTTTGGTTTGGTTGCTCTCTTCTTTCTTTCTTTTTTATTTTCTTTTGTTAATTACTTTTTAATAATTATTTTTATTTTAATAATTTTTATTTAATTTTATTTTTTCCTTCCTTTCTTTCTTTTTTTTCTCTCTTTACTTCTGAGCTGTGTGGCTGACAGGGTCTTGGCTCTCAGATCGGGTGTCAGGCCTGTGACTTAGAGGTGGGAGAGCCAAGTTCAGGGCATTGGTTCACCAGAGACCTCCAAGCTCCACATAATATCACATGGCAAAAGTTCTCCCAGAGATCTCCATCTCAATGCTAAGACCCAGCACCACTCAATGACCAGCAAGTTACAATGTTGGACACTGAAGGCCAAACAACCAGCAAGACAGGAAGATACCCCCACCCATTATCAGTGAGGTGGTCTAAAATCATAATAAGATCACAGATACCCCCAAAACACATCATCAGATGCAGTCCTAACCACCAGAAAGACAAGATCCAGCCACATCTACCAGAATGCAGGCACTAGTGTCCCCTCCACCAGGAAGCCTACACAACACATGGAACCAACATTACCCACTGGGGGAAGACACCAAAAACAACAGGAACTATGAACATGCAGGCTGTATAAAGGAGACTCCAAACACAGTAAGTTAAGCAAAATTACAAGACAGAGAAATACACAGCAGATGAAGGAGCAAGGTAAAAACCCACCAGACCAAACAAATGAAGAGGAAATAGGCAGTCTACCTGAAAAAGAATTCAGAGTAATGATAGTAAAGATGATCCAAAATCTTGGAAATAGAATGGAGAAAAGACAAGGAACATTTACCAAACAAAACTTAATGAACAACACAATAAATAAAATAAAATTCTCTAAAAGGAATCAATAACAGATAACTTGGAAGAAGAACGGATAAATGACGTAGAAGATAAAATAGTGGAAATAATTACCACAGAGTAAAAGAATGAAAAAAGAATGAAAAGAATTGAGGACAGTCTCAGAGACTTCTGGGAAACAATAAATGCACCAACATTCTAATTATACAGGGCCCAGAAGATGGAGAGAAAAAGAAAGGGACTGAGAAAATATTTGAATGGATTATAGTTGAAAACTTCCCTAAAATGGGACTGGAAATAGATAATCAAGTCTAGGAAGTGCAGACAGTCCCATACAGGAAAAATCCAAGGAGAAACATGCCAAGACACATATTAATCAAGCTATCAAAAATTAAATACAAAGAAAAAATATTAAAAGCTGCAAGAGAAAGACAACAAGTAACATAGAAGGGAATCCCCATAAGGTTAACAACTGATCCTTCAGCAGAAACTCTGCAAGCCAGAAGGGAGTGGCAGGTAATATTTAAAGTGATGAAAGGGAAAAACCTACAACAAAAATAACTCTTCCCAGCAAGGAACACATTCAGAATTGACAGAGAAAATAAAACCTTTACAGACAAGAAAAAACTAAGAGAATTCAGCACCAGCAAACCAGCTTTACAACAAATGCTAAAGGAACTTCTCTATGCAGGAAACACAAGAGAAGGAAAAGACGTACAATAACAAACCCCCACAAATTAAGAAAATGGTAATAGGAACATACATACCCATAACAACCTTAAATGTAAATGTCTTAAATTTTCCAACAAAAAGATATAGACTGACTGAATGGATACAAAAACAAGACCCATATATATGCTGTCTACAAGAGACCACTTCAGACCTAGAGACACATACAGACTGAAAGGGAAAGAATATAAAAGGTATTCCATTCAAATGGAAATCAGAAGAAAGCCGGAGTAGCAATTCTCATATCAGACAAAATAGACGTTAAAATAAAGACCATTATAAGAGACAAAGAAGGACACTACATAATGAACAAGGGATCAACACAAGAAGATATAGCAATTATAAATATGTGTACACCGAATAGGAGCACCTCAATACATAAGAAAAATGCTAACATCCATAAAAGCGGAAAATGACAGTAACACAATCAAAGCAGGGTCTTTAACAACCCACTTTCACCAACAGATCGGTCATCAAAAATGAAAATAAAAAAGGAAACACAAGCTTTAAATAACACATTAGACAAGATGGAGTTAATGATATTTATAGGACATTCCATCCAAAAACTACAGAATACAACTTCTTCTCAAGTACTCACGGAACATTCTGCAAGAAAGATTATATCTTGGGTAACAAAACAAGCCTTGGTGTATTTAAGAAAATTGAAATGTTATCAAGTATCTTTTCCAACCACAACACTATGAGACTAGATCTCAATTACAGGAAAAAACTGTAAAAAAATACAAACACATGGAGGGTAAACAATACACTACTTAATAACCAGGATATCACTGAGGAAATCAAAGGAGAAATAAAAAAAAATACCTAGAAACATATGCCAATGAAAACACAATGACACAAAACCTATGGGATGTAGCAAAAGCACTTCTAAGAAGGAAGTTTATAGCAATAGAATCCTACTTCAAGAAACATCTCAAATAAACAACCTAACCTTACACCTAAAGCAATTAGAGAAAGAAGAACAAAATCCCCAAAGTTAGCAGAAGGAAAGAAATCATAAAGATGAGATCAGCAATAAATGAAAAAGAAATGAAGGAAACAATAACAAAGATCAATAAAACTAAAAGCAGGTTCTTTGAGAAGATAAACAAAATTGATAAACCATTACCCAGACTCATCAAGATAAAAAGGGAGAAGACTCAAATCAATAGAATTAGAAGTGAAAAAGGACACTGCAGAAATACAAATGATCATGAGAGATTACTACAAGCAACTCTATGCCAATAAAATGAACAACCTAGAAGAAATAGACAAATTCTTAGAAAAGCACCACCTTCTGAAATTTAACTAGGAAGAAATAGATAATATAAACAGACCAATCACAACCACTGAAATTGAGACTGTGATTAAAAATCGTACAACAAACAAAAGTTCAGGACCAGATGGCTTCACAGGCAAATTCTATAAAACGTTTAGAGAAGAGCTAACACGAACAAATGCTAAAGGGACTTCTCTAGGTGGGAAACAAAAAAGAAGATAAAGACCCACAATAACAAACCCCAAACAATTAAGAAAATGGTAATAGGAACATACATATTGATAATAACCATGAATGTAAATGGATTAAATGCTCCAACCAAAAGACATAGACTGGCTGAATGGATAAAAAACAAGATCCATATATATGCTGTCAATAAGAGACCAACTTCAGACCTAGGAACACATACAGACTGAAAGTGAAGGGATGGAAAAAGGTATTCCATGCAAATGATAATCAAAAGAAACTGGAGTAGCAATACTCATATCAGATGAAGTGAACTTTAAAATAAAGACTGTTACAAGAGATAAGGAAGGACAATACATAATGATCAAATGATCAATCCATGAAGAAGATATAAAAATTATAAATATTTATGCACCCAACATAGGAGCACCTCAGTACATAAGGCAAATGCTAACAACCATGAAAGGGGAAATTGACAGTAACACAATAATCGTAAGGGACTTTAACATCCCACTTACACGAATGGACAGATCATCCAAACACAAAATAAATAAGGAAACACAAGCTTTAATGGCACAATAGATCAGATAGATTTAATTGATATTTATAGAAAATTGCACCTGAAAGTGACAGAATACACTTTCTTCTCAAGTGCGCATGGGACATTCTCCAAGATAGATCACATCTTGGGTCACAAATCAAGCCTCAGTAAATTGAAGATAATTGAAATGGTATCAAGAATCTTTTCTCACCACAATGTTATGAGATTGGAAATCAATTACAAGAAAAAAAAACTATAAAAACACAAACATATGGAGGTTAAACAGTGCACTACTAAATAACCAAGAGCTCACTGAAGAAATCAAAGAAGAAATAAAAAAATACAAAGAAACAAATGACAACAAAAACATGATGACCCAGTTCTAAGAGGGAAGTTTATAGCAATTCAATCTCACCTCAAGAAACAAGAAAAGTCTCAAATAAACAATCTAACCCTACACCTAAAGTAATTAGAGAAAGAAGAGCATAGAAAATCCAAAGTCAGTAGAAGGAAAAAAATATCATAAAGATCAGGGCAGAAATAAATAAAATAGAAATGAAGAAAAAAAGCAAAGATGTATAAAACTAAAAGTTGGTTCTTTGAGAAGATAAACAAAATTCATAAACCCTTAGCCAGAGATAAACAAAATTCATAAACCCTTAGCCAGACTCATCAAGCAAAGAAGGGAGTGGGTGCAAATCAATAAAATTATAAATGAAAAAGGGGAAATCACAACTGACAATGCAGAAACACAAAGAATTGAAAGAGACTACTACAAATAAGTATATGCCAATAAAATGGACAACCATGAAGAGATGAACAAATTATTAGAAAGATACAATTTTCCAAGACTGAACCTAGAAGAATTAGAAAATATAAACAAACCTATCACAAGTAATGCAATTGCAACTGTAATTAAAAATATTCTGACAAACAAAAGTCCAGGACCAGATGGTTTCACAGGTGAACTCTAATGAACATTTAGAGAAGAGCTAACACCAATCCTCAAACTCTTCCAAAAAATTGCAGTGAGAGGAACACTACCAAATTCATTCTACAAAGCCACCATCACCCTGGTACAAAAACCAGAAAAAGATATCACAAAAAAAGAAAATTATAGACCAATATCACTGATGAAAATAGATGCAAAAATCCTGAATAAAATATTAGCAAACAGAATCCAACAACATATTAAAAGGGTCATACAACATGACCAAGTGGAATTTATCCCAGGAATGCAAGGATGTTTCGATATCCACAAATCAATCAATCTGATATATCATATTAACAATTTAAGGAATAAAACCCATATGATCATTTCAATAGATGCGGAAAAGTTTTGACAAAATTCAACACCCATTTATGATAAAAGCTCCCCAGAAAGTGGGCAGAGAGGGAACCTACCTCAACATAATAAATGCCATATATGGCAAACACACAGCAAACATCATTGTCAGTGGTGAAAAACTGAAAGAATTTCCACTAAGATCAGGAAGAAGACAAGGATGTCCACTCTTGTCACTCTAATTCAACATAGATTTAGAAGTCCTGGCTGTGGCAATCAGAGAAGAAAAAGAAATAAAAGGAATACAAATTGGGAAAGAAGAATTAAAACTGTCATTGAGTGCAGCTGACGTGATACTATACATAGAAAAGCCTAAAGATGTCACCAGAAAACTACTAGAAATAATCAATGAATTTGTTAAGGTTGCAGGATACAAAATTAATGCACAGAAATCTCTGATACTCCTATACACTAATAATGAAAAATCAGAAAAAGAAATCAAGGAAACTATCACATTTACTATCGCAACAGAAAGAATAAAATACCTTGGAGTAAACCTACCTAAGGAGGCAAAAGATTTGTACTCAGAAAACTATAAAACACTGATGAAAAAATCAAACATGACATGAACATTTGGAGAAATATACCATGTTCTAGGATTAGAAAAATCAATATTCTGAAAATGACTACACTACCCAAAGCAATCTACAGATTCAATGCAATCCCTATGAAACTACCAATGCTATTCTTCACAGAATTAGAACAAAAAATTTTACAATTTGTATGGAAACACAAAAGACCCCGAATAATCAAAGCAATCTTGAGAAAGAAAAATGGAGCTGGAGGAATCAGGCTCCCTGACTTCAAACTATACTACAAAGCTACAGTAATCAAGACAGTGTGGTACTGGCACAGAAACAGAAATATAGATCAATGGTACAGGATAGAAAGCCCAGAGATAAACCCATGCATATATGGTCACCTAATTTATGACAAAAGAGGCAAGAGGGCTTCCCTGGTGGCGCAGTGGTTGAGAGTCCGCCTGCCGATGCGGGGGACACGGGTTCATGCCCCGGTCCGGAAGGATCCCACATGCCGCGGAGCGGCTGGGCCCGTGAGCCATGGCCACTGGGCCTGCGCGTCCGGAGCCTGTGCTCCGTGGCAGAAGGGGCCACAGCAGTGAGAGGCCTGCGTACCGCAAAAAAAAAAAAAAGAGGCAAGAACATACAATGGAGAAAAGACATGATCAACAGTTTTCGAAGACCTTTTGCACTTTGTAGCATATGCATTCAAAAATGCATTAGGGGAGGACTTCCGGGAAGATGGCAGAAGAGTAAGACGCGGAGATCACCTTCCTCTCCACAGATACACCAGAAATACATCTACGCGTGGAACAACTCCTACAGAACACCTACTGAACGCTGGCAGAAGACCTCAGACCTCCCAAAAGGCAAGGAACCCCCCACGTACCTGGTTAGGGCAAAAGAAAAAACTAAACAGAGACAAAAGGATAGGGACGGGTCCGGCACCAGCGGGAGAGAGCTGTGAAGGAGGAAAAGTGTCCACACACTAGGAAGCCCCTTCGCGGGTGGAGACTTCGGGAGGCGGAGTGGGGGAGCTTGGGAGCCGCAGAGGAGAGCACAGCAACAGGGGTGCGGAGAGCAAAGCGGACAGATTCCAGCGCAGAGGATCGGGCCGACCGGCACTCACCAGCCGAGAGGCTTGTCTGCTCGCCCGCTGGGGCGGGCGGGACTGGGAGCTGAGGCTCCGGCTTTTGTCGGAGCGCTGGGAGAGGACTGAGGTTGGCGGCGTGAACACAGCCTGCAGGGCGTTGGTGCGCCGCGGCTGGCCGGGAGAGAGTCCGGGGAGGGGTCTGGACCTGCCGAAGAGGCAAGAGACTTTTTCTTCCCCCTTTGTTTCCTGGTGCACGAGGAGAGGGGATTAAGAACGCTGCTTGAGAGAGCTCCGGGGACGGGCGCGAGCCGCGGCTAAGAGTGCGGAGCCCAGAGACGGACATGGGACGCTAAGGCCGCTGCTGCCGCCGCCAGGAGGCCTGTGTGCGAACACAGGTCACTAGCCACACGCCCTTCTGGGGAGCCTGTGCAGCCCGCCACTGCCAGGGTCCTGGGATCCAGGGACGGCTCCCCGGGAGAGCGCACAGTGCGCCTCAGGCTGCAGCGTCACGCCGGCCTCGCCGCTGCAGGCCCGCCCCGCACTCCGTGACCCTCCCTACCCCCCGGCCTGGGTGAGCCAGAGCCTCCGAATGAGCGGCTCCTAAAACCTCGTCCTGTCTGAGCAAAGAACAGACGCCCTCCGGCGACCTACACGCACAGGTGGGGCCAAATCCAAAGCTGAGCCCCTGGGAACTGTCAGAACAAAGAAGAGAAAGGGAAATCTCTCCCAGCAGCCTCAGAAGCAGCGGATTAAAGCTCCACAATCAACTTGATATACCTTGCATCTGTGGAATACCTGAATAGACAACGAATCATCCCAAATTAAGGAGCCCTGTGGATGAAAGGCTCTTGGTGCTGCAGCCAGGACTCAGTGCTGTGCCTCTGAGGTGGGAGAGCCAACTTCAGGACACTGATCCACAAGAGGCCTCCCAGCTGCACATAATATCAAACAGCAAAAATCTCCAAGAGATCTCCATCTCAACGCCAGCACCCAGCTTCACTCAACGACCAGCAAGCTACAGTGCTGGACATCCTATGCCAAACAACTAGCAAGACAGGAACACAACCCCACCCATTAGCAGAGAGGCTGCCCAAAATCATAGTAAGTCTACAGACACCCCAAAACACACCACCAGACGTGGACCTGCCCACCAGAAAGACAAGATCCAGCCTCATACACCAGAACACAGGCACTGGTACCCTCCACCAGGAAGCCTACACAACCCACTTAACCAACCTTAGCCACTGGGGACAGACACAAAAAACAACAGGAACTACGAACCTTCAGCCTGCAAAAAAGGAGACCCCAAACACAGTAAGATAAGCAAAATGAAAAGACAGAAAAACACACAGCAGATGAAGGAGCAAGATAAAAACCCACCAGACCTAACAAATGAAGAGGAAATAGGCAGTCTACCTGAAAAAGAATTCAGAATAATGATAGTAAGGTTGATCCGAAATCTTGGAGATAGAATGGACAATAGAATGGACAAATTGCAAGAATCAGTTAACAAGGACCTAGAAGAACTAAAGATGAAGCAAGCAACGATGAACAACACAATAAATGAAATTAAAAGTACTCTAGATGGGATCAATAGCAGAATAACTGAGGCAGAAGAACGGATAAGTGACCTGGAAGATAAAATAGTGGAAATAACTACTGCAGAGCAGAATAAAGAAAAAAGAATGAAAAGAACTGAGGACCGTCTCAGAGACCTCTGGGACAACATTAAACGCACCAACATTCGAATTATAGGGGTTCCAGAAGAAGAAGAGAAAAGAAAGGGACTGAGAAAATATTTGAAGAGATTATAGTTGAAAACTTCCCTAATATGGGAAAAGAAATCATTAATCAAGTCCAGGAAGCACAGAGAGTCCCATACAGGATAAATCCAAGGAGAAATACGCCAAGACACATATTAATCAAATTGTCAAAAATTAAATACAAAGAAAACATATTAAAAGCAGCAAGGGAAAAACAACAAATAACACACAAGGGAATCCCCATAAGGTTAACAGCTGATCTTTCAGCAGAAACTCTGCAAGCCAGAAGGGAGTGGCAGGACATATTGAAAGTGTTGAAGGAGAAAAACCTGCAACCAAGATTACTCTACCCAGCAAGGATCTCATTCAGATTTGATGGAGAAATTAAAACCTTTACAGACAAGCAAAAGCTGAGAGAGTTCAGCACCACCAAACCAGCTCTACAACAACTGCTAAAGGAACTTCTCTAGGCAAGAAACACAAAAGAAGGAAAGGACCTACAATAACGAACCCAAAACAATTAAGAAAATGGGAATAGGAACACACATATCGATAATTACCTTAAATGTAAATGGACTAAATGCTCCCACCAAAAGACACAGATTGGCTGAATGGATACAAAAACAAGACCCATATATTTGCTGTCTACAAGAGACCCACTTCAGACCTAGAGACACATACAGACTGAAAGTAAGGGGATGGAAAAAGGTATTTCATGCAAATGGAAACCAAAAGAAAGCTGGAGTAGCAATTCTCATATCAGACAAAATAGACTTTAAAACAAAGACTATTAGAAGAGACAAAGAAGGACACTACATAATGATCAAGGGATCGATCCAAGAGGAAGATATAACAATTGTAAATATTTATGCACCCAACATAGGTGCACCTCAATACATAAGGCAAATACGGACAACCATAAAAGGGGAAATCGACAGTAACACATTCATAGTAGGGGACTTTAACACCCCACTTTCACCAATGGACAGATCATCCAAAATGAAAATAAATAAGGAAACACAAGCTTTAAATGATACATTAAACGAGATGGAGTTAATTGATATTTATAGGACATTCCATCCAAAAACAACAGAATACACATTTTTCTCAAGTGCTCATGGAACATTCTCCAGGATAGATCATATCTTGGGTCACAAATCAAGCCTTGGTAAATTTAAGAAAATTGAAATTGTATCAAGTATCTTTTCTGACCACAACGCCATGAGACTAGATATCAATTACAGGAAAAGATCTGTAAAAAATACAAACACATGGAGGCTAAACAATACACTACTTAATAATGAAGTGATCACTGAAGAAATCAAAGAGGAAATCAAAAAATACCTAGAAACAAATGACAATGGAGACACAACGACCCAAAACCTGTGGGATGCAGCAAAAGCAGTTCTAAGGGGGAAGTTTATAGCAATACAAGCCCACCTTAAGAAGCAGGAAACATCTCGAATAAACAACCTAACCTTGCACCTCAAGCAATTAGAGAAAGAAGAACAAAAAAACCCCAAAGCTAGCAGAAGGAAAGAAATCATAAAAATCAGATCAGAAATAAATGAAAAAGAAATGAAGGAAACGATAGCAAAGATCAATAAAACTAAAAGCTGGTTCTTTGAGAAGATAAACAAAATAGATAGACCACTAGCCAGACTCATCAAGAAAAAAAGGGAGAAGACTCAAATCAATAGAATTAGAAATGAAAAAGGAGAGGTAACAACTGACACTGCAGAAATAAAAGAGATCATGAGAGATTACTACAAGCAACTCTATGCCAATAAAATGGACAATCTGGAAGAAATGGACAAATTCTTAGAAATGCACAACCTGCCAAGACTGAACCAGGAAGAAATAGAAAATATGAACAGACCAATCACAAGCACTGAAATTGAAACTGTGATTAAAAATCTTCCAACAAAGAAAAGCCCAGGACCAGATGGCTTCACAGGCGAATTCTATCAAACATTTAGAGAAGAGCTAACACCTATCCTTCTCAAACTCTTCCAAAATATAGCAGAGGGAGGAACACTCCCAAACTCCTTCTACGAGGCCACCATCACCTTGATACCAAAACCAGACAAGGATGTCACAAAGAAAGAAAACTACAGGCCAATATCACTGATGAACATAGATGCAAAAATCCTCAACAAAATACTAGCAAATAGAATCCAACAGCACATTAAAAGGATCATACACCATGATCAAGTGGGGTTTATTCCAGGAATGCAAGGATTCTTCAATATACGCAAATCTATCAATGTGATAAACCATATTAACAAATTGAAGGAGAAAAACCATATGATCATCTCAATAGATGCAGAGAAAGCTTTTGACAAAATTCAACACCCATTTATGATAAAAACCCTGCAGAAAGTAGGCATAGAGGGAACTTTCCTCAACATAATAAAGGCCATATATGACAAGCCCACAGCAAACATCATCCTCAATGGCGAAAAACTGAAAGCATTTCCACTAAGATCAGGAACAAGACAAGGTTGCCCACTCTCACCACTCTTATTCAACATAGTTTTGGAAGTTTTAGCCACAGCAATCAGAGAAGAAAAGGAAATAAAAGGAATCCAAATCGGAAAAGAAGAAGTAAAGCTGTCACTGTTTGCAGATGACATGATCCTATACATAGAGAACCCTAAAGATGCTACCAGAAAACTACTAGAGCTAATCAATGAATTTGGTAAAGTGGCAGGATACAAAATTAATGCACAGAAATCTCTGGCATTCCTATATACTAATGATGAAAAATCTGAAAGTGAAATCAAGAAAACACTCCCATTTACCATTGCAACAAAAAGAACAAAATATCTAGGAATAAACCTACCTAAGGAGACAAAAGATCTGTATGCAGAAAATTATAAGACACTGATGAAAGAAATTAAAGATGATACAAATAGATGGAGAGATATACCATGTTCTTGGATTGGAAGAATCAACATTGTGAAAATGACTCTACTACCGAAAGCAATCTATAGATTCAATGCAATCCCTATCAAACTACCACTGGCATTTTTCACAGAACCAGAACAAAAAATTTTGCAATTTGTATGGAAACACAAAAGACCCCGAATAGCCAAAGCAATCTTGAGAATGAAAGAAGGAACTGGAGGAATCAGGCTCCCAGACTTCAGACTATACTACAAAGCTACAGTTATCAAAACGGTATGGTACTGGCACAAAAACAGAAAGATAGATCAATGGAACAGGATAGAAAGCCCAGAGATAAACCCACGCACATATGGTCACCTTATCTTTGACAAAGGAGGCAGAAATGTACCGTGGAGAAAGGACAGCCTCTTCAATAAGTGGTGCCGGGAAAACTGGACAGCTACATGTAAAAGTATGAAGTTAGATCACTCCCTAACACCATACACAAAAATAAGCTCAAAATGGATTAAAGACCTAAATGTAAGGCCAGAAACTATCAAACTCTTAGAGGAAAACATAGGCAGAACACTCTATGACATAAATCACAGCAAGATTCTTTCTGACCCACCTCCTAGAGTAATGGAAATAAAAACAAGAGTAAACAAATGGGACCTAATGAAACTTAAAAGCTTTTGCGCAGCAAAGGAAACCATAAAGAAGACCAAAAGACAACCCTCAGAATGGGAGAAAATATTTGCAAATGAAGCAACTGACAAAGGATTGATCTCCAAAATTTATAAGCAGCTCATGCAGCTTAATAACAAAAAAACAAACAACCCAATCCAAAAATGGGCAGAAGACCTAAATAGACATTTCTCCAAAGAAGATATACAGATTGCCAACAAACACATGAGAGAATGCTCAACATCACTAATCATGAGAGAAATGCAAATCAAAACTACAATGAGGTATCATCTCACACCAGTCAGAATGGCCATCATCAAAAAATCTAGAAACAATAAATGCTGGAGAGGGTGTGGAGAAAAGGGAACCCTCTTACACTGTTGGTGGGAATGTAAATTGATACAGCCACTGTGGAGAACAGTATGGAGGTTCCTTAAAATGTTACAAATAGAACTACCATATGACCCAGCAATCCCACTACTGGGCATATACCCTGAGAAAACCATAATTCAAAAAGAGTCATGTACCAAAATGTTCATTGCAGCTCTATTTACAATAGCGCAGAGATGGAAACAACCTAAGTGTCCATCATCGGATGAATGGATAAAGAAGATGTGGCACTTATATACAATGGAATATTACTCAGCCATAAAAAGAGACGAAATTGAGTTATTTGTAATGAGGTGGATAGACCTAGAGTCTGTCATACAGAGTGAAGTAAGTCAGAAAGAGAGAGACAAATACCGTATGCTAACACATATATATGGAATTTAAAAAAAAAAGTGTCATGAAAAACCTAGGGGTGAAACAGGCATAAAGACACAGACTTACTAGAGAATGGACTTGAGGCTATGGGGAGGGGGAAGTGTAAACGGTGACAAAGCGATAAAGAGGCATGGACATATATACACTACCAAACGTAAGGTAAATAGCTAGTGGGAAGCAGCCACATAGCACAGGGAGATCAGCTCGGTGCTTTGTGACCGCCTGGAGGGGTGGGATAGGGAGGGTGGGAGGGAGGGAGATGCAAGCGGGAAGAGATATGGGAACATATGTATATATATAACTGATTCATTTTGTTGTGAAGCTGAAACTAACATACCATTGTAAAGCAATTATACTCCAAGAAAGATGTTAAAAAAAAACAAAATGCATTAGAATATAGACATTTGTTTTTATAATTCTATACTAGTTAAAACCCTCTTTTATAAAAAATCTAATGTACTCATATTTACTTGTGAACATTTTTTGTTCAATTTGAGGTGCAGTATACTTCAACTTCAAGTCACTCTTATTAGCAGTTATTAGGAACAGAGGTTTAGAAATGAAATTAGAAAAGATAAGGGAAGAAATAGTGA
The DNA here is from genome assembly GCF_003676395.1 of Aethalodelphis obliquidens. NCBI lineage: Eukaryota > Metazoa > Chordata > Mammalia > Artiodactyla > Delphinidae > Aethalodelphis > Aethalodelphis obliquidens. The sequence goes on from NW_020838012.1 coordinate 778,570, forward strand.
GGAGGAATAGAGATTTTCGAGCGGAGATTGAGGAGAAATAAAATAAAATGAGGAATAAATAAACCTAGACCCTAAAACAGTACTGCTGAACCTGGAAGGAAAGGAGCTGAAATACAAGGGCTTTGGCACCGGGTTTCCTTACAAATACAGTGGGGCCATTGATAATGAGCAAAGATTGAAAAACATACACTGAGCTATGTCAGATCATTTACATAAAGGTTATCTATGGTCTTTTCTATCCATATTATTATTATGTCTAATTCTGAAAATTGGAGATCTAAATTGGAGATCTGAAAATTGGAGATCTAAATTGGAGATCTGAAAATTGGAGATCTAAATTGGAGATCTGTAAACTCAGAGAGGTATTGAACATAACAGACCCGTAAACAAAATGCTTACTATACTAAATAAAATAACACAAAAATTTTCTTTGTTGAAACTGTAAGATGTGAGTTTGAGTAACAAGGTATAAAAAACCTGTGATGGTTAATTTTATGTGTTGACTTGACTAGGTTAAGTGATGTGCAAGTAGCTGATAAAACATTATTGCTGAATGCATCTGTGAGGATGCCTCTAAAAGAGATTAACATTTGAATCAGTAACTGAGTAAAGAAGATTCCTCTTCACTAAATTGGCAGACGTCATCCAAACCCTCCAGGGCAGGAACAGAGCAAAATGGCAGTGGAGGGGCAAATTCTCTCTCTCTCTCTTTCACCCTCTCTCTTTCTCTCCCCATCCTCCTTCCCCCACCCCTGCCCCCTCTTTGAGCTGGGAAGTCCATCTTCTCCAGCCCTTGAACAGTAGAGCCACTGGTCCTCTGTCCTCAGACTTAACACCAGTGGCTCCCTAGTTCTTAGGCCTGCAGACTCTGAATTATACCACCAGCTTTCCTGAGTCTGCAGCTTGCAGATGGCTGATTGTGATAATTTTTGACCTCTGTAGCCCCGTGAGCCAACCTCTATAATAAATCTCCTCTTCTATCTCTCTGTCTATCTATTTATCATATATCTATAACTTATTGATTTTTTTTTTCTGGAGAACCCTAACTAATACAGAACCTATAAAGCTTTTAAGAAGGAAAGAGTGACTCTTACTGAAGAGTCCCTTTTACTGGCTTACAGACCCCAAAATATATATAATGTAAAGACATTTTTTCTTTGTTGACTAGCTCCTGAATTTGTTGAAGCCTGTAGGCAATGAAATGAAATGACTGATTTAGCTTTCTGGATTATAACTTTTGGGAATTGGGCATGATATCTATGTTTAACTGGGAATTGTGAGGTTGGAGGCTAGTTGGGTGATTATTATGACTGGAGAGCCCTGTTTTCTGGCAGTCTCTATTCCCAAATCATACCCTGGTCACACACCTTCTCCCTTGATTCATTTGATTAGGCTCTGCCTTCCACTTACCTGTACACTTCCATTAAGAATCATACCCAGTTTGTTCCAGGGGCAGTGTCAGGTGTGGATGAGACTTTTTCTCCCAGATACATCCAGAGACCACAGGAAATGCTCTTTTCCCACTTTACTAGAATGGACTTGAAGGAAGTTTTGTCTGTCTTCTGGACCACTGCACCTGGCCAGCATTCTGATAACCTATTGTCCTCTGAGTTATGTCCTTTTCCCTTCTTTACCAGCATTCACCCATCTACCAGTAGGGACTAGAACTTGTAACACTTTGCCTTGAGCTTCCCTTCATTTATTCTCCTTTGTGGTTTGGTAGAAAAGAAGAAGGTATTATAAAATATGCCTTTGTTTTTGTCATACTCTGTGAATCTAAGTCTCTCTGTAAAGGTGCACTGAACTAAAGGGAATAGATTATTTTTTAAACTCTAACTTTGGAACCAGAAAATTCAAATTTAATTAAACCAACATAGATGCCAAATATAGAATACCATTATTACACATTTAAAGAATTATAATTGTGTAATATTTAAGAACATATAAAACATTTTTTCTAAGGCTTTCATATGTTTGCTGGGGATATCTGTGTCTCTTACTATAATTTCTTATAAGGTTTCTTTACTTTTTTTTTTCTTGTAGTAGAAGAATTTTCAAAAGCCTAGCTCTCTTGATTGGGGTGGGACTTTTGTTTTCATTTCTTACTGGATCAGGTCTAATTTACAAATGTTAGAGACAGTGCTTACTCTGGCAGTCAATACAGATGTGTAATTAAAAGGAACTTCAGTTAACAATTTAACGCATTTACATTAGGTCATTAATGCACACCAAGAATTGTAGTATTGCTTAGAAATAAAATAATAACTATGGCATACCCCTCTTTTAAAATGATTTAGAGTCCATGGAGGATATAGATGTAAAAAAAATACCAGCAACACTATGGATACATAGCTGGGGTATTTGATAGAATCTAGAGGAGTCAGATGTCAGGGAGTCCTTCTGGAAAGTAACATGTGCTCTTAGCTTTCCTGTCCAAGCAACAGTAGCAAGAGGAGGTGCACATGAAGGACATTAGAGGCATAAGAAATAGCACAAGTTAGGTATTTGTATGTATTTAGAATTCCAAAAAGAGTTTGATAGTGTTTGATCAAAAACAAATGAGTGAGATCTGCTCTTATAAAACATTGAGAGATAAACCTGGGTCAGTTCATGGAAGACTTCACATTGATTTTATTATTTATATATCCCACTGGGAGAAATGAAATGAAAGTTTTATTCAGGTCAGTTTCAAAGATAGATTTTTTTGTGGACTGGCTGAACGATGGACTAAGACTGAGGGAGGAAGTGACAGGTGCTAATGAAAACCTGTGAGTTGTGTTTACCAATAACCCATAACAGGGATCTTTAACTACAAGTAGATGTGAACATTACTAAAACAATATTTTCAGCATTAAAAGATTCATCTTAATTTCTAGAAAATGTATCAAGAACAATTTCCACAAATGTCAACAAGATTAAACAAAGCAATGTTTTTGAAATTATTTAAAGCCCTCAAGTCACTGTTTTAGAATGTAAAATATTAGTTTGAGTGTCAATATGTAATTTCAATGAAATGCCTTTTAAATGAAAGAAAAATAAACCATTTTTGTTTAAGTAGAATACAAATTGCTACCTCAAGCTCAGCTTATAGAAAAGTTTACGAAATAAAATAACACAGTAGTTTACCTAGGGATAGCATACATTTTCTAACACTGTGCAGATATAGCTGAATATAAGAGAGGCGGCATTTTGTTTAAACTGATTCATGTATATCTCTACCTAATACATTAAACTGGAGAAAAATAGCCATTTCTGTTTTTTCCTTCTTTATTACTCTCTTTTTTTTTTTTTTTTTACTGTAACTTCATTTTCTATACTGAAAACTTTGAATATTTACTTCAAAGAAGAACTAATGTGCTTGGAAGACAGCCTTATAACTAACACTGAAACTTTTCTAGGTATAATTCCAATTTTTTAATGCCACTATATATAGGGCAAATATTTTAGTGATGTGTTTGCATGGAAAAGAAATAGTTATATTAAAATGTGTATACAATAGATTGTAGTTTTCTTCACTATTCTATTCAACCTTTCATTATGAAGTGATTTTGTATGAAAATAAAGCACATATTTAATTTTAAAATGCTTTTTGGGCAATCTGATAATAGGTTTCTGGCTTTGAATAAGAGCTGTGCAAAGAAACAGAATTATTGAGTAATTCCAATTTAAATACTACCAGGCAGTTTGTAACTATAATCAGAAACACAGTAGCATTAACATTGTTGAGCCTAGTGCAGTGCAGATAGAACTGTGTAGAAGCAGTAGCCAGGGAGATAAGTGGGTCAGTACTATACAATATAACTTGACAGATGAAAAGTAGGAAAAAAACCTGCCAAGTTAAAAGAATAGGTATATTACATGGGTCAGGATCCTATCTAGGACACTCTTAAACTATAATAAAATCATGAAATCATGATCAGATTATGAGGAAAATACCTAGATATTGTAGACCTGAAGATATACCTATTTATAAATAGAACAATTCTGCTCAAGCCATCTTTAGCCTAGTGTTATATCTAATGTGCTGTTACCATTTTAATATACCACTGGGTATCTTAAATGTGCTCTGTGGTTTCTGAAAATTATTTGCTAAAGTGTAAATGTTACTTTTCCACATTTAAAAGTCCAGGTTTGGGAATGATTTAATTGTTCTAATTCAAATGCTTTTCTTATAAGATTACAATAAGTTAGCATAGTATATAGAACCATTACTATTCACTAAGCACTGCACCAAAGTGTTTCAAGGCATTACCTAATTTATTATTCCCAATAACCCTTGCAAATAGGTACTCCTGGAGGAAGAGAAGTTATTTCTACAAGGTCATAAACCTCATGGGTGACAGAATTAACATGAAAATCAGGTCTAGCAAAATTAAGCAAAATAATTTAACTACCAAGATTTTGATACTCTACTAAATCTTATCCCTTAGGAAATAATATTCTGAAGTAATTTCAAGGTTTCCTTTAATTGGGATGTTTGAAGTACTAAATAGGGGACAGAAAAAAATAGAGAGCCTCAAGGAGAAACTTTAATAATATATATATGTGGTCCTTTTTTTTTAGTAATTACATTGTAAACACATATGGTAAACATAAATGAGTTTTCAACATTTGTAATTTTACCTATAAGGCAATGGGCAGGCTTCCAGTCCAAGATGGTAATCCAGTGGTTGCATTTGCTGCCTTTGATTCACTAAATCACTTTGGAATGAAATAGATGTGGGAACAAAACTATAGCAGTACTAGAAAATAGGGGAGAGATATCCATAGAAAATATTTCAAGATTTGTGTGTGTGTGTTTTACAGTAGTTATGGGGTTGACCTGAAAAAAAAGGCAAAGAACCAGCATCATAGTGCTTGTGTAGGAGCAGGCTGACACAGAAGTGAGTATCAGAGATCAACTCAAATAAAAACTGGAAAAAATCCAATGTCACAGTCAGCAAGAGCTGGAAGTAAGGGAAGGCTTTAGAGCAAGTAACTGGATAATTAATTGAAAGACAGCTGGATCTGGGCCAGCACAGGCTCAGGGTATACAGCAAAACTTCTGAGGTATTTGTTTCAGGAAGAACTTAGTAAACCCTGCTGTATAGTAAATGACTGGATGCATTTTACCTTCAGGGCATCTTAGGATGTGCATTAGATGGGAAAGGGAAAAGACTAGGGTGTTAGGCACTTGAGAAACACACATTGGGATTGAGAAATGGAATATTTCCTGCCATAACAGTAAACAAAGGATGTCACAGTCATCAGTGCTTTCAGCCCTCCAGTGTGAGCTGGTGAGCCCTGAGGGAACTCAGGAAGGAAAGAATACCTGCCACCTAGCAACCATCAGACTGCAGCCAGCCCTCAAGGTGACCCCTGAGGAAACTCTGCATGTGGAAACACAGGGTACTGGCCCCAGATAGCTGAGCTGCATATCAAAGGAACGATTTCAGTGAGCCCAGACTCTTTCATCTTTCCATACGTAGAAAAGTGTTAAATTCCTTAACTTGGGTTATGTGTTTTTCTTTAACAATAATCTTTTGATGTTCCCAGCTACCTGCCCTTTGTTGTGAAACTTCTATATAACCTGACACCCCCTCGCTTCTTCAGAGAAATTTTCTCAGGGTTACCTGAGGTGCTGCCTCCTGAGCTTGAAGTCCTAAAATTTCTCACTGAATATAATATAACTCTCAACTTTTAGGTTGTGAATAATTTTTAAGTCCACAGGATAGAGAAGGAGAGATGCAGTGAGGAAAAAGCAGTTTCACCTAATTACACTGAAAAAAATAAAATGTACACTAAAGTACTGTCTCTATGTAAGAACTTTGCTTAATAAGACAACTGTAAGAGGATCCAATTTTGCTTTGGTTATCTCAATGCATTTATTCTAAAAGAAAGCCACTCTGTTGGTACAACATGTCTGTATATCCACAGAGCCATATGGTCTGAAGAGAGAAACAGAAGAGACCTGAAGGAGAAACAGACCCTCATTACTGGTCAGTAGTTACATGTTAGTTACCCATTCAAACAAGTTTTATCTATCTATCTAACTTTGTCTATCAAATATCCCTAGATTCCGACATTAATTGAAAAACAAGCATTTACATTGATGTGTATATATAAATATGAATATATACACACAAAAGAAAACAAAATTATCAGAAACATATGTGAATATAATATAGTGAGAGGAAAGAATCTCAGAAAAAAAATTAGTAGAAAAATAGAGCTCATGTTAAAAAAAAAAAATGAAAGCTTTAAAAAATTCAAGTTAGTATCCTCAGAGAGATTTAAGGGAATGTTATTCCCATAAATATAAGGGAAAGTGCTGATCTAAAATAGAAGTCATATAATTAAAAAGAATTATCAGAATTAAAAGGTTTACCAAAATCACAAATAATAATAGTAATTGAATAGCAGAAAAACAAAGAAAATATGACTGAGAATTCAGTAATCCAGAACATAAACTCTTCTCTGACCTTGCTAAAAGGTTAGAAAGATGGAAATTATGATACAAAAGCAAAAAGAAAAGAAAGATTCATAATAATCAGTACTTGCTAGTAGTTAGAAATTAAAAAAAATATATTTGGATAGGTAGTAATAATTCCATAAAGCTATAATGTGAATTGCACAAAAAACTACTTTTTCCATGCAAAGCGACTCAGAGAAAACCAAGATAGAATACATTTTGAAAAGAAATAAATATATTCCTATGCTCTGCTGAAGACTATAAATAATAATGAAAAAAATTTATTAAGATTCCAGAAAATAAACACTATAAATCTATTAAATAATAGAAATTGGATTGACAGTGGATTTCTTCTTATAACATTAATTCTAAGGTATGATGGACTGTCTGTAAAGTTTTGAAAGAAAATAAACTGAACCTGGAAATTCATACCCATTCAAGCAACTATCCAAATATAAGAATATAATTGAGATATTTTTAAACATAAAAAAAACTTGGAAAGAATTCCACATACACACAGTTTCTTAGAAATAAATAAATAAGTTCATAGATATATCCAAGCAAGCTTGAAATACAATCCAATAAAGAAAAAATACTGGTGGGATTGTGGTCAAGAAGGCAGAATAGGAGGACCTGGGGTTCATCTCTCTCCACATGTACATAAAGAATACTTCTACAAGTGGAACAGTTCACACAGAGCACCTGCTGAACACTAGCAGAGGACCTCAGACACCTAAAAGAACAAGAAAAAAAAAGAAAAACAAATACATAACCAGTTAGGATGAAAGAGAGAAAAGGAAGAAAAAGAAAAGAGGAGTTGGGATGGGACCCACACCCCTGGGGGTAAGCTGAAGGAAAGGAGAAGTTACAGCACCAAGAAGGCCCCCTCACTGGCAGCAAGATCTGCTGAAATTGAGGGGAGCTTTGGGGGCTATCAGAGGAAAGTGCAGTGGCCAGTCTGTGGCAGGCAGGACAGAGCAAGACTTGCACAGACTGTCTATGCCACAACACTGTGTGCCCCAGACTGAGATGTGTAACCACCAGTGCTGGTGGGGGCTGAGTGCTGAAATGTGGGGTTAGGAGAGTGGATCTGGGGAGAGTTTGGCTATTGACCCTGTGGAAACCTCCTGAAGGGATGGGAGTGAGGAGCTCTGCTGCACGGAGACAGCCTGAGGGGACAGGAGTGAAGAGCTCCGCAGCCGGGAATGCTTCTGGAGGAAGCATGATCTGCCTTGGAATTGAGGCACCATTGTTGAGTGGTGTGCAAGGGGTGGGGTCACCATCACGCCTCTCTCCCCACACACAAGCCCCTGTCTCCACAGGCACTGAGAGGGACTCCCCCAGAGTGAGTGTGCACACTCCAGTCATTGCCACTTTGTCTCCCTCATGCCTGAGTGAGTGCACGCACCCCAGACTGTTGCTGCCTTCTGCCAGCCCCTGCAGCCAACGCACTAGAAGAGGATCACATCAGAGTGAACCCATGAGCCCCAGTCATTGCCACCTTATCCCTCTCCTACCTGAGAGAGCACGTGTACCCCAGTCAGTCACCAACTCTTTCCCCCCCACCTAAGTGAGAAATTGTGCCCACTCAGTGGCAGCCTTCCCCCCCTCTTGCCTGGGCAAGGAACAGAGCCTGATGGTGGCCCACATGCAGAGGTGGGCCCAGAACAAAAGCTGAGCCCCAGGAAGCTGAGCCCCAGGGGCTGTACTACTAAGGAAGAAGAACTGAAACCTCTCTGTGCAGCTGCACAAGCCATGAATTAAATCCCCATGATCAGATTGGTAAACCCAGCACCTGCAGAACATCTGAAAGGACAATGAGTGCTCCTACAACTGAGATGGGTCTAGCTTTAGCAGCTGTGGACTTGGGAGGCAAATACACGTAGGATTTGGACCAGGTAAGACTCTGATCTGCCCCACTGTGCCAACAGTGGGTCCAGAGGCCTTGCTAAAGGTCTTGGAGGACCTTCTAGGGATGTGGGCACTGGTGTGGCTCACTGTGGGGACAAGGACACTAATAACAGATGTCCCAGGGAATTTGTTTTGTTTTGTTGTCACAGTTGATTTATTTTATTTTATTTTTAATTTTTAAAATTTTAAAATATTTTTTACTTTGCTATTTTATTGTATTTTTTTCATTTTGTTATGTTTTGTTCACTTTTTTCCTGTATCTTTTTGTTGTCATCGTTTTTCTTTTTTTCTTTTTTGTATTCTTTGCTATTTTTTGTTTGTTTTTGTTAGTTTTGTTTTCATTGCTTGTTATGGTTTGGGGGATTTTCTATTTGGTTGGTTGTTTTCCTGTTTTCTTTGTATTTTTTCTTTTTTTGTTTTTTATTTGTTTCTGTTTTTATTCTTTGTCTTGACTTTTGTGTGTTTGTTTTCTATTCTTTTCTTTTTTTGGCCATGCTGCAGAGCTTGTGGAGTCTTGGTTCCCCAGCCCGGGTTGGGCATTATCCCCTATGGTGGGAGTGCTGAGTCCTGGGTGCTGGAACACCAGAAAATTCCTGGCCTCAGGGAATATCAATAGGCATGAACTCTCCTGGAAGTCCCCATCTCTGCACCAAAACCCAGCTTCACCCAACAGCCTGCAAGCTCCAGTGCTGGAATGCCACAAGCCAAACAACCAACAAGAGCAGAACACAGCACCACCATCAGCAGACAGGCTGCCTAAAGTGATATTAACCTAACAGACACACCCAAACACAAAGTTTGACATGGCCCTGCCCATCAGAGGGACCAGCTTCCACCAACCAGATTTCAGGCACCAGTCCCTACCACTAGGAAGCCTAAACAAGCATGTGAACCAACCTCACCCCTCATGGGGCAGACACCAGAAGCAAGAGGAACTAACCCTGCAGCCTATGGAAAGGAGACCACAAACACACTAAGTTATATAAAATGAGATGACAGAAATATGTTGCAGATGAAGGAGCAATGTAAAAACCTACAAGACCAACTAAATGAAGAGGAGATTGGCAATTTACCTGAAAAATAATTCAGAGTAATGATAGTAAAGATGATCCAAGTTCTCACAAAAAAGAATGGAGGCATGGACCAAGAAATAAAAACAACAAGGAATTAGAAGAACTGAAGAACAAACAAAAACTGTGATAAACAATATAGTAACTGACATGAAAAATACACTAGAAGGAATCAATAGCATAATAACTGAGGCAGAAGAATGGAAAAGTGAGCTGGAAGATAGAATTATGGAGATCACTGTCACTGATCATAATAAAGAAAAAAGAATGAAAAGAAATGAGGAGCATCTCAGAGACTTTTGAGACAACATTAAACACACCAACATTTGAATTATAGGGGTCCCAAAAGAATAAGAGAAAGAGGAGGGTCTGAGAAAATATTCAAAGAGATTATAGTCAAATACTTCCCTAACATAGGAAAGGAAATAGTCACCCAAGTCCAGGAAGCACAGAGAGTCCAACTCAGAATAAACTGAAGAAGAAACACATCAAGACACATATTAATCGAACTCACAAAAATTAAATACAAAGAAAAAATATTAAAAGAAGCAAGGGAAAAGCAACAATAGCATACAAGGAAATCCCCATAAGGTTATCAGCTGATTTTTCGGCAGAAACTCTGCAGGCCAGAAGGGAGTGTCAGAATATATTTAAAGTGGTGAAAGGGAAAAGCCTACAAGCAAGAACACTCTACCCAGCAGGCTCTCATTCAGATTCAATGGAGAAATCAAAAGCTTTTCAGACAATCAAAAGCTAAGAGAATTCAGCACCACCAAACCAGCTTTACAACAAATATTAAAGGAACTTCTGTAGGAGGGAAACAAAAGAGAAGAAAATGACCTACAAAAACAAACCAAAACAATAAAGATTGCAATAGGAACATATATATGAATAATTACCTTAAATGTAAATGGATTAAATAGTCCGCCCAAATACACTGACTGACTGAATGGATGCAAAAACAAGACCTGTATATATGTTGTCTACAGCAGACCCACTTCAGACTTAGGGAAACATACAGACTGAAAGTGAGGAGATGGAAAAATATCTTCCATGAAAATGGAAATCAAAAGAAAGCTGGAGTAGCAATACTCATATCAGATGAAATAGACTTTAAAATAAAGACTGCTACAAGAGATAAGGAAGGACAATACATAATGATCAAGGGATCAATCCAAGAAGAAGATATGACAATTATAAAAGTTTATGTACCCAAAATAGGAGCACCTCAATACATAAGGCAAATGTTAACAACCATGAAAGTGGAAATTGATAGTAACACAGTAATAGTAGGAGACTTTAACACCCCACTTACAGCAATGGACAGATCACCCAAACAGAAAAGAAAAAAGAAAAAAAACCTTAAATGACACATTACATCACATAGGCTTAATTGATATTTATAGAATATTCCATCTGAAAGAGCAGAACACACTTTCTTCCCAAATGCAAGCAGAACATTCTCAGTGATAGATCACATCTTGTGTCACAAATCAAGCCTCAGTAAATTTAAGAAAATTGAAATCATATCAAGCACCTTTTCTTTTTTTTTGGATTTTTTTTTTAATATGGACCATTTTTAAAGTTGTTAATAAATTTGTTACAACATTGCCTCCATTTCAGACTTTGGCCTTTTGGCCATGAGGCAGGTGGAATCCCAGCTCCCAGACCAGGAATCAAATTCACATCCCCTGCATTAGAAGGTGAGGTCCCAAAGACTGAACTGTCAGGGAAGTCCCAAGCATCTTTTCTGACCACAATGCTATGGATTAGAAATCAATTAAAGGAAAAAAAGACTGTTACCAAAAAAAAAAAACATGGAGGTTAAACAATATGTTACTAAATAATCAATGGATCACTGAAGAAATCAAAAGGGAAATTAAAAAAAATACCTGGAGACAAATAACAACAAATACATGATGATCCAAAGCCTATGGGTTGGAGCAAAAGCAGTTCTAAGAAGGAAGTTTAGAGCAATACAATCTTACCTCAAGAAACAAGAAAAATCTCAAATAAATAACATATCTTTACACCTAATGCAAGTAGAGAAAGAACAAACAAAACTCAAAGTTATAGAAGGAAAGAGATCATAAAGATCAGAGCAGAAATAAATGAATAGAAACACAGAAAACAATAGCAAAGATCAATGAAACTAAAAGCTGGTTCCTTGAGAAGATAAAGAAAATTGATAAACTTTTAGCCAGACTCATCAAGAAAAAAAGGGAGAGGACTCAGATCAATAAAATCAGAAATAAAAAAGAAGTTACAAAAGACACCACAGAAATACAAAAAATCATGAGATTACTACAAACAAATATACAAAAATAAAATGGACAATGTGGAAAAATGGACAAATTCTTCAAAAGGTACAACCTTCCAAGACTGAACTGGGAAGAAATAGAAAATATGCACAAACAAATCTGATCCTAAATGGAGGGAAGAATGAAATGTCTCCCAACTGCAGCAGTAATCCTAAAACCTAATGACGACAGCAATAAAAGCAAAATTATAGTCCAATGTTCTTTTAAAGATGAAAAATGCAACAGTCAAGTAAGATTAGAGAAAACTGCAATTAGAAACACTGTAATGAAGACTTCAGGAAAGTAAAGCAATTAGCTTGTTATAAGGGAAAACTTAAATCATAATATTATATATCAACATAATTAGTCAGGATAAGTATATAATTTTTGCAGTGTCATTTAATATCTCTCATTTAATTAATTTAATTTTATTTCTTATTATAAACTAAGAAACAGCAAAAAAAAAATATATATATATATAACCATAATCTCACTACCCAGAGATAAATATAATACACAAATACGTGTGTATTACATCCTTCCAGATTTTTATCTATAGTATATAATATGTAATAATATATACAGTGTATCATTATGTCCTGCATCTTGCATTTGCCCACCAAATTCCCTCTATTGTTCTGCATCCTTCTGTCTAAAGCTAGGAGATCAGCTGGAGGGAGGAAAGTGAGGTGAAGAAATTGTTTACTCTGATTATTTCGCTGTGTGGACTTGACTGTATCCCACAATAGTTGGTCACTGCTCCTCTCAAGGTGCTCTGCTCTACATAACTCTATTTCTTTAAGGGATCAGGTTGTTTCTTTGCTAATATTTCTGCATAATGAATTAGTCAAGTTAGCATCTGAAAACGATAAACACTTATTAACTCACAATTTATGTGAATCAGGAATCCAGGATTGTTTTGCATGGGTGCCTCCGGCTCAGAGTCTTTCATGAGGTTGAAGCCAATCTGTTGGCCAGGGTTTCAGTCATCAAGACTTAAATCCTCTACCAAGTTCTCTCTTGTGGCTGTTGTTATCCTTCAGATCCTTGCCAGCTTTTGAACTGAGGTTATCAGTTCCTCAGCATGACATGTGGGCCTCTCCACAGGGCTGATCAGAACATGGCAGTTTGCTTCCTCCAGATCACGTGATAAGAGAGAAAGAGTGAGAGTGAGCAAGAGAGAACCAAAATGAAAGCCACAGTCTCTTCAAACCTAATCTTTGGTATGATAACCCCTCACTTCTTCTGTATTCATTCATTCAAGTGAGCCACAAAGTATAGCCCACATTCATGGGGAAAGGGATTAATTACATAGGGTGTGAATACCGGGGGTAAGGATTATCAAGTGTTATTTCAGAGGCTAACTACCATTCCTCTCTTTACATCCCACCAGGACAGTGCGTGGTGACCACTCAGGTGATGCCATTCCTGGTTTCCTGTACTATTCCACCTGCCTCAGCTATATTTCACATATTTTTACATTAAATTCATTTGCTTTATTCAAATAGGAGGTGCCATCTATTTCCTGGTGGATCTTGACTGACAGAGTATTATATTGTATTTATACATGAGAATTTCATGTAGGATCTTGCATTTTATTAAATATACACATACAGTTTTATATAAAAAAGGCTGATGTGGTAAAACAATTTACAAACTGTTTATTAAAACTGCTTTTAAGCTTATGTTTATTTCACTTAACTACATATTGTGAACTTTTTACATGTCAATATTCTTCATATTATTAAATAGCAGGATGATATTTCATAGATGTTCAGGTATTAATTTAATTTAAAAAATTTATTGACATATGCTTGATTTACAATGTTGTGTTAGTTTCAGGTGTACAACAAAGTGATTCAGTTATATGTACATATATATAAATATATTTATTCTTGTTTGCATTCTCTTCCATTATATGTAGTTACAAGATATTGAGTATAGGTCTCTGTGCTATACAGTAGGTCCTTGTTGATCATCTATTTTATGTACAGGAGTTTGTATATTTTAATCCCAAACTCCTAATTTATCTCTCCTCCCTTATCCTTTTGTTTTCTATGTCTGTGAGTCTCTTTCTGTTTTGAAAATAAGTTCATTTGTATCATATTTTTAGATTCCACATATAAGTAATATCACATGATATTTGTCATTGTCTGACTTACTTCACTTAATATGATAATGTCCAGGTCCATCCATGTTGCTACAGATGGCATTATTTCTTTCTTTTTATGGCTGAGTAATATTCCATTGTGTATATACACCACATCTTCTTTATCCATTCATCTGTCGATGAACACTTAAGTTGCTTCCATGTCTTGGCTATTGTAAATAGTGCTTCTGTGAACATGGGAGTGCATGTATCTTTTTGAGTTATGGTTTTCTCTGTATATATACCCAGAGTAGGATTGCAGAATCATATGATAGCTCTATTTTTAGTTTTTAAAGGAACTTCTATACTGTTCTCCATAGTGAGTATACTAATTTTCATTCCCACCAACAGTGTTGGAGGGTTCCTTTTTCTCCACACTCTCTACAGCATTCACTATTTGTAGAATTTTTGATGACGGCCATTCAGACCAGTGTGGGGTGATACCTCACTGTAGTTTTGCTTTGCATTTCTCTAATAATTAGTGATGTTGAGCAACTTTTCATCTGCCATTTAGTTACCTGTATGTCTTCACTGGAGAAATATCTATTTAGATCTTCTGCCCATTTTTTTTTTTGTTGTTGTTGTTGTCCGTGGGCCTCTCACTGTTGTGGCCTCTCCCATCGCGGAGGACAGGCTCCGGACGCACAGTCTCAGCAGCCATGGCTCACGGGCCCAGCTGCTCCGTGTCATGTGGGATCTTCCTGGACCGGGGCACGAACCCGTGTCCCCTGCATCGGCAGGTGGGCTCTCAACCACTGCACCACTAGGGAAGCCCTTCTGCCCATTTTTTGATTGTGTTTTTTTTTTCTTTTTTTTTTTTTATGTTGAGCTGTATGAGCTGTTCGTATACTTTGTATCAGGTAATAATTTAACCAATTCCTTCTACTGGACATCTAATTTGATTTCAGAATTTTTATCTTATATTAAGTAAAACATTTATCTGGTAAATATGGAAGTGAAATTTCTGGGTCAGAGGGTAATGCATATTTAAAGCTTATGGTATGTAGAACCAAACTGGCTTGAAAAAAGAGTTTTCTAATATACTTTTCAATTAATAGAGAGTAAGCATGATTGTTTTCATATATTATTCATGGTATTACATATTATCCTTCTTTAATATTTATCACTTTGATATTTCAAACATCTTATTGTTTTAATTATTTGATCTTAATTTCTTATTATTATGATGTTGAACAATTTTCATATAAGGTATTTATATGTTTTATATATTAGTAAATTTTATGTAATTTATTTTATTAATTTTCAAAAGTTTTTATTTACTGACAATATTATATCTTTGTCACATTTTTTGATAATATGTTCCTCCAGGTTTCATTTTGTCTTTCCTCTTGATTTTATGTGTCTCTGTCAAAATGTCTTTGAACTTTTTGAAGTTCAAATCTGTTAATCTGTCATTTATAGTTTATACCTCCATATCTCTATTTCAAACTTAATAACTTTTGTTCTTCAAAAAATTATAAAAAATATTCACTTATGTTTCCTTCTAGTATGTTTATCATTTAATTTAGGGAAACTAAATCTTTAAGATTGGTCTTTATTTAAAATCATCACCAACTACCCTGATGCTGATGCTAGAGAACTGGGATTTTTGCAAAAACATAATTCTCCCTCATCTCTCTTTCCCACATCTGATAAAGCTCAGATGTGCTCAAATCTGTAGTGGTTTTTATTTGTTCATTTTTGTTTGTTTGTTTTTTAGTAGAGATGATGTCATACAAAAAGCTAATGTGAAATGACTTTTTGACTTGTGTGGACTTTTAGCATGAGTGATGACCACTTATTGTGTTAAACTACTGAAATATCTGTGTTGATTGTTACTGCTACATAACCTTTTCTATTCTAATAGTAGCAATTTAATCACAGGGCAATTTAAAGCAAAGTCTCCTTAAATGTTCACATAAGAAAATGGGGATTTGTTTCCAAATATTTTTAGGAATGTAAAACATATGGCTGACTAATCAAAACTCTTCAGGCTACTAATAAATCAAAATGAATGTCACATCTTCCACTGAAGCAAACTGCTGAGTGACAACCTTAAGGAACATTAAGATCAATTTTATAAGTTTGTCAATCAACTCTATAAATATTCATATAGCAAAAGAGTATAATCAGTTATTTTTGGCACTCTACAGTGTCCTGAATTCATAACTTGCAGTTGAAGTCTGTTCACAGATATGCTTTAGGAAGGTGAAGTTCAACTCTTGGCAGTTGGCGTTCTTTCCTGTTACATGTACCTAAATTCACATTATCCATCTGAGAGACTGGGTTCCTGATGAGGGTAAAGAATTTCCTATCTGTGACCAAGAGAGAAAATTCTCCTCAGCTATTTCAGTGAAACGTGAAAATAAAGTTCAAGTTTGCCATCCAAAACAAGAACAGATTTAGAAGAACAAGTAGGTTTTGCTCAAGAAGAGCTCTGAGGATAGTTGCTAGCATGGCTATCAAGTAGCTTGGGTCTCCTGTGTGGCTAGCTGCTGCTGATTTAAATGGTCATGATAAGTAGTGAGACTGGAGTGTTAGGTAATATTATGTCAGGGATACAGATATGATAAGAGTATCTAAAATATTTGGGCTTAACCAAATAATCAACATATGAGTGGGGATAGCAGAGTTTAATTTTCATGTCTACTTGTAAACATGAAATAGGGCGAATTTCTTATTTTTTATGCCTCCAATAAACAGCAGTTCAATCTAGTTAGTTTTCATCATACTATTTATTTTCAGATGGAGTATCTGAAAACTAGACAGAATCAGCATCTGATAGTAGTAACAGAGAAAGAAACTACTAATTAAGTTATCCTGTTTAATTTAATAAATTATGCTTTAAAGAAAATGCAGTAATGCTAAAGTATTACCCTGTATGGTCCCAAATGAGTCTATGAGTAGCTTAGATATTGTTAGTTTTGGTGAACTTTGCTGGACTATATTTTACTTAGATAATTGATCTAGCTGTTTATAGATACTTCTCCCATAATAACACTGTCCTTTATAAATAAAATATTAGCCACACATATAATATTATAATTTTAAATGTTCCATTAGCCATACTAAAAAATGTAAAAAGGAAGTGAAGTTAATTTTCATACACCTGATTTAACTCAATACATCCACAATTCTATGTTAATACTTAATCAATATAAAACTATTAATAATTTATTTTATTATTTTAAAAAGTTTTGGGGGGTGGAGATCCATTGTATGTTTTACAACTGTAGCACAGCTAAATTTAGGCAGGCTGCATTTCAAGTGCTCAATAACCACACATGGCAAGCAGTTACCTTATTGGACAGTATAACCACATCTTTTCCTTTATTTTATTCCTTTCTTTATTAACCAATACTAGTCACCCTAAACTGACATTTATTTTTTACATTTTCCTTTATGCCATCAAGCTGTGACAATGTGAGAGAGTGTCATGGACATATATGCACTACCAAACGTAAAATAGATAGCTAGTGGGAAGTAGCTGCATAGCACAGGGAGATCAGCTAGGTGGTTTGTGAACACCTAGAGGGGTGGGATAGGGAGGGTGGTAGGGAGGGAGATGCAAGAGGGAAGAGATATGGGAACATATGTATACATATAACTGATTCACTTTGTTATAAAGCAGAAAATAACACACCACTGTAAAGCAATTATACTCCAATAAAGATGTTTAAAAAAATAGTTTTCTTGTCTGTACAGCTGTCCTGGTCCACAGTTTTTATTGGAATATTTATTATTTTTTAAAATATACTTCTAGCATTATTGAAGAATTAACATGTAATAAACTGTACAAAGTGTATAATTTGATGTTTTGACATATTTATATACCAGAGAAACGATCAAAAAATCAATATCTCCCCCCATATCATTCCCTCAAATCCCTTTGTAATCTCACTGTATGTGCCTTTCCCATTTTCCCCTCTCCAGGCTCTGCTTCCTGTTAGTACACATCACTTTGCATTTCCTAAAGTGTTATGTAACTAGAAACATATGTTATATACTTGGGTTTTGTCTGCCTTATTTTGGAGTGAGTACCTTTTACACTTCTACTTTATAATATTTTTGGCTTACCAGTTATAATATACTTTTTGTTATTGTTGTGATTGATATTGGTTTACAGTATATATTTTAAACTAAATTTCAGTGATATCATATCACTTCGTGTATATTTAAGAAACTTACAATATACTTCCATTTCTTCCTTCTTAACCTTTATACTTTTGTAACATACACCAAAGCATTGATATTATTTTGTTTAAATGGTCATCTATTCTTTTTTCTATCTTAAGCTAGTCATATGAAAGTGTTAGATCAGGAGGTTGATAATGGTTGAGCTCAGTACTGTAATAGTAGGAAGTTTAGGGAGCCTACTGTATTTTGTAAATATGTTAATGCTACTAGTAGAGGGAGTGATCCTATGAGTGTGTAGAATAAAAAATAAAGTCCTGCATTAAGTCGTTCTGTTTGGTTGCCTCAACGGGTGATGATAATGAGAGTAGGAATTAATGTGGCTTCAAATATAATGTAAAATATAATTAGTTCTATAGCAGTAAAGGTTATAATTAAGAGGGTTTGTAGTATGACTAGTATTGTAATGTAGAGTTTTTTTCGGGCAAGTGGTTCTTTTAGGAGGTGGGATTGACTTGCTATTAATATTAAGGGGAGGAGTCATATTGTTAATATTAAGAGTGGTGCGGAAAGGGGGTCAGAGAAGAATGTTAAAGAGTAGTTAAGACTATTATCGTTAAATTGATTAAGTAGAAGTAAACTTGTAAAGCTAATTAATAAACTATGGGTTGTGGTGTTAATTCAGATAAAATTACTTTTTGATAATCAAGTCAGAGGTATAAGTATGATAGTAGGAATAATAAATTTTAGCATTGGAGGAGGTTAAGGTTTTGTACATAGTCAGTACCATATGTGTTGGAGACTATGACTAATAAGGCTAGTCCGATAGCTGCTTCGCAGGCTGCAAATACTAAGAGAATAATTGGTATCATGTTGGCTAGGGTGAAGTGTGTGTTTAGGATTGTGAGGGCTGCTAGGATGAATAATGATAGTACTATGCCTTCTAGACATAATAATGCAGATATTAGGTGAGATCGGTACATTAATAAGCCTGTGAGGGATACTGTAAAGGCGATTAGAATATTAATGTGGACTAGAGACATTTGGTACTTGTGAGTTTAGATCACAGTCTAGTGGGTCGAAATCACTTGTTTTACTTTAAACTAAGTACCATATTTATCTCATTCTAGGCCTTTTTGGGTTCACTCGTAGGCTAGGCTAGCTGCTAGTAGAGAGATTAGAAATAAGGCTATAAGAAGTATTGTTGTTAAATTGTTTGTTTGGATTGCTCAAGGTAAGGGGAGTAGGAGAGCAATTTCTAGGTCAAAGAGGAGGAAAGTAATTGCTACTAGGAAGAATTTTATGGAAAAGGGTAGGCGAGCAGATCCTATGGGGTCAAAGCCACATTCGTAAGGGCTAGTTTTTTCTGCATAGACGTTTAGTTGGGGGAGTCAAAAAGCAATAAGTATAAGTAGTAAGGCTAGGGTTGTATTTGTTAGTAGCGTTAATAGGAGGTTTATTGTTCTTTTTCGGAGTGTACCGAAACTAACTGATTGGAAGTCAGTTGTACTTATTAATACTAAAAGGACTATGAGCCTCATCAATAGATTGATACATAGAGGAATAATCATACGACGTCTACGAAATGTCAATATCAAGCAGCGGCTTCGAAGCCAAAGTGGTGATTTGAGGTGAAGTGGAATATTATTTGGCGTATGAAGCAAACGATAAGGAAGGTGGATCCAATGATGACATGTAGTCCATGGAAGCCTGTGGCTACGAAGAAAGTAGAGCCGTAGACTCCGTCTGAGATTGTGAATGGGGCTTCATAATATTCTGATGCTTGGAGTAGGGTGAAATAGAGACCGAGTATAATTGTAATAAGGAGGGCTTGGAGTATGTGTTTGCGGTTACCTTCTATGAGACTATGGTGGGCTCAAGTGATAGATACACCAGAAGCTAGTAGCACGGAAGTATTGAGGAGTGGGACTTCTAGTGGATTTAAGGGGTGAATACCTGTTGGTGGTCAGGAGCCTCCTAGTTCGGGAGTAGGGGCAAGGCTTGAGTGGTAAAAGGCTCAGAAGAAGCCTGTAAAAAATAGGACTTCTGATAAGATAAATAGAATTATACCATATCGAAGTCCTTTTTGAACGGTTGGTGTGTGGTGGCCTTGGAAAGTACTTTCTCGGATGATGTCTCGCCATCATTGGTATATTGTTAGGATATTTGTTAGAAAACTTAAAGTTAGTAAAATTATTGAGTTGAAATGGAATCATATGATTAGGCCTGATGTTATGAGAAATGCTGAGAGAGCTCCTGTAAGTGGTCAAGGACTGGGATTTACTATATGATATGAGTGGGTTTGGTGGGTCATTATGTATTGTCTTGCAAGTACAGGCTTACTAGTAGGGTGAATACGTAGGCCTGAATTAGGGCTACAGCGAATTCGAGGATAACTAATAGAGTGAGGATAGTAAATGTGATGAGGGCTGTGAATAGACTAATGTTTGTTAATGCAAGGGTTGCACTTCCAATTAGGTGTAGCAACAGGTGACCTGCTGTGATGTTCGCTGTTAGCCGTACTGCTAGAGCTAATGGTTGAATAAACAGGCTGATAGTTTCGATTATTACTAGTATGGGAATTAGGAAAGTGGGTGTGCCTAATGGTAAAAGGTGGGCTAGAGATATTTTTGTCTTATTACGGAAGCCGATAAAGACGGTGCCAGCTCATAGTGGAATAGCTATGCCTAAGTTTATAGAGAGTTGAGTAGTAGGTGTGAATGAGTGGGGTAATATTCCAAGAAGGTTTGTGGAAGCGATGAAGAGGAAAAGTGAAATGAGTATTAGAGATCAGGTCTGTCCTTTGGGATTATGTGTAATTATCAGTTGCTTTGATGTGAGTTTGGTAAGTCATTGTTGAATAGCGATTACACGGTTATTGATTAATCGGTTTGGTGTTGGGAATAGTATGGTGGGAAATATAATAATTAGAGTGGTAATAGGAATACCTAGTACAACTGGGATTATGAAAGAGGCAAATAGATTTTCGTTCATGTGTAATTTCAAGGGGTTTGTTGTTTTTGTAGCTTAGTGTCCATTGGTTTGGGGGAGGGAGAGTAGAAGTGCTTTGAAATTTTTAGTTGAAGTAGTGCGAATAGGGTGAAGATCATAGAGAGAATGGTAAGGAGCCATGTTGATGTATCTAGTTGTGGCATATCACTAAGGGGAGTTTATAACTCTCAATCTTTAACTTAAAAGGTTAATGTTAGTTTAGCTTCTTAGTGAAATTATAATATGGATGCAGATCATTTTTCAAAATTCTCTAAGGGTACTAGCTCGAGAACGATTGGCATAAAGCTGTGATTTGAGCCACAAATTTCTGAACATTGTCCATAGAACAGGCCAGGCCGAGTTGATATTAGGGTTGTTTGGTTTAGGCGGCCAGGAATTGCGTCTGTTTTTAGGCCTAGAGAAGGGACAGCTCATGAGTGTAATACATCTTCTGAGGAGACTAATATTCGGATTGTCATTTGTATAGGTAGAACCATTCGATTATCTACTTCTAATAATCGTAGTTCACCTGGTTTTAGATCTGAGGTTGGAATTATGTATGAGTCAAAGTTTAGATCTTCATAATCGGTATATTCATAACTTCAGTATCATTGGTGTCCTATTGTTTTTACGGTAAGAGAGGGGTTGTTAATTTCGTCTATTATGTAGAGAATTCGTAGGGAAGGTAAGGCGATTATGATTAAAATAACGGCTGGGAGGACAGTTCAAATAGTCTCTACTTCTTGGGCGTCTATTGTACTAGTGTGAGTTAATTTGGTTGTAAGTATTAGTGTAATGATATAAAGAACTAAGGAGCTAATTAAGAAGACGATCATTAATGCGTGGTCATGAAACTGTAGAAGTTCCTCTATAACAGGTGATGCTGCGTCTTGTAAGCCTAGTTGAAAGGGATATGCCATGGAGATATACAGGATTTTCACTTGTGATTTAACTTTGACAAAGTTACGTAAGATTTTACTAATATCTCGCTCATAAAGAAAGACATAATGGTTATGATGTTGGCTTGAAACCGATTAGAGGGGGTTCGATTCCTTCCTTTCTTGAATATTTTAGGTTAACGTATACTGGTTCTTCGAATGTGTGGTATGGTGGAGGACACCCGTTTAGTCATTCAAGGTTTGTGGAAGTGAGGTCTACTGCTAAGACTTCTCGTTTAGATGCGAATGCTTCTCAGATAATGAAGATTATTAGTATGACTGCTGTTAGTGAGATAAATGAGCCTATTGATGAGATGGTATTTCATGTTGTGTAAGCATCTGGATAGTCGGAATATCGGCGAGGTATTCCAGATAGGCCTAGGAAGTGTTGTGGGAAGAATGTCATATTTACACCTACGAATATAATTATGAATTGGATTTTTGTTCATGTTGGGTTGAGTGTATATCCTGAAAATAGTGGAAATCAGTGGACGAAGCCTCCTATAATGGCAAAGACAGCTCCTATTGAAAGTACATAGTGAAAATGAGCAACCACATAATAGGTGTCATGGAGAATGATGTCTAGGGATGAGTTAGCTAGGATAATACCGGTTAAACCCCCTACTGTGAATAAGAAAATAAAGCCTAGAGCTCATATTAGGGCTGGAGATCATTTAATATTTCCTCCGTGAAGTGTTGCCAGTCAACTGAAAACTTTTACTCCTGTAGGAATTGCGATAATTATAGTAGCTGATGTAAAATATGCTCGTGTATCTACGTCTATTCCAACTGTAAACATATGATGAGCTCATACAATGAAACCCAAGAAACCAATAGAAACTATAGCTCATACTATTCCCATATACCCGAAAGGTTCTTTTTTCCCTGAATAGTAAGTAACGATATGTGAAATTATTCCAAAGCCAGGTAGAATTAGAATATATACTTCAGGATGGCCAAAAAATCAGAACAAGTGTTGATATAAGATTGGGTCACCTCCTCCTGCCGGGTCGAAAAAGGTTGTGTTTAGATTTTGATCAGTTAATAGTATGGTAATTCCGGCTGCTAAGACAGGCAATGATAGTAATAGTAAGACTGCTGTGACCAAGACTGATCAGACGAAGAGAGGCGTTTGATATTGGGTTATAGCGGGTGGTTTTATATTAATAATAGTTGTAATGAAGTTAATAGCTCCAAGGATTGAAGATACACCGGCTAAATGTAGAGAGAAAATAGTAAGGTCTACTGAGGCTCCTGCATGTGCTAGATTTCCGGCTAGAGGAGGATATACAGTTCAGCCTGTACCTGCGCCGGCTTCAATTATCGAAGATGCTATCAGTAGTAGGAAGGAAGGGGGGAGTAGTCAGAAGCTTATGTTGTTTAGACGAGGGAATGCTATGTCAGGGGCTCCAATTATCAAGGGAACTAATCAGTTTCCGAAACCCCCAATTATGATAGGTATAACCATAAAGAAAATTATTACGAAGGCGTGAGCTGTTACTAGAACATTATAAAGTTGGTCGTCTCCGATAAGTGTGCCAGGTTGACCTAATTCAGCACGAATCAACAAGCTTAGACCAGTACCCACTATTCCTGCTCAGGCACCGAATAGTAAATACAGGGTACCAATGTCTTTGTGATTGGTAGAGAATAGTCATCGGTTTATGAACATAGGTAAAATGGTCGAGTAGGCATTAGACTGTAAATCTAAAGACAGGGGTAAAGTCCCCTTTTTACCAAGTCCTGTAGTGAATGATCATTTTGAATTGCAAATTCAAAGAAGCAGCTTCAATCCTGCCGGGACTTCTCCCGCCTTTTTTTTCTCGCGGCGGGAGAAGTAGATTTAAGCCAGTTTACTAGGGTATTTAGCTGTTAACTAAAAGTTCGTGGGAGATGTATCCCTCCAATCTAGTGAGGATTTAGCTTAATTAAAGTGTTTGATTTGCATTCAATTGATGTAAGATATAATCTTGCAATCCTTATTGGGCAGGGGTTAAGTAAAATTGTACTTGCTTAGGGCTTTGAAGGCTCTTGGTCTTGCTTAACCTAAACCCCTATAGTAAGATAAAGAGTGTTGGTGTGAGTGGTAGAAGTATTGTGGATAGTACGATTGCTGTTGGTAGAAGGGTTATTTGTTTTGTGGGGTAGAATTGTCATTTTATTTTTATGTTATTGGTGGAGGGGAATAGGGTTAATGCTGTGGAGTAGGTAAGGCGTATGTAGAAATATAGGTTGAGTAGAGCTGTGATGGCTATGAGGATGGGTAGGATGAGAGTGTCGTTTTTTGTTAATTCTTGAATGATTATTCATTTAGGTATAAAGCCTGTGAGGGGAGGAAGTCCTCCTATGGAGAGTAGGGTGAGTATGGTGAAGGTTGCCATAATGGGTATTGTGTTTCATGTTTGGGATAATAGTAGTGTAGTGGTAGTGGAGTTTTGGATGAGTAATATAAATATAGTGAAGGTTATTACAATGTAGATTAATAGGTTTAGTATGGTGAGGGTTGGACTGTACAGTAAAATAGTGGTTATTCATCCTATATGGGCGATTGATGAGTAGGCTATAATTTTTCGGAGTTGTGTTTGGTTTAGTCCACCTCAACCTCCGATTAGGATTGATAGAAAGGATATGGTAATTATTAAGTGTAGGTTAATTGATGGTGAAATTTGGTAAAGGATTGATATAGGTGCGAGTTTTTGTCACGTAAGTAGAATTAGTCCTGTGCTTAGGGGAATGCCTTGTGTAACTTCTGGTACTCAGAAGTGGAAAGGGGATAGTCCTAGTTTAATGGCTAGGGCTATTGTCATTAGAATGGATGCTGTTGGGTCGAATAATTTTATGATAGTCCATTGGCTGGAGTGTATTAGGTTGATAATAATTGCTAGTATGAGTAATGAGGATGCTGTGGCTTGTGTTAAAAAGTATTTGGCTGAGGCTTCTGTGGCTCGGGGGTTAGGTTTTTTCATTATAATGGGAATGATGGCTATTATGTTTATTTCTAGTCCGATTCAGGCGAATAATCAGTGGGAGCTAATGGTGACAATTGTTGTGCTTAAGACGAGGGTTGTTAGTAGGGTGATGGAGACGAATGGGTTAATTAGTATGGGAAGGATATGAACCAACATTTCCGGGGTATGGGCCCGGTAGCTTATTTAGCTGACCTTACTATAGATTATGGTGTAGTGTGGTAGCACGGAGAATTTTGAATTCTTAAGGGTAGGTTCGATTCCTATTATTCTAGAAATAAGAGGACTTAAACCTCTATTATTTACTCTATCAAAGTAATTCTTTTGTCAGACATATTTCTTATTTTATGTTTGGGGTGGGATGCCTGCTGTTATGATGGGTAATGAGATGTGTCATATGCAGAGAGCTAGTGTTAGTGGGAGGAAGTTTTTTCAGAGGAGATGTATTAGCTGGTCATATCGGAATCGGGGGTAGGATGCTCGGATTCATAGGAAAGATATTGTTAGTAGTAGTGATTTAGCGATTAGGTTTGTTGTGCATAATTCTGGTGTATATGGATCGTGGAATGCTCCTAGAAATAAGATAGTTGTGAATATATTTATTATGATAATGTTGGCATATTCTGCTAGAAAGAATAGGGCGAAAGGACCGGCAGCATATTCTACGTTGAAGCCAGATACGAGTTCTGATTCTCCTTCTGTAAGGTCAAAGGGGGCTCGGTTAGTTTCTGCTAAGGTGGAGATAAATCACATTATAGCTAGTGGTCATGAGGGGATGAGCAGTCATAGTTTTTCTTGTGTAATGTTTAGTGTAGATAGAGTGAAGGAGCCGTTTATTAGAAGTACAGATAATAGAATGATAGCTAATGTTACTTCGTATGAGATTGTTTGTGCTACTGCTCGTAGGGCTCCGATTAGAGCGTATTTTGAATTGGAAGCTCATCCGGATCACAGGATAGAGTAGACAGCTAGGCTTGATATTGCTAGTATGAAGAGTACACCTAGATTTATGTTGATGAGTGGATGTGGTATGGGTAGGGGAGCTCATATTGTGAGAGCTAAGGTTAGTGCAAGTACGGGTGCAATTATAAATATGGTGGTGGAAGATGTGGCTGGTCGTAAGGGTTCTTTAGTGAATAGTTTGATTGCATCGGCGAAGGGTTGTAGTAGGCCATATGGGCCTACGATGTTTGGTCCTTTTCGGAATTGTATGTAGCCTAGGATTTTGCGTTCTACTAATGTTAGAAATGCTACAGCTAAAAGAATAGGAAGAATGAGTGTTAAAATGTTAATTATAAACATTTGTTGAAGAGGGGATTTGAACCTCTGGGTATAAAAGCTTAAGTTTTATGCAATTGCCGTACTCTGCCACTTCAACAATGCCCTGATCTTGGGTAGGGTATATTTGCGCTAGGTTATTAGGTTGAGATTGGGTCACTAATTGTTTGAAGGCGCTTTTTTAAAGTTGGCCTTATTTCTCTTGTCCTTTCGTACTGGGAGAAATGCGTAATAGATAGAAACTGACCTGGATTACTCCGGTCTGAACTCAGATCACGTAGGACTTTAATCGTTGAACAAACGAACCCTTAATAGCTGCTGCACCATTAGGATGTCCTGATCCAACATCGAGGTCGTAAACCCTATTGTCGATATGGACTCTAGAATAGGATTGCGCTGTTATCCCTAGGGTAACTTGTTCCGTTGATCAAAATTTTGGATCAATAAGTGATACTATACTTTGGCTGGTAGGCCTAAGTTTTAATCACTCGGAGGGTTTTTTATACTCCGAGGTCACCCCAACCGAAATTGTCAACTCATATAAAGCTTTGTTATCCCTTGGTGGTATTATTTTATGCTTTTTGAGTTGATTAATTAAAGCTCCATAGGGTCTTCTCGTCTTATTGTGTTATCCCCGCCTCTTCACGGGGAGGTCAATTTCACTGATTAAGAGTAAGAGACAGTAAAACCCTCGTGTGGCCATTCATACAAGTCCTTATTTAGAGAACAAGTGATTATGCTACCTGTGCACGGTCAAGATACCGCGGCCGTTTAACGATTGTCACTGGGCAGGCAGTGCCTCTAATACTAGTTATGCTAGAGGTGATGTTTTTGGTAAACAGGCGGGGTTTGTGTTTGCCGAGTTCCTTTTACTCTTTTTAATCTTTCCTTAGTGCACGCCTGTGTTGGATTAACAGTATGGTTAATAAATAGTTTAGTGTTGGGTTATATTTATTAGCTGTTAACTATCAGTATATTATCAGTTACTGACATAAGCTTGTGCAAGGAGAAAATTTTTCTTGTTACTCATATTAACAGTATTTCTTCTATAATTGAATAGATTAGTCCAATAGTCAGGCTAGGAGTTATTTTATTTATTGTTGAAATTAAAACTTGTTTTTGTTGTTGAGCTTGAACGCTTTCTTAATTGGTGGCTGCTTTTAGGCCAACTATGGTTTAAGTTTTATGTTACTCTCTAGTAAAGGTTGTATCCATTTCTAAAAAGCTGTACCTTTTTAGACTAACAGTTAAACATACGTTGAAACTTAGTGTGGTTTTTAGTATTGTTTAATGTTGAACTGAAATTCCTTTCTTGGACAACCAGCTATCACCAGGCTCGTTAGGCTTTTCACCTCTACTTACAAGTCTTCTCACTATTTTGCCACATAGATGAGTTTGTTCTAGTTACTGCTCATAAGTAGCTCGTCTGGTTTCGGGTAATTTAACTTAAGGTCTCTTTGCTAAATTATCACTAGTTAAATCATTATGCAAAAGGTACAAGGGGTAAACTTTGCTTTTTTCTACTTTTAATAATTCTTTCATCTTTCCCTTACGGTACTTTCTCTATAGCGCCATTGATAATTAAATTTCTATCTCCTATACTTTAGATGTATGGTAAATGTTTTATTTGATTGGTTTGTAGTAGTAGTGATGAGGAGGGATATGGGCTAGATATAGTTCAAGATGTACACGAGTTGTGGAATCTTCTAGGTGTAAACTAGATGCTTTGTTTAAGCTACATCTTGTTTATCCAAGCACACCTTCCGGTATGCTTACCTTGTTACGACTTGTCTCCTCTTGTACGCTTGCTTAGCATGGGTTAGCGATCTGGGGCTCTGCTATGGCACTTGAGGAGGGTGACGGGCGGTGTGTGCGTGCTTCATGGCCTTATTCAATTAAGCATTCTATTCTTAATTTACTGCTAAATCCTCCTTTAGTTTTTAGGTTTCATAAAAACTTTCGTGTAAGTTTAAGGGGTGTTCTTATTATAGAAAATGTAGCCCATTTCTTCCCAATCCATAGGTTACACCTTGACCTAACGTTTTTATGTGCAATAGTTGTGCTTACTTTCGTTCCTTTTTTAGGGTTTGCTGAAGATGGCGGTATATAGACTGAAGTAGCAAGGATTGGTGAGGTTAATCGTGGTTTATCGTTTACAGAACAGGCTCCTCTAGAAGGATATGAAGCACCGCCAAGTCCTTTGAGTTTTGGGCTGTTGCCGATAGTACTCTGGCGAATAGTCTTGTTTTAGGACTATTTAAGTTTACGACTAAGCATAGTGGGGTATCTAATCCCAGTTTGGGTCTTAGTTGTCGTGTACTCAGTTTATGGTAAAGTTACTTTCGTAGTTTAACTTAATTTTAATTATGGCTTTTTACAGCTTAATTAAGGTTTGACTTTATTTTTATATTGTTCCTTGACACTCTTTACGCCGGGTGTCTATTAATTCGGGTCAATCGTATGACCGCGGTGGCTGGCACGAAATTTACCAACCCTAATTAGCATGGCTAGGTCAAACTTTCGTTCATAGCCTAATTCTTGTCACTGCTGTATCCCGTGGGGGTGTGGCTAAGCAAGGCGTTATGAGCTACTAGTGTAGTGTGCTTGATGCCCGCTCCTTTTAGTCTTTAATGATTTGGAGGGCATTCTCACTGGGATGCGGATGCTTGCATGTGTAAGTCTGCTAAAAACTAATAGAAAGGCCAGGACCAAACCTTTGTGTTGATGGGGCAGTAATGCCCATCTAGACATTTTCAGTGTCTTGCTTTAATAAAATTTTAAGCTACATTAACTTGTGGAGTAGAAAATTATTTGTATAATTTCATTATGGGGCTTGTGTCAGATTTAGTATTGATTTATTAAAAAAAGTGCGCGTAGATCTAGGGACGAAGCACTGTAGGGGGGTGGTGAATATTAAAGCAGACGATCAGTTTTGTAAGGGGGAAGGGGGGTTTAAACCTCTATGAGATAGGGTTTTTTGAGCCCGGGGGGAATAATAGAGTACTATGTCCTGTAACCATTAATTAAATAACACCTGTTGGTTGTGCTAGTCCAATCAAAAATACACACAGGTCCAGCTACAATTTATCTGACTGTGACAGGGCCTTTTTAAGGCCATAGCTGAGTCGGTGCAGGCCCCCCCCCCCAAAATTAAAAGATACCAAATGTATGAAACCTCAGTTATGTTAGGCATGGGCTGATTAGTCATGAGTCCATCGAGATGTCTTATTTAAGAGGAACGAGTGGGCGATTTTAAGTTAAAATGGTCCTGAAGTAAGAACCAGATGTCTTATAAAAACCACCGTTAGCTACCCCCACGATGTATGGGCCCGGTGCGAGAAGGGGGATCCCTGCCGAGCGGGTTGCTGGTTTCACGCGGCATGGTGATTAAGCTCGTGATCTAATGGAGTGACCATAGGGTACAGTGGAAATAAAATTGTTAGAGGATATATAATATGTAAGAGTATGCATATTATGTAATATGTAAAATTAATGATAATTAATACGGGCTTTAACTTGTCGTATGGAAAATAAATGAATGCACAATAATACATAGCATGTACATATGGATATTTACAAGGAGAGACTAAGTATTGGTATGTATGTGTATATATGTATGTAATGTGTACAGTAAAATGTTTTTAAAACAAATCACTTTTAATACTGACGTAGCACTGTGAGGTTGTGGTGATTGTACAATAAGCTTTTTTCAAGGAATAGTTTATGTAGAATTCCAGCTTTGGGTGTTGGTGGTGAGGTTTAATGTCTCTTCCTTGAGTCTTAGGGAGGAATGGGGTTCTCCTTTTCCGGTTTACAAGACCGGGGTATTTTGTTATACTACAAAGACTCTTCATTTTAAGAGTTTATTTTCAATAAGGCTGACTGTTGGTATTAGCACTAAGATCAGGAAGAAGTATAAAATAGATGCTAATTGACCTACAATGATGTACGGGTGTTCTACAGGTTGACCTCCAATTCATGTTAGGGTTAGGAGGTCTGCGATTAGGGTTCAAAATAAGAGTTGGCTAAAGGGTCGGAATATTATGCTTCGTTGTTTAGATGTTTGAAGTATTGGAATAAAGACTAGGATAAGGATAGAGAGTAGTAGTGCTAATACTCCTCCAAGTTTATTAGGAATTGATCGTAGGATTGCATATGCGAATAGGAAGTATCATTCTGGTTTGATGTGTGCGGGGGTGCTTAATGGATTTGCTGGGGTATAGTTATCAGGGTCTCCTAGTAGGTCAGGGGTGAATAGGGTAGTGCTAGTAGGGTTAGAATTAGGAATAAAGCGCCTAGGATGTCTTTAATTGTGTAATAAGGGTGGAATGGGATTATGTCTATGTTGGATGGGATTCCTGTGGGGTTGTTGGATCCTGTTTCGTGTAGGAATAGTAGGTGGACGGCTGCTAATGCTGTGATGATGAATGGGAGGATAAAGTGGAAAGCGAAAAAGCGTGTTAGTGTTGCTTTGTCTACGGAAAATCCGCCTCAGATTCATTCTACTAAGGTAGTACCGATGTAGGGGATTGCTGATAGGAGGTTGGTGATGACTGTTGCACCTCAAAATGATATCTGTCCTCAGGGTAGGACGTAGCCTACGAATGCAGTGGCTATGACTGTTAGTAGTAGGAGTACGCCAATGTTTCATGTTTCTTGGAATATATAAGAGCCATAGTATAGGCCGCGTCCGATGTGGGCGTAAAGGCAGATGAAGAATATGGAGGCTCCGTTTGCATGTAGATAGCGGATGAATCAGCCATAGTTGACGTCTCGACAGATATGTGCGACTGATGAAAAAGCAGTTGAGGTGTCTGGCGTGTAGTGTATTGCTAGAAATAAACCTGTTAGGATTTGTATGATTAGGCAGAGACCTAGTAAGGAACCAAAGTTTCATCATGAGGAGATGTTAGATGGAGTGGGTAGGTCGATGAATGCGTCATTGAGGATTTTTATTAGTGGGTGTGTTTTTCGGATGTTGGTCATTAGGGTTCTTGTAGTTGAATTACAACGATGATTTTTCATGTCATTGGTCATGGTTGGAGTCCATGTGAGAATAATGGCAATGTATATTGTTTTTATTATGAGCACTATTTTTGTAATTAGTCTTGTGGGGGTTTCTTCAAAGCCTTCACCAATTTATGGTGGTTTAGGGTTGATTGTAGGTGGTGCTATAGGATGTGGAATTGTTTATAGTTTTGGGGGTTCATTTTTAGGTTTAATGGTATTTTTAATTTATTTAGGAGGAATATTAGTTGTGTTTGGTTATACAACGGCTATGGCTACTGAGCAGTATCCTGAGGTTTGGGTTTCTAACAAAGTTGTACTTGGGGGATTTCTTTTAGGTCTAGTGTTAGAGTTATTAGTGGTATTGTATGTTTTAGAGGGTGGGAAAGTGAATATTGTATTTGAGTTTAATGGGCTAGGAGATTGAGTTATTTATGATACAGGGGATTCTGGGTTTTTTAGTGAAGAGGCTATGGGGATTGCTGCGTTATATAGTTATGGCACTTGGTTGGTTATTGTTACTGGATGGTCTTTGTTTATTGGTGTAGTGGTTATTATGGAGATTACTCAGGGTAATTAAATAGTAGTATGCTGAGGGTTATAGTGATAAGGAAAGACAGGAAGTAGAGTTTGATGAGTCCTTTTTGGTTTGAA
This sequence comes from Aethalodelphis obliquidens, assembly GCF_003676395.1. Taxonomy (NCBI): domain Eukaryota; kingdom Metazoa; phylum Chordata; class Mammalia; order Artiodactyla; family Delphinidae; genus Aethalodelphis; species Aethalodelphis obliquidens. The sequence continues at coordinate 810,419 of NW_020838012.1, forward strand.
GTTAGTGTAGAGGCTTTTAGTTGAATGAGAGCTGTTGTTTTTGGTAGAATTGTTTCTGTTCAGGTTAGGTCTAATAAGGAGGTTGCGAATTTCTGGCTTATTGTTAGAACTAGATGGGGAGGTAAGCGGTGTATAATTGTAGGGAAGTATCCTAATAGGGTAGAAAATTTAGTAGAGTTTGATGAGTAGGGGTATTTTAGGTTTTTTGAGTAGGTGTTAATTTCGAATGCGAGAATAAAGCCTAGAATTGTTACTATGAGGGCTGTTAGTTTTAGATATAGGGGTATAGTCATTAGAGGGATGTTTATTGGGGGTATGCTGTTGGAGAGGATGAATCCGGCGAAGATGCTTCCGATTAATAGGCGTTTAATGGGGTTAATCAGTATGGGGTTAGTTTCATTAATGTTTATGAGGGGAGGGAAGCGAGGTTGGCCTAGTAAAGTAAAGAAAATGATGCGGGTGCTATAAATAGCTGTTATGGAGGTGGCGATTAGTGTTAGTAATAGGGCTCAGGCGTTGGTATAAGACGAAGTGGTGGCTTCAATGATGAGGTCTTTAGAATAGAATCCTGTGAGAAATGGTATTCCTGTTAGTGCAAAGCAGCCGATGATTAGGGCAGTTGTAGTAAAGGGAAGAATTTTGTATAATCCTCCTATTTTTCGAATGTCTTGTTCGTTATTTAAATTATGGATAATAGAGCCGGAACATAGGAATAGCATAGCTTTGAAGAAAGCGTGTGTACAAATATGCAGGAATGCTAGGTGTGGTTGGTTGAGGCCTAGTGTTACTATTATTAGGCCAAGTTGGCTGGAGGTGGAAAAAGCAATGATTTTTTTGATATCATTTTGGGTTAAGGCACAGATAGCTGTGAATAGGGTAGTAAGGGCACCTAGAGAAAGTATTATTGTTTGGATAAATTTGTTATTTTCTGTTAGAGGGTAAAAACGGATAAGTAAGAAAATTCCTGCTACGACTATTGTGCTTGAGTGAAGTAGGGCTGAGACTGGAGTGGGGCCTTCTATTGCTGAAGGTAGTCATGGGTGTAGACCAAATTGAGCTGATTTTCCAGCTGCGGCTAATGTAAGTCCTATGAGGGGGAGGATTGGGGGATTTTGATTAAGTGTAAAGATTTGTTGTAAATCTCATGCATTTGAATTATGTAGGAATCAGGCTATGGATAAAAGGAATCCAATGTCTCCAATACGGTTATATAGGATTGCTTGAAGAGCGGCTGTATTAGCATCTGTTCGTCCGAACCATCAACCAATTAGTAGGAAAGATATGATTCCTACTCCTTCTCACCCAATAAATAATTGGAAGAGGTTGTTAGCTGTGACAAGGATGAATATAGTGATGAGGAAAATGAGTAGGTACTTGAAGAATTGGTTGATGTAGGGGTCGGAGTGTATATATCATATTGAAAATTCTATAATAGATCATGTAATGAATAGTGCTACAGGTATAAATATAAGTGAAAAGTAGTCTATTTTAAAGCTGAGCATTAATTTAAGAGTATGGATGGTGATTCAGTGTCAGTTCGAGATGAGTATTTCTTGGTTTGTGTGAATGAATATTATTATTGGGATCAGGCTGGTGATGAAAGCAAAGAGGGTTATGTTTTTTACATAGTGTTGGTATTTATTGTTTTTGTAGAAGTCTGTACTAGATGCTATAACGGGGGCAATTAGTATAAGTAGTGTAAGTAGGGTGGAAGAAGTAAATAAGTTTATTACTTTTATTTGGAGTTGCACCAATTTTTTGGTTCCTAAGACCAATGGATAACTACTATCCTTTAAAAGTTTGAAAAAGCCACATTGTTAAGTGTGGGGGTGCATGAATTAGCAGTTCTTGCAATTCTTTTTCGGTAAGTAAGAAGGTTTTATCTTCTGTTTTTAGTTTCACAAACTAATGGTTTTTTTAAACTATACTTACAATAAAGAGGCCCTAGGATGATTTTAAAGATTCTATTCTAAGAATAGAATTATATATGTGAAACCACGTCTTTGCCATATTTGTGCTCTTCATTTCTTTGGATAGATCTGTAGCTCCATTTAGTATCATTTAGGTTCTTCCAGAAGGAGTTTCTTTAACTTTTCTTGTAGTGCTAGTCTGCTGATAGTGAATTCTTTCAGAACATATTTTTATTTTGCCATTGTTTCTGAAAGATATGGGTGTAGAATTCTAGGCTAACATTTATTTATTTCAGTGGTTTAATAATTGTTGCTCCAGTGTCTTCTTGCTTGAACTGTTTCTAACCAAATCTGTGTACATCTTGTGTTTGTTGAAAAGTATGCAGTGTATCTTTTCTCTGGCTGCTATTAAAATATTTCTCTTTATCCCTGGTTTTGAGTGATTAAATTATGATATTCTTTGATGAGATTTTCTTCACGTTTCTTGTGCTTGAGATTTGTTGAGCTTCTTGTATCTATGGACTTACATTTTTCATTGAATTTAGAGATTTTTGGCCAATATTTCTTCAAATGTTTTTTCCTCACTAATGTTCTAACTACCCCTCCACCCCCATATAGTTCACCTCAAGAAAGAGATGCTAAGTGGATTCATCTCTTCTAAGACATTCACTTACTGGACAGAATTTTTCAGGAGCGTAGGGTGAACATACAGAACCTAGCACTCTCACTGTCTTCCTCTCCCTCCCGCCACCCTGTCTCTTTCTCTTTCATTTTTCTTTTTTTGTGCAATATAGTGCTGTCATCCACAGGTGGTCAGTTAGTGGTAAGCCTGGGACTTTCAGATTAGAAGAAAATCTGCTTGGGTCTTGAGCCTAAATTAATGATCCAACTTAGTTTCACCAGTATTTCTTGCTTTAGGAGTTACTGCCACTCATTTTACAATACTATGGTGGTTTGATTTCCTATTTAATATTTCCTTTAGTGTGTATAACTTTATTGGGTATCTTGTGTGTAAGAAAGAAGCCATATTTGAGAATTCCTGAATTTTCCAGGTAAACATCAGTGAAATTCAATCAACATCTCAAGGAGAGGATAAAGCATCAATAGGAAGTAAGGGAGCATGAAAAAGTATATTAAATTTGGAACACTGAATTTACATTTTATGGTTGAGAAAAGGAATGTTTGGGGAGTTCTTGAAACAAAATTAAAGAGGTATTGAGGAAATTAATTTTATTCATAATGTTATGAGAACTATTAAATTAGTATCATGGTAAGGATATTATAGTATTCAGATGAGAAATAATGATGAAACTAATAAAAGCAATAACAGTGAAAAATTTTTAAAAGAGGCACTATTTGAGATATGAGATATTAATGAATTAACATTTGCAAGTTTGATTTGTGTGGATAGTGACAGAGAATAATGCTCAGCTTACTGGCTTGGATATATGGGTGTATGTTGATACTATTGATGTTCAGAACTGGTACACAAATATTAGGCAACATTTGTGTGTGCTCCAGAGTCACGTGGATGTACAAAGGTTCGTGTGTAATTTTTATTTTGTTAGCTTTAATAATATCCATTTGATCCCCCTTAAGAAAACATATTATAATGTAAGTGAATTGAGGATTTTTATTATAAGGACTTCCTTGAATCTCTTCTAAACAATTTGTAAATTTTAGTACTTTATTGGTTACAAATTATTTGTGACATTTCTTGCACCCTATGGAAACAGACCAATATGTTATTTCATCACCAAATTCGAAGTTATGGTCTCCTCATTTGTCTCTTTACCTCAAACCTAAGTTGATTCAGTACTGACCTCTAATGTGGCCAGACTTATCCTAAAAATGCTGATGATGTATCTTTCTGCTGGATTTTTAGGCCAATAGTTTAAAATAATGACTTATCTAGGTATATATGTACCTTCAAACTATGCTCAATCTACAATTACAGCCTCATTTGGGGACATCTTCTTGTACGACATTTCCAAGATATTATAGATCCCTTTGCAACTCCATTCCTTTGCACAAGTTCTTGCTTTTGACTGGAAAAACGCATACTACTTTAATTTCCTTCATGAGAATGAAATGATCTACAATTAACCATTCACACTTATGCACAAGCACATATTAAAATATGCTTAAATTATTAAAATACACAGCAGCACATTTAATTGTAATTTATCTGTTTCCACCTGTATCTTGTGATTGAAAATTTGGGCTTCTCAAAAAGAATTTGAATCTTATTCATCATTACAGTTCAGTCATTGTAATTGTCAGGGTCAACATAGGCTCAATAAATTGAGTGGATGAAATACAATAGTAATTGAAAATGTTACAATTGTCTACATAATTTTTGATGCTTTTGGCTATGATATCTATGAATTAGTGAGGAATGTTCAAGTACCTAATGCTAATCATCAATTCATTCTATTACTTTTTATTTCTGTCAATTTTTACATTTTGGCACTCTGGTTATTAGTTCTTACATATTTTGAATGGTTATGTCTTCTAGAGTTATTGTCCTTGGCCCTTTTATAGTTTTGAAATATGTCTTCCTGCCTTAAACCATACTTTTTCTGAAAGGAATTCCAACTTTCTTATGATTTGAGTTTGCATAGCATATTTTCCCATTGTATTTAATTTCCATATAATTCCACATACATTTACTTAATATTTAAAATACTTTTCTTACAAACTTCATAGAGTTAGGACTTAATATTTTATCCACTCTGACACTTTCTACATGTTAATTAACTTGCTTATTCTTTTTATATTTAATATCAAATATGGTTGGGTTTGTTTACTATCCTGCTTTTTTTTGTATTGTCTTTATATTTTTTGTTCTATTGGCTTTTAGATATACCTCTGTGTTGTGTGAAAAAAAATTATGTAAAATATGCCTCATCCTTCCCTATAAAGCTAAACATAATTACTATCTTCACTGTTCTTGAAACTGTGGAAAATTTCCTGACCCAAATGTTCTTTTGATTATAAATGCACTTCTCCCAAATAGCTTATAAACATGTCTCCAAGGAGATGAAAAGCATATTTTACCTCAAAGGCCTGAAAAATTGTAAACATGTAAGTCCATATACTGATAAGCAGTAAGTTGTTTGTGAGAGCTTGTTTGCTGGTGCTGAGATAACAAGTGGCTTCCTTGTCCAAAAGAGATAAGTGCACTGCTGTAACCCCAAAGTTACAGATGACTTACAAAACCTGTGATTTAATGTATGAGGTGACTGAGTATAACCAATCAGAATTGGATGATACAACTGTGAATTAATAGAATAGAAGGGTTTATTACTGCCCAAGCCTTCCAGTGAGCATGCAAACTCAGAGACCAGATCATATAGAACATTGATTTGGCATGGACTCCCAGAGTATCTCTCAAGTGCACTAAGCTGACTAATGGGCCAGTAAATAAAACCCATTAGATGACTGCAACTGCTGATGCAGATCTAGGTGACCTACATGCAAGCAGAGGTCTCTAGACACACCAGATATTATCAAGTAGCAAAAAAGGGAGACTTGCAGGAAAGGCAGCATGTGCATTCTTGCCCTCCCCCTTTTCTTGTTTGCAGTTGACATATAGCTTATTGAAGAGTTTATTTAAGTTAAGTGTTAGTGGGTTCAGTGCAAATTTTTTCAGTACTACTTTCTCAGAAATACCTTGAAACCAAGGTTTGATTTTGATCTTCATATGCTTTGACTCAGAATAAAAAGACCTGGTTTATATATCTACTTTTTAAAATGTTATAAGCAGTTGCTCTACTGATTACAGTATGCATCCTTAACCTATTGCTCTTATCCTGGAATTAATATTTACCACTTCAAATATAATGTAAGTCATTTACATTTGTTTTCTCCCAACTTTTGTGGTAGTGTGCTAAATATTTTACATCTATTTCGTGAGCACTGTAATACAAGTTTAATACTGTTGCTTCAATTATATTTTTAAAACATCAATTTTTATGGTATAATTTACATACATTAAGACTTAAAGATAAGAACTGAGAAAAAAATAGTTTTTTATATTTGCCCATATTATATTTCTGATATTTTTCCTTCCTTCCTATAGACTTAAATTTCCACCAGGTATCTTTTCCTTCAGCTTGAAGAACTTCTCTAATATTTCTGCAGAAAAGATCTGCTAGTGATAAAATCTCTCAGCTTTCACTTGTCTACAATTTTTTTCATGTTGCACTTATTTTTAAAGAAGGTTTCACTGAATATAGAATTCTAGACTTAGTCTTTTTTAAAAAAAAAGACCTTTAAAGATGCCATTCCACTGTATTCTGTTTAACATTGCCTTTAACGAGAAGTCAACACTCATTTTCATTATTGCTCTTCTTATTGTACTGTATTTTTCCTCTGGTACCTCTAAAACCTCTTTCTTTGGTTTACAGGAATTTGATTATTATGTGCTTACATGTGGTTTTCTTTCTTTCTTTATTTTTTTTAACATCTTTACTGGAGTATACTTGCTTTACAATGGTGTGTTAGTTTCTGCTTTATAACAAAGTGAATCAGTTAAACATATACGTATGTTCCCATATCTCTTCCCTCTTGCGTCTCCCTCCCTCCCACCCTCCCTATCCCACCCCTCCAGGCGGTCACAAAGAACCTAACTGATCTCCCTGTGCTATGCAAATGCTTCCCACTAGCTATCTACCTGACTGCGTTTGTTAGTGTGTATATGCCCATGCCTCTCTCTTGCCCTGTCACAGCTCACCCTTCCCCCTCTCCATATCCTCAAGTCTGTTCTCTAGTAGGTCTATGTCTTTATTCCTGTCTTACCCTTAGGTTCTTCATGACTTTTTTTTTTCTTAAATTCCATATATATGTGTTAGCATATGGTATTTGTCTTTCTCTTTCTGACTTACTTCACTCTGTATGACAGACTCTAGGTCTATCCACCTCATTATAAATAGCTCAATTTCGTTTCTTTTTATGGCTGAGTAATATTCCATTGTATATATGTGCCACATCTTTTTTATCCATTCATCTGATGATGGGCACTTAGGTTGTTTCCATCTCTGGGCTATTGTAAATAGAGCTGCAATGAACATTTTGGTACATGACCCTTTTTGAATTATGGTTTTCTCAGGGTATATGCCCAGTAGTGGGAGTGCTGGGTCAAATGGTAGTTCTATTTGTAGATTTTGATGGAACCTCCATACTGTTCTCCATTGTGTCTGTACCAATTCACATTCCCACCAGTAGTGCAAGAGTGTTCCCTTTGCTCGACACCCTCTCCAGCATTTATTGTTTCTAGATTTTTTGATGATGGCCATTCTGACTGGTGTGAGATGATATCTCATTGTAGCTTTGATTTGCATTTCTCTAATGATTAATGATGCTGAGCATTCTTTCATGTGTTTGTTGACAGCCTGTATATCTTCTTTGGAGAAATGTCTATTTAGGTTTTATGACCATTTTTGGATTGGGTTTCTTGTTTTCTTGTTATTGAGCTGCATGAGCTGCTTGTAAATTTTGGAGATTAATCCTTTGTCAGTTGCTTCATTTGAAAATATTTTCTCCCATTCTGAGGGTTGTCTTTTGGTCTTGATTATGGTTTCCTTTGCTGTACAAAAGTCTTGAAGTTTCATTAGGTCCCATTGGTTTCTTTTTGTTTTTATTTCCATTTCTCTAGGAGGTGGGTCAAAAAGGATCTTGCTGTGATTTATGTCATAGAGTGTTCTGCATATGTTTTCCTCTAAGAGTTTGATGGTTTCTGGCATTACATTTAGGTCTTTAATCCATTTTGAGCTTATTTTTGTGTATGGTGTTGGGAGTAATCTAATCTCATACTTTTACATGTACCTGTCCAGTTTTCCCAGCACCACTTATTGAAGAGGCTGTCCTTTCTCAACTGTACAATCCTGCCACCTTTATCAAAGATAAGGTGACCATATGTACGTGGAATTATCTCTGGGCTTTCTATCCTGTTCCATTGATCTATCTTTCTGTTTTTGTGCCAGTACCATACTGTCTTGATTACTGTACCTTTGTAGTATAGTCTGAAGTCAGGGAGCCTAATTCCTCCAGCTCCATTTCTCTTTCTCAAGATTGCCCTGGCTCTTCGGGGTCTTTTGTGTTTCCATACAAATTGTGAAATTTTTTGTTCTAGTTTTGTGAAATATGCCAGTGGTAGTTTGATAGGGATTGCATTGAATCTGTAGATTGTTTTGGGTAGTAGAGTCATTTTCACAATGTTGATTCTTCCAATTTAATAACATGGTATATCTCTCCATCTATTTGTATCATCTATAATCTCTTTCATCAGTGTCTTATAATTTTCTGCATACAGGTTTGTTGTCTCCTTAGGCATGTTTACTCCTAGATATTTTATTCTTTTTGTTGCATTGGTAAATGGGAGTGTTTTATTGAATTCACTTTCAGATTTTTCATCATTGGTGTATAGGAATGCCAGAGATTTCTGTGCATTAATTTTGTATCCTGCAACTTTATCAAATTCATTGATTAACTCTTGTAATTTTCTGGTTGCATCTTTAGGATTCTCTATGTATAGTATCATGTCATCTGCAAACAGTGACAGATTTACTTCTTCTTTTCCTATTTGTATTCCTTTTATTTCCTTTTCTTCTCTGATTTCTGTGGCTAAAACTTCCAAAACTATGTTGAATAAGAGTGGCGAGAGTGGGCAACCTTGTCTTGTTCCTGATCTTAGTGGAAATGCTTTCAGTTTTTCACCATTTGTCTCCATTGTCATTTGTTTCTAGGTATTGTTTGCTTTCCTCTTTGATTTCTTCAGTGATCACTTCGTTATTAAATAGTGTATTGTTTAGCCACCATGTGTTTGTATTTTTTACAAACCTTTTCCTGTAATTGATATCTTGTCTCATAGCATTGTGGTCTGAAAAGACACTTGATACAATTTTAATTTTCTTAAATTTACCAAGGCTTGATTTGTGACCCAAGATATGATCTATCCTGGAGGATGTTCCATGAGCACTTGAGAAAAATGTGTATTCTGTTGTTTTTGGATGGAGTGTCCTATAAATATCAATTAAGTCCATCTTGTTTAATGTATCATTTAAAGCTTGTGTTTCCTTATTTATTTTCATTTTGGATGATCTGTCCACTGGTGAAAGTGGGGTGTTAAGATCCTCTACTATGAATGTGTTACTGTCGAATTCCCCTTTTCTGGCTGTTTGTATTTGCCTTATGTATTGAAGTTCTCCTATGATGGGTGCACCGATATTTACGATTGTTATATCTTCTTCTTGGATCGATCCCTTGATCATTATGTAGTGTCCTTCTTTGTCTCTTCTGATAGTCTTTCTTTTAAAGTCTATTTTGTGTGATATGAGAATTGCTACTCCAACTTTGTTTTGGTTTCAATTTGCATGGAATATCATTTTCCATCCCCTTACTTTCAGTCTGTATGTGTCTCTAGGTCTGAAGTGGGTCTCTTGCAGATAGCATATATATGGATCTTGTTTTTGTATCCATTCTGCCAATCTGTGTCTTTTGCTGGGAGCATTTAGTCCATTTACATTTAAGGTAATTATCGATATGTATGTTCCTATTCCCATTTTCTAAATTGTTTTGGATTCATTATTGTAGGTCTTTTCCTTCTCTTGTGTTTCTTGCCTATAGAAGTTCTTTTAGCATTTGTTGTAAAGCTGGTTTGGTGGTGCTAAACTCTCTCAGCTTTTGCTTGTCTGTAAAGGTTTTAATTTCTCCATCAAATCTGAATGAGATCCTTGCTGGATAGAGTAATCTTGGTTGCAGGTTTTTCTCCTTCATCACTTTAATTATGTCCTGCCACTCCCTTCTGGCTTGCAAAGTTTCTGCTGAAAGATCAGCTGTTAACCTTGTGGGGATTCCCTTGTGTGTTATTTGTTGTTTTTCCCTTGCTGCTTTTAATATGCTTTCTTTGTGTTTAATTTTTGACTGTTTGATTAATATGTGTCTTTGTGTATTTCTCCTTGGATTTATCCTGTATGGGACTCTCTGTGCTTCCTGGACTTGATTAACTTTTTCCTTTCCCATATTAGGGAAGTTTTCAACTATAATGTCCTCAAATATTTTATCAGTCCCTTTCTTTTTCTCTTCTTCTTCTGGAACCCCTATAATTCAAATGTTGGTGCATTTAATGTTGTTCCAGATGTCTCTGAGACTGTCCTCAGTTCCTTGCATTCTTTTTTCTTTATTCTGCTCTGCAGTAGTTATTTCCACTATTTTATCTTCCAGGTCACTTATCCGTTCTTCTGCCTCAGTTATTCTGCTATTAATCCCATCTAGAGTACTTTTAATTTCATTTATTGTGTTGTTCATCATTGCTTGTTTCATCTTTAGTTATTCTCGGTCATTGTTAAATGTTTCTTGCATTTTGTCTATTCTATTTCCAAGATTTTGGATCATTTTTACTATGATTAGTCTGAATTATTTTTCAAGTAAACTGCCTATTTCCTCTTCATTTGTTAGGTCTGGTGCGTTTTTATATTGCTCCTTCATCTGTGGTGTGTTTTTCTCTCTTCTCATTGTGCTTATCTTACTATGTATGGGGTCACCTTTTTGCAGGCTGCAGGTTCGTAGTTCCCGTTGTTTTTGGTGTCTGTCCCCAGTGCCTAAGGTTGGTTCAGTGAGTTGTGTAGGCTTCCTGGTGGAGGGGAGTAGTGCCTGTGTTCTGGTGGGTTAGACTGAATCTTGTCTCTCTGGTGGGCATTTCCACATCTGCTTGTGTTTTGGGATGTCTGTGGACTTATTATGATTTTAGGCAGCCTCTCTGCTAATGGTGGGTTTGTGTTCCTGTTTTGCTAGTTGTTTGGCATAGGGTTTCCAGCACTATAGCTTGTTGGTCCTTGAGTGAAGCTGGGTGCTGTTGTTGAGATGGAGATCTCTGGGAGATTTTCGCCATTTGATATTATGTGGAGCTGGGAGGTCTCTTGTTGACCAGTGTCATGACGATGGCTCTCCCACCTCAGAGGCATAACCCTGACTCCTGGCTGCAGCACCAAGAGCATTTCATCCACCCAGCTCATAATAAAAGGGAGAAAATTAGAGAGAAAGAATTAAGAGAAGTAGGAGGAAGGAAAGAAAGAAAGAAATGAAGGAAGTAAGGAAGAAAGAAAGGATGAAGAGAAGTATGAAAGGAAGAAAGAAGGAAAGAAAGAAAGAAACAAAGAAAGAAAGAAAGAAAGGAGGGAGGGAGGGAAGGAGGGAGCATGGGAGGGACGTTGGGAGGATGGAAGGAAAGAGGGAAGGATGGAAAAAGGAAAGAAAGAAAGAAGGTAAAGTAAAAAAGTAAAGTAAAATATAATAAAGTTGTTAAATTAAAAAATAATTATTGAGAAAAAAATTTAAAGAAAAAAAAACTGACAGATAGAACCTTAGGACAAATGGTGGAAGCAAAGCTATACAAGCAAAATCTCATACAGAAGCATACACATACACACTCACAAAAAGAGGAAAATGGGAAAAAAACCCATAAATCTTGCTCTTAAAGTCCACCTTCTCAATTTGGGATGATTCGTTGTCTAAAGGAGGGAAGGAAGGAAAGAAAGAAACAAAGAAAGAAAGAAGATAAAGTAAAATAAAATAAAGTTATTACAATTAAAATTAATTATTAAGAAAAAAAATAAGAAACAAAAATGGACGGATAGAACCCTAGGACAAATGGTGGAAGCAAAGCTATACAGACAAAATGTCACACAGAAGCATACACATACACACTCACAAAAATAGGAAAAGGGGAAAAAATCATAAATCTTGCTCTCAAAGTCCATCTCCTCAATTTGGGATGATTCGTTGTCTATTCATGTATTCCACAGATGCAGGGTACATCAAGTTGATTGTGGAACTTTAATCTGCCACTTCTAAGGCTGCTGGGAGAGATTTCCCTTTCTCTTCTTTGTTCTCACAGCTCCTGGGGCTCAGCTTTGGATTTGGCCCTGCCTCTGCGTGTAGGTCACCGGAGGGCGTCTGTTTTTCACTCAGACAGGATGGGGTTAAAGGAGCCGCTGATTCGGGGGCTCTGGCTCACTCAGGCAGGGGGGAGGGAGGGGCATGGAGTGCAGGGCGGGCCTGCAGAGGCAGAGGCCGGTGTGACATTGCACCAGCCTGAGGTGTGCCGTGCGTTCTCCCGGGGAAGCTTTCCCTGGATCCCGGGAACCTGGCAGTGGCGGGCTGCACAGGCTCCCCGGAAGGGAGGTGTGGATAGTGACCTGTGCTCACACACAGGCTTCTTGGTGACGGCAGCAGCAGCCTTAGCGTCTCCTGCTCGTCTCTGTGGTCCGCGCTCTTAGCCGCGGCTCGCGTCTGTGTCTGGAGCTCCTTTAAGCAGTGCTCTTAATCCCCTCTCCTCGCGCACCAGGAAACAAGAGGGAAGAAAAAGTCTCTTGCCTTTTTGGCAGCTCCAGACCTTTTCCCAGACTCCCTCCCGGCTAGTCGTGGTGCACTAACGCCTTCAGACTGTGTTCACGCCACCAACCCTAGTCCTCTCCCTGCGCTCCAACCAAAGCCCGAGCTTCAGCTTGCAGCCCCGCCCACCCCGGCGGGTGAGCAGATAAGCCTCTCGGGCTGGTGAGTGCTGGTCGGCACCAATCATCTGTGCGGGAATCTCCCCGCTTTGCCCTCCACACCCCGGTTGCTGTGCTCTCCTCCGCAGCTCCGAAGTTCCCCACCTCCGCCACCCACAGTCTCCACCTGCGAAGGGGCTTCCTAGTGCGTGGAAACCTTTCCTCCTTCACAGCTCCCTCCCACTGGTGCAGGTCCTGTCCCTATCCTTTTGTCTCTGTTTTTTTCTTTTTTCCTTTTGCCCTACCCTGGTACGTCTGGAGTTTCTTGCCTTTTGGGAGTTCTGAGGTCTTCTGCCAGCGTTCAGCAGGTGTTCTGTAGGAGTTGTTCCACGTGTAGATGTAGTTCTGGTGTATCTGTGGGGAGGAAGGTGATCTCCACATCTTATTCTTCTGCCATCTTCCCCTTTTCTCCCCCTGGTTTTCTTTAGATCAATCTTACTTGGACTTAATTGAGCTGCTTTGTTCTATACTTACTGCTTTTGATCATATTTGGACCATATCTGTCCATTGTTTATTTTTAAAAATATATATTTATATATAAATATATATATATATAGTGCACCATTTAAACAGCCTATATTGCTAGACACTTTCACATTATCTCATGAGTCGTGGTGGTATGCTTTCAGGCAATCTGATCTCAGTACTCTTACTCCTAACTAGTATCTATATGTATTTTTTGTGGCAAATATATTGTATCTTGTAAAATAATTTTTACATAATTAAAAAATTTATCCTATTTGTGAGCTCATTGAGGGTAGAGGATTGCATCTTTTTTCTTTTAATCAGAGTTATTTTAAACTGTTAATATTCTATACAAACTTGAATGGCTATTCATATCAGGTGGGTTTCAGATTAAAAGTCATAAAAATTCAGACAGAAAATTTTCGATTTTTAGAATAAAATGCAGTAGCTAAAGAAGTAAAAATCTTATATTACAAAATAAATCTAGAAATTACATCTCAAAATTATTTCCTTCTGTGGTTATACATAAATTAATATGGTAACTATTAACATTTTCTAAACCATATATAATAGAGACCCAGGGAAGAGATTTCCCCTCAAAGGGTATTGTAAATAATGTGGATTTTTTTCCCAAACGAATCACATTTGCCACAGTGATCTATGATTTACACTCTCATGTCAGATAGGATCTCCATAGGTTTGAAAGACTTACTGAAAATATAGTCATTCATTGCCCACCAGTCATGAGCCTCAGAATCCTCCACCTGGAATTTGTTCTAAGTTATACAACTTGACAGTAACTTCAAGATGTATTAAAGTGACTGTCAGATGTTTGTCACTTTGAGTAAGTGTACTATTAGGGTGTAAAGTTAACAACAGTGATTTATTTGTATGGAATCAACCTGGGAAATGCTCCCTTCCTTTCTTCCTGTTTTTGATTCTTGAGTTTTCTTTGTTATACCAACATATTTTCTTTAACATAGAATGATGGCATGCAATGTAAAAATGATACCTCTTAACACCAGGCCTATATTTTTTTTGTGCATTTATTAACAATGTAACAAATTCACTACTTATAGCATAAGCTTACATTTATTCTGTAAATTATAGATTCAAATCTTACAAATACTGAGGATTCTTTTTTTCACAAATTGTGTCTCTCTGGGGGAATCATGAATAATTGATAATGATGTGATATAGTATGCTAATCTGACACATTTAAAAACATAATAGGAAAATTGAAGTTAAATGTATAAATTGGCTGAGAATGGGAACAGAGAAGGGCTTGGGTATATATTTTGATTGCTGTGTAAAAGCTACTTGAGGGTTTAAACAATAAATTCTCCAAGACATATTTTTTATCTCTGCTGCAAGAAAAAGGAACTCAGCTCCTTATGATACATTGAGAATTATTCTACTAGGCATTTTGAGATTCTTTGCACCCTGATATATTTTTAAAATTTTTGATTTAACATATTGGTACAAGTAAATCTGTATGAGAAAAACTGAAAAATACGGGTATATTTCCTTTATAGTACTTATTCCTCTGAAATTATCTACCTTATTTGCTTATTTTACTCATCTTCCTGGCAACTAGAATATAAACACAATGATTCAAACACATTTTAGTATTTTTATTAATATCTCCAAACTTAAAGTAGCTCTTGCAAAAAAAAAAAAAAATGAATTTAAAATTATATGTTAAATGAATGAATAAACAAAATGACTGGCACTAATTGATTTCTTTTCAAAAGGGAGTAAATTTCTAAATCTGCATTATGATGTTACTTCTGGAATATTTGTTCTTCAAAAGCAAAACAAAACAAAACAAAAACTTTAAGATGATATCATACTGATCATACTGGTTTTTGTTGCTGTTGCTTTGATGGTTGTGCTGAGAGGGACATAAGAGGAAATAGAGTAAAATAACAAACAATATTTTTTGTAGAAAGTAAAGCTTTATTTACATTTCTCATGAAGCTCAGTTCTTATTCTTACTATGTACATTGCTCATTGGGTTTACTGCTTATATATTTTCTAAGCTTATATTAATCCATAAGTCACTAAGCTATCACTTAGTAAGTTGGTATTATGGTATATTTATCACATTGAATGGTATCATAGCATCTTAAAAGTACAAAATGCCATAAAATTAACACTATATATGTGTGTGTGTATCTGTGTGTCTTTTGTCTATAACATATATTTAAAATTTAAATTGCATATTTGAAATATACATACGTAATTAAAAATTTACAGTGCTAATAAGTGTCCTAACAGTGTTCATCTAGAATGTAGAACCTGGGATCAATATGAAAAAATCCATTTTGAATGTGGTATGTTATGTTCAAATATTTGATAAAAGAAAATACTAGTAAATTGTTCTTTCTCTTTTCTTGTTCCTTTTTCAGAGTGAGTGGGAGAAGTAAATCTAATGCATGAAAATCATATCCCTAAATCTGGGACATTTTCTCAGTTTATTTAATATTCAAAGAAATATTTAGAGGGAGTGAATTAAACCACTGCTTAGTCAAAGTCAGATGGCTTTGAATTTGAACTCTCATTTTACTATTTCGTAGCTCTTTGGCTTTGGGAATGTTTTGTGGACTCTTTCAATTTCAATTTACTCAATGCTTACAATGGAAATTATAATCACTACTTCAAAAAATTTTGATATGATTAAATGATCTTATGCATATAATGTAAAGCAACTGATATAGATACTTAATAAATATTACCTAATATACATTAATATAATAAAAACAATAGACTAATGATTAAGCCAGGGACCAAATGCCCAACAGTGAATAGACAACAGTGGTCAGTAGACCAACACAGCTGATAGATTAGTTAACTCTTTTTGGCTTCTTTTAGGCTGTATGCCACCAAAGGGAGACAGCATCTGTAGAATAAGTCAATTATGAAGTCCTTGCAAAGCTTAACAGAAAGGTCACTGATTACTTATGACCATGTGGCTTACAACAAATGAAATTTCGTTGCAGGTGATTTAATTCTCTAAATTCATGAAACTCAGCCTATTCCAAACTCTTAGGCATAAGCACAGTATGCTGGAACTAAAAGTTTTGAGATCAATGTTTCCATATCTCACTACTAAACCCTGGAGCCATTTCATAGTCAGCAAGATCATAAATAATATACATATCTCTTGAATAAACTAAAAATAAAATTACCCCAGTTAAATATAACTGGAATCATAAATCTGTTACAAAGTCATACCATAGTAATTATTATAAAACCTAAGTGCCTGGGCCCTTCTCCCATCATAATTTCCTTGTCATTTAATTCAATGTAATATCACAAAATAAGTATGCACAGTTGTTTCTTAGCATAATTTCAGGTGCTAATATCCTAATTCAAAGTACAAAATAATTTTCGACTATGATGAAACAATTTTCATTTAAAATATATTTGATTGATCATATACTTGAATATTATATAGGTACATTATAATTATATGGGCTTTGGTTACATTCTAATTATACAACTATGTTTTAGGGATATAATACAAAGTGTATAAACATTAGTGATATTTCATGGCAATTAGCATGTAAATTTAAATGTCTATTTAAAATTAAAATGGTTTTACAGGTGAATTCTACCAAACAGTCAAAAAAAAATGAATATCTATCCTTCCCAAACCATTCCAAAAAATTGCAGAGAAAGAAATGCTTCCCAACTCATTCTATGAGTTAAGTATTATTCTCATACCAAAATCAGAGATGGATATCAAACAAAAAAAGAAAGTTACAGGCAAATATCACTGATGAACATAGATGTAAAAATTCTCAATACAATATTAACAAAACTAATTTGATAATATAGTAAAAGGATCATACACCATGATCAAGTGGGATTTATCCCAGGGATGCAAGGATGTTTTGATATCCACAAATCAATCAATGTGATTCATCACCTTAAAATTTGAAGATAAAATGCATATGATCATCTCAATAAATGTAGAAAAAAGGTTTTGACAAAATTCAACATCCATTCATGATAAAAACTCTCAGCAACATGGCTACAGAAGGAACATATCTCAATATAATAAAATCCACTTATGACAAGCCCACAGCTAACATCATATTCAAGGGTAAAAATCTGAAAACATTTTCCCTAAGATCAGCAACAAGATGAGGATGTCCACTTTTTTCCATTTTTATTCAACACAATATAGGAAGTCCCAGCCACAGCAATCAGACAAGAAAAATAAACAAGAGGAATCCAGCTGGAAAGGAAGAATTAAAACTATGATTGTTTGCAGATAACATGATACTACACATAGAAAACCTTAATGACACAACCAAAAAACTATGAGAACTCATCAATGAATTTGGTAAAATTGTAGGATATAAAATTAATGTACAGAAATCTGTTACATTTCAATGCACTAACAATAAACTATCAGAAATACAGATTAATAAAACAGTCCCATTTACAATCACATCAAAAGGAATAAAATACCTAGGGTTAAATCTAACTAAGGAGGTAAAGAATTATACTTGGAAAGCTATAAGATTAAAGAAATTGAAAAGGTGACAAACAGATGGAAATATACACCATGCTCATCAATTAGAATGATTAATATTGTTAAAACAACCATACTACTCAAAGCATCTATAGGTTCAGTGCAATCCTTATCAAAATATCAATGGTGTTTTTTCATAAGAACTAATAATTCTAAAATTTGTATGGAAATGCAAAATACTCCAAACAATCAAAAAAATATTATGAAAGAAGAATAAAGCTGGAGGTATCACATTTCCTAATTTCAAACTATACTACAAAACTACAATAATCAAAATGGTGTGGTACCGACATCAAAACAGTCATATAGATCAATAGAAGAGAATAGAGAGCCCAGAAATAAACTCACACATATATAAGAAATTAATCTACAAAAAAGGATGCAAGAATGTCCAATGGAGAAAAGACTGCCTCTTCAATAATCATGTTGGGAAAACTGAACTGCTACATGCAAAAGAATCAAACTGGACAACTTTCTCACACAATATACAAAAATAAACCCAGATGCACTAAAGACTTACATGTAAGACCTCAAATTATAAAATTTGTAGAAGGAAACATAGGTAGTAAGCTCTTTGACCTTGGTCTTAACAATATTTTTTTTGATATGTTTCCTCAGGCAAAGGAATCAGTCAATCAATCAATCAATAAACAAATGAGATTATATCAAAACAAAAACCTTTTGCACAGCAAAGAAGAAAACTATCAACAAAACTAAAAGCTTCCTACTGAATGGGAGATAATATTTGCAAATAATATGTCCAATAAGCTGGTCAATATCCAAAATATACAAAGAATTCATATAACTCAACATCAAAAAATACAAACAACCTGATTAAAATATGGACAGTTTTCCAAAGAAGACATTCAGATGGCCATCAGACACATGAAAAAATGGTCAAAATCATTAATCATCAGGGAAATGCAAATCTAAACCACAATGAGATATCACCTCATACCTGTAGAATAGCTATTATTGGAAGACAACAAATAACAAGTGTGGGGAAAAGGGAACACTTGTGCACTCTTGGTGGGAATGTAAATTTGTGCAGCCACTATTAAAAACATTACGAAGGTTCCTCAAAAAAATTAAAATAGAACTACCATATGATCCAGCAATTCCACACCTATGTATTTATCCAAAGAAAACAAAAACACTAATTTGAAAAGATATATGGACACCCATATTCATTGTAACATTATTTACAATAGTCAATATATGGAAGCAACCTAAGAGCTCATCAGTAGATGAGTGGATAATGAAGATGTGGTGTGTGTGTGTGTGTGTGTGTATGTATATGTATGTATATACATATACATACACACATACATATACATACACACACAATGGAATATTACTCAGTCATATAAAAGAATGAAATCTTGTTATTTGTGACAGCACAAATTACCCTAGAGGGTACTATGGTAAGTGAAATGAGTTAGTTAGGCAGAGAAAGACAAAAACTGTATGATTCCACTTATATGTGTAATTAAAACAACAACAACAAATGAGTAAACATAACTAAACAGAAGTAGATCCATACATACAGAGAACAAACAGGCAGTTGTCAGATGGGAGGGGGCGTGGAGGGAGAAGGGGAGATATTAAGAGGTACAAACTTTCAGTTACAAAAACGAACACATAGAGAAAGAGATCATATTACCAGGGGCAGAGGGAGAGGAGGTGGAATTGGATGAAGGTAGTCAAAAGGTACAAATTTCCAGTTATAAGATAAATATGTACTAGGGACAATATACATGATTAATATAATTAGCACTGCTATATGTTATATAAGAAAGTTGTTAAAAGGGTAAATTCTAAAACTTTCATCAAAAGGAAAATTTCTTTTTTTCTATTTCTTTAATTTTTAATCTCTGTAAGATGATAGATGTTCACTAAACATTGTGATAATCATTTCATGATGTAAGTCCAATCATTTACTGTACATCTGAAGCTGATAAAATGCTGTATGTCAATTATATCTTAATAGTGGAAGAAAAATAAAAATATACATGTTTAGTCTTGGCTGCAGGGAATTTAAACTATATAAATGTCTATTCATCCCTTCCAAATGTTTAATGTTTCGATTATACGAATCAATAGAAAGGATAAAGCAATTTGTAAATGGTGGATGCAGACATGTTTCTTTTATTATTGATCTTGTTTGTGTCCAGAGTAGAAATTAGAAAGAAAATCTCACCACATTAAAAAGCACTCACATGAGCTCTGGAAGAGTATATAATGCAACATCCAAGAGGACTTGAACATAGAGAAACCAGGTAAAAGAGAATATTCAACTTCCCATAGGAAAATTAACTTTAGTTTTGAAATACATCTTATTAAATATTTTGGAGATGTGAATCACCACTGTTTAGCAGATATTACCTCAATCTTATTTTCCTGTCTTCTTAGCTCTTCCAAATACAGGGCTGACTGAATAGCTTAAACAAATTTTGTTATTTGTATTACCAAATTTAGCATCCTAAATGGGAAAGGTGTTGTTGTTTTGTTTCTGTAATACCTGGAATATCTTTAGGGAAAATAAATTGCTTTCTATAAGGATAACTGCAGTGACCTCAATTTATAAGTGTTTATTAAATCATTTTTATAGGACATAGTAGTCATGCAAGATTCTGAAATCGAGTGAACTAGGATTCTAAAAACTTGGTATAACTATGTAGACCTATGCAAGCAAGTCTCCAATAGAATAATTCCCACTTTCTAACTTATTTTCTATTTTAATATTTCTGGCTGATCATCTAGACACTGAAGTTGATAGGTACCATAACATACATAAATAGATTTATTATCAGAAGTAGTGTAACAAATTTGTCACTACTCAAAGCAATTCAAAATCTAACTGAAAAGTTCTAGCCATTTTGTAAAGTGATTAAAAGAAAACTGCTAGTGCCAGGGAAATTTACCTAGGGTGGGGGGTGACACTGTCAGTTCACTGGAAGAATCAGTCTAAGCTGGCTCTAAATGAGAAATAAAGTTCTATTTCCTTGCAGTCTGGAAATGCTGAGCAAAAATGTCTTTGAGAAGGGTAGTTCTGTAGATTCTGTGTAATCACCAACAATTGCCTGAACAGAAATCTCACTTATGTGGAATTTCAGAAAAGGGCAAGAGATTCCCTCAAACTGCTTCCCCTCACAATCATTTCTTTTCTGTTGACATTCATAATGACAGTTTTGGAAAGGGGTCACTCATAATTTTTTCAAGGGAGAATTATATATTTTTAGTAATTTAGGGCTCATTTAGCTTAATTGAGCATTTTTTGTGTTCATTACATTTTAACATATATTTATTTTTAACCAAGGTCTACAGTCTTTAAAATGTCCCAAGAGCATTTGTAGGTAAGATAATTAAGTTAGCAACTTATGTACATGTGTTCTACACTTTACCAAATCCCCATTGCGATGACCAGGTGACATCAGTATAGGAGAAAACATGTAAGAATGCCAGGAACAAGGAAAGTGTACCATCTGCCTCACAGAAACTTTGAGGGATACCTGAAATTTAGGGCAGATGAGAACTGATTAGAAAAAGCACCCCTTACTGGGCCAACTCAAAAATTTGTCTCCTGATATTTCCTAGTTATTTTAGGAAATAAGTGGAAATTTCTGCAGCCCAGATTAAAATTTAATTTGCAGACATAAAGCCTAAAAAAATGATTTCTCATTTAAAAAATTAAGAAAATAGGCATTTAAAAATAATATTCTCATTTCAATTACAGGGTCTTGACAGAGTCCTGTATTGTTATTTTTCATCAGTACCTACCCAGGTTGAGAGTGGGTAATATGTGTGCCTACTGCCTTCCTTGGATGTGGTAGCCCTCTTTGGAATTGAATCCTGATTCTCCTCACATGTGGTCACCACAGTAGGCACCGAAACTACCATCAAAAGTTGATAGGGCAGATGATCAAATGGGTTGTCACCTCAATGGGGGACAGGCGATTGGCCCAAGGTTATCTAGAGTCACCAAAGCTGCCAGCACCCACCCCCTGGCTGGGGCTGGAGGGAGGCTGACCAGGTTGGTTTTGATCTGATAAATGCAAGCATCACCCCTGCAAAAGGGGTCAGCACCCGTCCATATGTATTAGCTCTACCACAGTTACCCAAGTAGGAGAGGAGCAAGCGACCAAAGGAACCATAACTGAATTAATGAGCCATTTACAGATTCACTGTACTGGGGTGCATACTTAGACATGCATAGCTTAATCTTTGAGACAACACCTATGGTCACATAATCTATGAAAAAGGAGGCCAGAATATAAAATGGAGCAAATATAGCCTCTTCAATAAGTGGTGCTGGGAAAACTGGACAGCTACCTGTAAAAGAAAGTAATTAGAACACTTCCTAACACGATACACAAAAATAAACTCAAAATGGATTAAAGACCTAAATGTAAGGCCAGACTCTATAAAACTCTTAGAGGAAAACATGGGCAGGACTTGCTTTACATAAATTACAGCAAGATCTTTTTTGACCCACTTCCTAGAGTAATGAGAAGAAAAACAAAAATAAACAATGCGACCTAATGAAACTTAAAAGCTTTTACACAGCAACGGACACCATAAATGAGATTAAAATACAACCCTCAGAATGGGAGAAAGTATTTGCAAAGGAAGCAACTGACAAGAGATTAATCTCCAAAATATACAAACAGCTAATGCAGCTCAATATCAGAAAAACAAACAACCCAATCCAAAAATGGTCAGAAGACCTAAATAGACATTTCTCCAAAGAAGACATACAGATGACCAACAAACACATTAAAAGGTGCTCATTATCACTAATTATTAGAGAAATACAAATCAAAACAACAATGAGGTATCACATCACACCAGTCAGAATGGCCATCATCAAAAAATCTACAAACAGTAAATGCTGGAAAGGGTGTGGAATAAACAGAATCTTCATGCATTGTTGGTGGGAATGTAAATTGATATATCCATTATGAAGAACAGTATGGAGATTCATTAAAAAACTAAAAATAGAACTACCATTTGATCCAGCAATCCCACTACTGGACATATACTCAAAGAAAACCATAATTCAAAAAGACATATGCACCCCAATGTTCATTGCAGCACTACTTACAGCAGCCAGGATATGGAAGCAACCTAAATGTTCATCAGCAGAGGAATGGATAAAGAAGATATGGTACAATGGAATATTACTCAGTCATAAAAAGGAACGAAATTGGGTCATTTGTAGAGGTGTGGATAGACCTAGAGATTGTCATGCAGAGTGAAGTAAGTCAGAAAGAGTAAAACAAATATCGTATATTAATGCATATATGTGGGATCTGAAAAAAATGGTATAGAGGACGGTATTTACAAAGCAGAAACAGGACCCAGATGTAGACAGCAAACGTATGGATACCAAGGGGGAAAGGGGGTGGTGGTGAGATGAATTGGGAGATTGGTATTGACATATATACAGTATTGATACTATGTATAAAATAGATAAATAATAAGAACCTACTGTATAGCACAGGGAACTCTACTCATGCTCTGTGATGACATAAATGAAAAGGAAATCCAAAAAAGAGGGTATATATGTATACGTATATCAGATTCACTTTGCTGTACAGTATAAATTAACACAATACTATAAAGCAACTGTACTCCAATAAAAACTAAATAAATAAATAAGGACTTCCTTAGTGGCACAGTGGTTGAAAATCTGCCTGCCAGGGCAGGGGACATGGGTTCAATCTTTGGTCTGGGAATATCCCACATGTCGTGGGATATTCCTAAGCCTGTGCACCACAACTATTGAGCCTGTGTTCTAGAGCCTGCAAACCACAACTACTGAGCCCACACACCACAACTATTGAAGCCTGTGTGCCTAGAGCCCATGCTCTGCAACAAGATAAGCCACTGCAATGAGAAGCCCACACACCACAATGAAGAGTAGCCCCAGCTTTCTCAACAAGAGAAAGCCCACACACAGCAACAAAGACCGAATGCAGTCTAAATAAATAAATAAATAACAAAATTAAAAAAATAATATAATTTCAGAAAAGTGATTTGATATGACAGAATAATTTTGAACAAACCAATAACATGAAATACCTTTTAAAATCTTCTCCAAGTATTATTTCCAATGAAGATGCTAGAATAATATTCTTTTACTGGCAAGTTTATTTAAATGTGGCAGGGCAGGAATACAGACTCAGAACAGACTTGAGGAAACAGGGAGGAAGTGGAAGCTGGGATGAAGGGAGAGAATAGCACTGACATATATACACTACCAAAGGTAAAATTGATGGCTAGTGGAAAGCTGCTACGTAGCACAGGAAAATCAACTTGATGTGTTGTGATGATCTAGAGGGGTGGGATAAGGAGGGTGGGAAGGAGGAGATATGGATATATATATATATACACATATAGCTGATTCACTTCGTTGTACAGCAGAAACTAACACAACATCATAAAGCAATTATACTCCAATAAAGATGTGAAAAAATTATGTAAGGCTTCTAAGCTTCTTTTATGAATCTAGCATAATTATAATGCTGAAACTTGAAGATGGTACCATAAATAGATCTATAGATTAATCTTACCAAGGGACATATATATATATTACTTTAAAAACATATATATATATATATATAAAATACTCAACAGCTAATAGAATTGATGCCATTAATCAAAGGATGATATACCCTTAAGCCTCTATCCATATGTTCTGTCACATTAGGACAAGGGAGGAAACCATATGATTTTCTTGATAATCTCTAATGAACAGTTAAACAA
The DNA here is from genome assembly GCF_003676395.1 of Aethalodelphis obliquidens. Classification (NCBI taxonomy): domain Eukaryota; kingdom Metazoa; phylum Chordata; class Mammalia; order Artiodactyla; family Delphinidae; genus Aethalodelphis; species Aethalodelphis obliquidens. Next base: position 834,661 of record NW_020838012.1, read on the forward strand.
AGTCAGCATTATTTCTTTCATGTTTTTCCTCTCAAATTATATTTAATTGTGCATAGTTGGAATAGTTTTACTAAATGAAAGGCTAGTACAATTATATCATTTATCACCACACATAATTTTCGAGAAGTTCTAGCCAGTGACAGGATAAAATAAAGGAGATGTATGAACTGTTATAAAAAATGTAATTATAACAAGCTCTAATGATATGATTATCTACTTAAAATGCCAAGAAAGTAATAAAAACTAAAAAAAAAAAAATGTTATCATGACATGGCCTATTACCAAATCCCTATAAAACCAAATAGCTGTTCTATATGCTATCAATAACTACTTGGAAAACATAATGGAAAAAGACTATCACAGTGACAATATAAAACACAAAATACTAAAAATAAATATGCTAGGCTTATATGTAAAGAAAACCACAAAATTATAATAAGTATAAATTAAAAATATATATTTTCTGAAAGTAAGATAAAAACATAAAACATGCAAAATTTCCATATAACTTATAAATTTAACATTGTTTAAACAAAATCTACAAAAGATAATTTTTTAACTTTATAAAATGGACTTTTAATATATAAGAAAGAAGACATGTTTAAATAAGTTGCTATACATTGCTTAAATCAAATAATGTATTCATCAAAAATACCACAAACAAAATTAAATTTCAAATATAAAAACATATTTATAACATCTACAATGTGAAGACATTAATATTCATTATATATAAAGAACTACTATTAAAAATCAATAGAAAAAGAGACCTTCAAGATGGTGGAAGTGTGAGACATGGAGATCACCTTCCTGCCCACAAACACATCAAAAATATAGCTACATGTAAAACAACTCCTACAGAACACCTATTGAATGCTGGCAGAAGACCTCAGACTTCCCAAAAGGCAAGAAAATCCCCATGTACCGGGGTAGGGCAAAATAAAAAAAGAAAAAACAGAGAGAAAAGAATAAGGATGGGACCTGCACATCTGGCAGGGAGCTGTGAAGGAGAAAACGTTTCCACACACTAGGAAGCCCCTTCAATGGCAGAGACAGGGGTTGAGTTGAGAGGAAGGTCTGGAGCCATGGAGGAGAGTGCAGCAACAAGGGTGCAGAGAGCAATGTGGAGAGAGTTTCTCACAGAGGATTGATGCCAACCAAAACTCACTGACCTGAAACACTTGTCTGCTTACCCGCTGGAGTGGGAGCGAGTTGAGAGCTGAGTCTTGGGCTTCGGAGGTCAGATCTCAGGGAGAGGACTGGGGTTGGCTGCATGAAGACAGCCTGAAGGGGGCTAGTGCACCAGAGCTAGCCAGGAAGGAGTCCGGGAAAAAGTCTGCACCTGCTGAAGAAGCAAGAGATCATTGTTTTGGGGTATGTGAGGAGAGGGGATTCCTTCCTCATGAGCTGACAGAAGGCAGAACACCACTTAAGTGAGCTCCAGAGATGGATGTGAACCACTGCTATCAGTCCTGACCCCAGAGATGGGCATGAAACTTTAATGCTGCTGCCACTGCCACCAAAAATCCTGTGTGCAAAGACAGATCACTACCCCTCCACACCCGGGTGCCTGTGCAGCACGCCACTGCCAAGGTCCCAAGATCCAGGGACAATGTCCCTGGGAGAGCACAGAGCACAACTCAGGCTCTTGCAATATCACAGTGGCCTCTGCCACTGCAGGCTCACCCCACATTCCAAATACAGCTTCTGTACTCTTCAACTCCCCAGGCTGAGTGAGGAAGACAGGTCTAATCAGAGACTGCTTTAACCACCCCGTCTGGTCATGGAAAAGACACCTGAGGGCTACCTATGCACAGGAGTGGGGCCAAAACCAAAGCTGAACCCCAGGAGCTGGGCGAACAAAGAAGAGAAAGGGAAATTTCTCAGTGCAGCCTCAGGAGCAGCAAATTAAAACCCCACAATCAACTTGATAAACTCTGCATTGGTGGAATACCTGGATAGACAACAAGTGTTACCAAAATTGAGGCAGTGGACTTTGGGAGCAACTGGAGACTTGGGGTGTGCTTACTGTGACTGATTTATTTCTGATTTTTATGTTTATATTAGTTTAGTTTTTAGTGCTTGTTATTGTTGGTGGATTTGTTTATACGTTTGGTTGTTCTCTTCTTTTCTTTTATTATTGTTTTATCTTTAATTAATTTATTCATTTATTTATATATTTATTTTATTTTTATTTTTTACTTTTTTTCCTTTATTTTTCTCCCATTTCTTCTGAGCTGTGTGGTTGGCAGGGTATTGGCGCTCTGTTCGGTGTCAGGTCTGAGCCTCTGAGATAGGAAAGCCAAGTTCAGGACATTGGGCCACCAGAGACATCCCAGCCCCATACAATACCACTTGGCAAGAGGTCTCCCAGAGATCTCCATCTCAACACTAAGACCCAGAACCACTCAATGGCCTGCAAGCTCCAGTGTTGTATGTGCCATGCCAAACAACTAACAAGACAGGAACAAAACCCCACCCATTAGCAGAGAGGAAGTCTAAAGTCATACTAAGTTCACAGACACACCAAAGCACAGCACCAGATGCGGACCTGTTTACAAGAAACACAAGTTCCAACCCCATCCACCAGAACACCCGCACCAGTCCCCTCTACCAGGAAGCCTATGCATATGCAACACACTGAATCCACTTTACCCACTGGGCGCAGACCAAAAAGCAAAGGGAACTACAAATCTGCAGCCTGCGAAAAGGAGACCCCAAACACAGTAAATTATACAAAATGAGAAGACAGAAATATGTAGCAGATGAAGGAGTAAGGTAAAAACCCACTAGACAAAACAAATGAAGAGGAACTAGGCAGTCTACCTGAAAAAGAATTCAGAGTAATGATAGTAAAGATCCAAAATCTTGAAAATACAATGGAGAAAGTACAAGAAACATTTAACAAAGACATTTACCATTTAACAAGAGAAGGAAAAGGCCTATAAAACAAACCCCCCAAAACTAAGAAAATGATAATAGGAACATACATATCTATGATTACCTTAAATGTAAATGGATTAAATGTTCCAACCAAAAGCCATACACTGGCTGAATGGATACAAAAACAAGACCCATATGTATGATGTTTACAAGAGACCCACTTCAGAACTAGGGACACATACAGACTGAAAATGTGGGGATGGAAAAAATATACAATGCAAATGGAAACCAAAAGAAAGCTGGAGTAGCAATTCTCATATCAGACAAAATAGACTTTAAAATAAAGACCATTACAAGAGACAAAAAGGACACTACATAATGATCAAGGGTTCACTCCAAGAAGATATAACAATTCTAAATATTTATGCATCCAACATAGGAGCACCTTAATGCATAAGGCAAATGCTAACAGCCATAAAAAGGGAAATTGACGGTAACACAATCATAGCAGGGACTTTAACACCTCCCTTTCACCAATGGACAGATCAACCAAAATGAAAATAAATAAGGAAACACAAGCTTTAAATGACACATTAAGCAAGATGGACTTAATTTATATTTATAGGATATTCCATCCAAAAACAACAGAATACACTTTCTTCTCAAGTGCTCATGGAACATTCTCCAGAATAGATCATATCTATCTACAATTGCAAAATATAAAATAAAATGTATATCACAAATCAAGCCTTGATAAATTTAAGAAAATGAAATCAAATCAGCTATCTTTTCCAACCACAATGCTATGAGACTAGATATGAATTACAGGGGAAAAAATGTAAAAAATAAATACAAACTAATGAAGGCTAAACAATACACTACTAAATAAACTGGAGATCACTGTGGAAGTCAAAGGAAAAAATCAAAAAAACACCTAGAAAAAAATGACAATGAAAACAAGATGACCCAAAATCTATGGGTTGCAGCAAAAGCAGTTCTAAGAGGAAAGTAGATAGCAATACAATCCCACCTCAAGAAACAAGAGAAACCACAAATAAATAACCTAAACTTACACCTAGAGCAATTAGTGAAAGAATAATAAAAAAAAAAAAACCCAAATTTAGGAAAAGGAAAGAAATCATAACGATCAGATCAGAAATAAATCCAAGAGAAATGAAGGAAAATATATCAAAGATATATAAAATTAAAAGTTGTTTCCTTGAGAAGATAAAATTGATAAACCATTAGCCAGACTCATCAATAAAAAAATGGAGACTCAAATGAACAGAATTAGAAATGAAAAAGGAGAAGTAACAACTGACACTGCAGAAACACAAAGGATTATGAGAGATTACCACAAGCAACTATATGCCAATAAAATGGACAACCTGGAAGAAATGGACAATTTCTTAGAAAAGCACAACCTTCTGAGACTGAACCAGGAAGAAATAGAAAATATAAACAGACAAACCACAAGTACTGAAATTGAAACTGTCATTAAAAATCTTTCAACAAACCAAACCCTAGGACCAGGTGGCTTCACAGGTGAATTCTATCAAACATTTAGAGAAGAGCTAACACCTACCCTTCTCAACCTCTTCCAAAATATAGCAGAGGGTGGAACACTCCCAAACTCATTCTACTAGGCCACCATCATCCTGATATCAAAAACAGACAAAGATAAAACTGAAAAAGAAAACTACAGGCCAATACCACTGATAAATATACATGCAACAATCTTTAACAAAGTACTAGCAAACAAAATCCAGCACCACATTAAAACAATCATACACCATGATCACGTGAGGTGTATCCCAGTAATGCAAGGATCCTTCAATATACGCCAGTCAAAAAATGTTATACACTATGTTAAAAATTTGAAAGATAGGGCTTCCCTGGTGGCACAGTTTTTGAGAGTCCTCCTGCTGATACAGGGGACACGGGTTCGTGTCTTGCCCCGGTCCGGGAAGATCCCACATGTCACGGAGTGGCTGGGCCTGTGAACCATGGCCTCTGGGCCTGCATGACCAGAGCCTGTGCTCTGTAATGGGAGAGGCCACAACAGTGTGAGGCCCATGTACAGCAAAAAAAAAAAAAAAAAAAAAATAAGTAAATAAATAAATTGAAGGATAAAAACTATGTGATAATCTCAATAGATGCAGAAAAATCTTTTGACAAAATTCAACACCCATTTATGATAAAAGCCCTTGAGAAAGTAGGCATAGAGTGACCTTACCTCAACATAATAAAGGCCATATATGACAGACCCATAGCAAACATCATTGTCAATGGTGAAAATTGAAACCATTTCCTAAAGTCAGGAACAAGACAAGCATGACCACTCTCACCACTATTATTCAACATAGGTGTGAAATTTTTAGCCACGCCAATCAGAGAAGAAAAAGAAATAAAAGGAATCTGAATTGGAGAAGAAGAAGTAGAACTGTCACTGTTTGCAGATGACATGATACTATACATAGAGAATCCTAAAGATGCTACTAGAAAACTACTAGGGGTAATCAATGAATTTGGAAAAGTAACAGGATACAAAATTAATACACAGAAATCTCTTGCATTCCTATACACTAATGATGAAAAATCTGAAAGAGAAATTAAGAACCACTACCATTTACATTGGAACAAAAAAATAAAATTGAAAGGAATAAATTTACCTAAGGAGACAAAAGACCTTTATTCAGAAAACTATGAGACACTGATGAAAATAATTAAAGATGATAAAAACAGATGGAGAGATATACCATGTTCTTGGATTGGAAGAATCAATATTGTGAAAATGACTATACTACCCAAACAATCTACAGATTCAGTCCAATCCCTATCAAGCTACCAATGGCGTTTTTCACAGAACTAGAACAAAATATTTTACAATTTGTATGGAAACACAAAAGACTCCGAATTGCCAAAGCAATATTGAGAAAGAAAAATGGAGCTGGAGGAATCAGGCTTTTGGACTTTGGATTATACTTGAAAGCTACAGTATTCAAGAGAGTATGGTACTGGAACAAAAACAGAAATATTGATCAATGTAACAGGATAGAAAGCTCAGAGATAAACCCATGTCCATACAGTCACCTTATCTTTGATAAAGGAGGCAAGAATATACAATGGAGAAATGACAACCACTTCAATAAATGGTGCTGGGAAAACTGGACAGCTACATGTAAAAGAATGAAATTAGAACACTCCATAACAACATACACAAAAATAAACTCAAAATGGATTAGACACCTAAATGTGAGGCCAGACACTGTAAAACTCTTAGAGGAAAACATAGGCAGAACACTCTATGACATAAATCAGAGGAAGATCCATTTTTTACCCACCTCCTAGAGAAATGGGAAAAAAACCAAAAATAAATAAATGGGACTTAAAGAAACAAAAGCTTTTGCACAGCAAAGGAAACCATAATCAAGATGAAAAGACAACCCACAGAATGGGAGAAAATTTTTGCAAATGAAGCAACTGACAAAGGATTAAGATCCAAAATATACAAGCAGCACATACAGCTCAATATCAAATAAACAAAAAATCCAATGCAAAAATGGGCAGAAGACCTAAATAGACATTTCTCCAAAGAAGATATACCAATTGCCAAGAAACCCATGAAAAGATGCTCAGTATCATTAATCATTAGAGGAATGCAAATCAAAACCACAATGAGGTATCACCTCACACCGGTCAGAATGGCCATCATCAAAAAATCTACAAACAATAAATGCTGGAGAGGGCGTGGAGGAATGGGAACCCTCTTGCATTGTTGGTGGGAATGTAAATGGATACAGCCACTATGGAGAACAGTATGGAGGTTTCTTAAAAAACTAAAAATAGAACTACCAACGACCCAGCAGTCTCACTACTGGGCATATACCCTGAGAAAACCATAATTCAAGCAGAGTCATGTACCACAATATTCACTGAAGCACTATTTACAATAGCCAGGACATGGAAGCAACCTAAGTGTCCATCAACAGAGGAATGGACAAAGAAGATATGGCACATATATACAATGGAATATTACTCAGCCAAAAAGAAACAAAATTGAGTTATTTGTAATGAGGTGCATGGACCTAGAGAGTGTCATACAGAGTGCAGTATGTGAGAAAGAGAAAATACAAATACCATATGTTAACATATATATATGGAAGCCAAACAAACAAAAATAGTTCTGATGAGTCTAGGTGCAAGACAGGAATATATACACAGATGTAGAGAATGGACTTGAGGACACAGGGAGGGGGAAGGATAAGTGGGATGAAGTGAGAAAGTAGCATTGATATATATACACTACCAAAGGTAAAGTAGATATCTAGTTGGAAGCAGCTGCACAGCACAGGGAGATCAGTTTGGTCCTTTGTGACCACCTAGAGAGGTGGAATAGGGAAGGAGGGAGGGAAATGCAAGAGGGAGGATATATGGCGATATATGTATACATATAGCTGATTCACTTTGTTATACAGTGGAAACTAACACAACATTGTAAAGCAATTATACTCCAATAAAGATGTTTATAAAAATCCATAGAAATTGGGTAAATAGCAGTCCCTATCATATATTTTATATATATATATATATATATATAAAATATTATATATATATATTCAGTAAATCCAGTCTATTGGGTAAATAGCAGTCCTGATCATATATAATATATATATTATATATATATTATATATATATATTCAGTAAATCCACTGAAGTGTTAGTAGTAATATAAGACACCCACATGAAACAGTGCAGGGTTTCCAGTTTTGCTCATTAATTGCCAAATTATTTTAATAATAGTGTAGGTGAAGATATGATAAACTTTTGAGGTTGTTTTTGAAAATAGATATTATCAAGGCTTTGACTAAGCATGGGTGTCTTTTATCACTGAAAATTTTGTTTTTAAATGACTGCCCTGCCCGCTACTAAATTGTAATTATGAGCAAACAATTAATTTTTATTTTTCTTACTCTTCTTAACTGTACAATTTGGATAATAATGCCTAACTCACAGAATTTGGGACATTAAAAAATCTTGAATCACCTGGTAACATGAATATGAAGTAAACAATAATTGTTCAATATATTGTTAGTATCATTACTATTATTTTTATTATCACTGTAGGTTTGTTTATAATCTAAGGACCTTCAAATTAGGCTTCAGTGTGTCTTCTTCCTCTTTTTTTTTAGTATCATTCTTTAAAATGTATGAATAACAAGCTCCTCTATTTTTGATCAGTTTTGTTTTAGTTGTTTTCATATTTTTGAGTTTTGCAGCATGTTTTGAACAGACAGGGAATCTGTTTAGAGGAAACTACTGTAAGTGTAACCTAAGTGTGTTCAATGAATACTAATCCACTGAGTTTTTCCAGTTGGTTTTGCCATAGTTAGACTATTAATATAACCAAATCATGTTTAAGTTTTTTTAACATCTTTATTAGAGTATAATTGCTTTACAATGGTTTGCATGTTTAATTTTTAATAAATTGGTCTGCATTCTATTAGGAATAATCCCACCTCAGATATACCTCACTGACTGCCATGATGCCAATATGCAAAGCTATGGTATGTGCTGTAAAAAGTCACAAGACTGAACCTTTATAATTTTAATATTAAATTATGCATAATGCTGGGAGTGTAAACAAATTCCTCTTTTGTGTATGCAGGCTACTTAATTTAGCTTTGACTAAGTTTATTGTCTTTTATTTTTGAATCTGCAATACATATTAACAGAGCCAACTCTTTACAGGATTTTGATGCAGAGATAATGTTTCCTCTTTACTTGTATTCCTCTTCCTTCACTATGCCTCCATTCCCTTTTTGCCTTCTCTTCCCACTGCTTCATGCTATTCCATTCTGCCTTCACTAGTTTTGCAATCATTGGAGAAGCCCTATGCTGTATTTTCTTTAAAAATGTCTTCCTCCTGGGAAAACTGGGGGACTCTCTGCTGGACAGCTGCACTGTACATACCCTGTCTCCACCCCCAGCCCCAGGGAGAGGCTGACCAGACTGCCTGTCCTGCAAGGAGCTCCCTGCCCGCATTCTAGGACCATCCCAAGTCTGTGGGAGACAGATAATTATTCAGAGATTTAAATTTTAAAAAGATGATAAAATTTGAGAAAAAAACCAAAAAAACAAAAAAACTTACCTGTCCTGCATTCCCTTTCTTCAGGTTCCTGCTAAATTACTGAAGTTAATCTGAATTAAGTTAAATTTAGTTGGCCTTCCTAGACATTAATGGATTTGTCTGTTACTCCATCTTGATAACATCCTATTTCAAGCATGACTTTTAATGACTAATGGTAGCATTTCAGCACCAGCTTGAACATTAAGGAGGGTCATTTGGATCACAGTATCTTCCATCACATTTTAAAAGACAGGGTTATGTGAGTGTTTGTCCCAAGTATTAGTCTTCTACTGATGCCATAACAAGTTACCACAAACTTAGCAGTCTGTAACAAAAATTTATTGTGTCATAGTTCCATATGTCAGAAGTGTTAGTAGGCTCAGCTAGTTTCTTTTGTCTGATTAATCACAAAGCAGAGGTCTAGGTTTTAGTCAGCTGGGGTTTTATCTGAAGATTCTGGCAGGAAATTCACTTCCAGGGTCATTCAGGTTGTTGGCAGAATTCAGTTCCCTACTGATGAAGGACTGGGGTTCCCTATTCCTTGCTATCTGTCAGCCAGTAGTCATTCTTAGCTTCTAGATACCAGCCATATTCCCTGGCTTTTGACCTCCTCCATCCTAAAATTGAGCAATGGTGGTGGGCCAAGTCCTCCACATGCATTGAATCTCTCTGACTCCCCTTTCTGCCGTATCTTTTCAGTTTCCTTTTTGGCCATGTTCATTCTCTCTCACTCCAACTTTGGTAAAGGACCCCTGTGATCACATTGCACCCACCAGAATGACCCAAGATCATCTCTTTATCTGAAGGTCTATAACCTTAATTATATCTGCAAAGTGCCTTTTGCCATATAAGGTAACATATTGCAGGTTCCAGAGAATAGAATGTAGATATTTTGAGGGTCCATTTATTTGGTCAGCCACACTCCACATATGTGGGAATTTGACTAACAGTATTCTAGAGTTAGAAAGGTGACCTAATTTGTAAAAATAGACCTTGAGGCACTCTCAAACATGAGACTCTTTGGCTCTCTTGTATAACTTTATACACAAGAACAGGAACTCACCTACTTTTTCCTTGGACCATAGGAAGTAGTTGTATCTACAGCTTTTGTGTGTTTGGTGAGGGGAGGAGAAGTCTTGTTTATACATCTTTACTTACCAAAGACTAGAAGGTGGATGTCTTGTGCCATATGGGTTACGACTTTCATGACTTTTAGACCTGTCAGTGGTAGGATCAAACTTGTTTCATACTCAGAAGCTTGCAGCAGAGTGTTGAGGCACAGGGTAGGCCACCCTAAAGTATACCTCAATGGCATATTAATTATTTTGAATCAGAGTTACTTAAGAAATGGCCAACACAAGAGGAACACTCTGACACTCCTTTTTGTCTTTCTGAAAGCAGGAGATAAATCTCTCCTGTGAAAGGTGCATTCCCTGCATCTGAAGGTAGAAAAACACCTTTATCTGCAAAGATAGGGGATTTGGGGCAAGAAGCCTGTATAGATAAAGCCTGTTAGTTTTTAAATTTACTACCTTAAGCCTAAGCTCTGTTTAGATTCTTCACTAACTTGGTACCCCAAACCTAACTTTCTTTGTCCTGTCATTTCCTCACAAATTTATTAGTTTTTGTATAAAATGTATAAAAGCTGCCTGCTTTGGCTACTTCTTAGGTCCCATTTCTATGAGACCTCTATGTGCATGAATTAAAATTTCTTTTTTTTTTTTCCCCTGTTAATCTGTCTGGTATCAATTTTATTATTGGTCCAGTCACAAGAACTCAAGAGTGGTAGAGGAGAAAATTTTCCCCTCCCAGCTGTAGCAATCAAGGAAACCATCTATAAAAATGTTTTTATCTCTGGGATGGGGCCTCTTTTCCCAATATATTCTTCAGGGTCCTAACTGTCCATAGGCAGTCAAGTCATGCATCAGTGAGGGTGGGGTTATACAAAAGCTGTCATTAGCAATGAGGAAAATTGTTAAACATCTAGGGAACAGATGCTTGTTCCTAACCATTCACCCCCATGCCCACAACTTTTGCTTCCTCATTCATTCATTAATTCATTCATCCCACAATAATCTGGGAAGCTTCTACTAAGTGTCAGGCACTACTTTGCTGCTGAGGTTACATCTGTTAAGAAGTTAGACAAATTCCCATCTTTGAGAAGACTTTTTATTTATTATTGGAAGCAGTCAATAAACAAAACAATAGATATGTAGAAAAACAGTATAGGAAATGTATTCATATTACATAGAGAGAATAATGTAATGGTTAAAGTGAGGGATAAAGATTGGCTATAACTTTATTTTCTTAAACATCTTTAGTGGAGTATAATTTTTTATACTGTTGTGTTTGTTGCTGTATAACAAAGTGAATCAGCTATACATATACATATATCCTCATATCACCTGCCTCTTGCGTCTCCCTCCTACGCTCCCTATCCCATCCCTCTAGGTGGTCACAAAGCACCAAGCTGATCTCCCTGTACTATGCAGCTGCTTCCCACTAGCTATCTATTTTACATTTGGTAGGGTATATATGTCCATGCCACTCTCTTACTTCATCCCAGCTTACCCTTCCACTCCTCATGTCGTCAACTCCAATCTCTACGTCTGCGTCTTTATTCATGTCTTGCCCCTAGGTTCGTCAGAACAAATTTTTTTTTTTTTTTTTTAGATTCCGTGTATATGTGTTACAATACAGTATTTGTTTTTCTCTTTCTGGCTTACTTCACTCTGTATGAAAGACTCTAAGTCCATCCACCTCACTACAAATAACTCAATTTAGTTTATTTTTATGGCTGAGTAACATTCCATTGTATATATGTGCCACATCTTCTTTATCCATTCATCTGTCTATGGACAATTAGTTTGCTTCCATGTCCTGGCTATTGTAAATAGTGCATCAATGAACATTGTGGTACATAACTCTGTTTGAATTATCGTTTTCTCATGATATATGCCCAGTAGTGGGATTGCAGGCTCATATAATAGTTTTATTTTTAGTTTTTTAAGGAACCTCCATACTGTTCTCTATAGTGGCTGTATCAGTTTACATTCTCACCAACAGTGCAAGAGGGTTCTCTTTTCTCCACACCCTCCCCAGCATTTATTGTTTGTAGATTTTTTCATGATGGCCATTCTGACTGGTGTGAGATGATACCTCAGTGTAGTTTTGATTTGCATTTCTCTAATGATTAATGATGTTCAGCATCCTTTCATGTGTTTGTTGGCAAATGATATATCTTCCATGGAGAAATGTCTATTTAGGTCTTCTGCCCATTTTTGGACTGCACTGTTTTTTTTGATATTGAGCTGCATGAGCTGCTTGTAGATTTTGGAGATTAATCCTTTGTCAGTTGCTTCATTGTCAAATATTTTCTCCCATTCTGAGGGTTGTCTTTCCATTTTGTTTATGGTTTAATTGCTGTGTAAAAGCTTTGAAGTTTCATTAAGTCCCATTTGTTTATTTTTGTTTTTATTTTCATTTATTTAGGAGATGGGTCAAAAAGGATCTTGCTGTGATTTATGTCATAGAGTGTTTGGCCTATGTTTTCCTCTAAGTGTTTTATAGTGTCTGGCCTTACATTTAGGTCTTTAATTAATTTTGAGTTTATTTTTGTATATGGTGTTAAGAAGTGTTCTAATTACATTATTTTACATGTAGCTATCCACTTTTCCCAGCATCACTTATTGAAGGGCCTGTCTTTTCTCCATTGTATATTCTTGCCTCCTTTATCAAAGATAAGGTGACCGTATGTGTGTGGGTTTGTCTCTGGGATTTCTATCCTGTTACCTTGATCTATATTTCTGTTTTTGTGAAAGTACCATACTGTCTTGATTACTGTAGCTTTGTTGTATAGTCTGAAGTCATGGAGCTTGATTCCTCCAGCTCCATTTTTCTTTCCCAAGATTGCATTGTCTATTCAGGAGCTTTTGTGTTTCCATACAATTTGTGAAAGTTTTGTTGTAGTTCTGTGAAAAATGCCAGTGGTAATTTGATAGGGATTGCATTGAATCTGTAGATTGCTTTGGGTAGTATAGACATTTTCACAATATTGATTCTTGCAATCCAAGAAGATGGTTTATCTCTCAATCTGTTTTTATCATCTTTAATTTATTTCATCAGTTTCATAGTTGTCTGCATACAGGTCTTTTGTCTCCTTAAGTACGTTTATTCTGAGGTATTTTATTCCTTTTGTTGCAATGGTAAATGGGAGTGTTTCCTTAATTTCTCTTTCAGATTTTTCATCATTAGTGTATAGGAATGCAGGAGATTTCAGTGCATTAATTTTGTATCCTGCTACTTTACCAGATCCATTGATTACCCCTAGTAGTTTTCTGGTAGTGTCTTTAGGATTCTCTTTGTATAGTATCATGTAATCTGCAAACAGTGACAGCTTTACTTCTTCTTTTCCAATTTGTATTCTTTTTTATTTCTTATTCATCTCTGATGCTGTGGCTAAAACTTCCAAAACTATGTTGAATAATATTCGTGAGAGTAGGCAACCTTGTCTTGCTCCTGATCTTAGTGGAAATGCTTTCAGTTTTTCACCTTTAAGAATGATGTTTGCTGTGGGTTTGTCATATATGGCCTTTATTATGTTGAGGTAAGTTCCCTCTATGCCTACTTTCTGCAGGGTTTTTATCATAAATGGGTGTTGAAGTTTTTCAAAAGCTTTTTCTGCATCTATTGAGATTATAATATGGTTTTTATCTTTCAGTTTTTTAATATGGTGTATCACATTGATTGACTTGTGTATATTGAAGAATCTTTGAATTCCTGGGATAAACCCCACTTGATCATATTGTATGATCCTTTTAATGTGCTGCTGGATTCTGTTTGGTAGTATTATTTTGAGTATTTTTGCATCCATGTTCATCAGTGACATTGGCCTGTAGTGTTCTTTTCTTGTGACTTCTTTGTCTTGTTTTGGTAACAGGGGGATGGTGGCCTCGTAGAATGTATTTGAGTGTTCCTCCCTCTGCTACAATTTGGAAGAGTTTGAGAAGGATAGGTCTTAGCTCTTCTTTAAATGTCTAATAGAATTTTCCTGTGAAGCCATCTCGTCCTGAGGTTTTGTTTGTTGGAATATTTTTAATCACAATTTCAATTTCAGTGCTTGTGATTTGTCTGTTTATATTTTCTATTTCTTCCTGCTTCAGTCTTAGAAGGTTATGCTTTTCTACAAATTTGTCCATGTCTTCCAGGTTGTCCATTTTACTGACAGATATTTGCTTGTAGTAATCTCTTATGATCCTTTGTATTTCTGCCGTGTCAGCTGTTACTTCTCTTTTTTCATTTCTAATTCTGTTGATTTGAGTCTTCTCCCTTTTTTTCTTGATGTGTCTGACTAGTGTTTTATCAATTTTGTTTATCTTCTCAAAGAACCAGCGTTTAGTTTTATTGATCTTTGCTATAGTATCCTTCATTTATTTTTTATTTATTTCTGATCTGATCTTTATGATATCTTTCCTTCTGCTAGCTTTGGGGTCTTTTTGTTCTTTCTCAAATTGCTTTAGGTGCAAGGTTGGCTTGTTTATTTGAGATTTTTCTTGTTTCTTGAGGTAGGATTGTATTGCTATAAGCTACACTCTTAGAACTGCTTTTGCTCTGTCCCATAGGTTTGGGGTCATCACGTTTTCATTGTAATTTGTTACTAGGTATATTTTGATGTCCTCTTTGATTTGTTTAGTGATCTCTTGGTTAATTAGTACTGTATTGTTTAGCCTCCATGGGTTTCTATATTTAAAGTTGTTTTCCCCTGTAATTGATATCTAGTCTCATAGCATTGTGGCCAGAAAAGTTACTTGATATGATTTCAGTTTTCTTAAATTTACCAAGGCTTGATTTGGGACCAAGATATGATCTATCCTGGAGAATGTTCCATGAGCACTTGAGAAGAAAGTGTATCCTGTTGTTTTGGGATGGACTGTCCTATAAATATCAATTAAGCCCAACTTGTTTAATGTATCATTTAAAGGTTGTGTTTCCTTATTTGTTTTAATTTTGGTTGATTCATCCATTGGTGAAAGTGGGGAGTTAAAGTCCCCTAGTATTATTTTACTACTGTCCATCTCCCCTTGTATGGCTGTTAGCACTTACCTTATGTATTGTAGTGCTCCTATGTTGGGTGCATAAATATTTACAATTGTTATATCTTCTTCTTGGATTGATTCCTTGATCATTAGAGTGTCCTTCTTTCTCTCTTCTAATACTCTTTATTTTAAAGTCTATTTTGTATGATATGAGAATGCTACTCCAGCTTTCTTTTGATTTCCATTTGTACAGAATATCTTTTTCTATACCCTCATTTTCAGTCTGTATGTGTCCCTAGGTCTGAGGTGCGTCTCTTGCAGACATCATACATACAGGTCTGGTTTTTGTATCCATTCAGCCAGTCTATGGTTTTTTATTGGAGCATTTAATTCATTTATATTTAAGGTTATTATAGATATGTATGTTCCTATTACTATTTTCTTAATTGTCTTAGATTTGTTTTTGTACGTCTTTTCCTTTTTTTTCATTTCCTGCCTAGAGAATTTATTTTACCATTTGTTGTAATGCTGGTTTTATGGTGTAAATTCTCTTTGCTTCTGATTGTCTGTAAAGATTTTAATTTCTCCATCAAATCTGAATGAGATCCTTGCTGGGTAGAGTAATCTTGTTTGTAGGCTTTTCCTTTTCATCACTTTAAATATGTCCTGCCACTCCCTTCTGACTTGCAGTGTTTCTGCTGAAAGATCTCTGTTAACCTTAAGAGATTCCCTTGTATGTTATTTGTTTTTTTTCCCTTACTGCTTTTAATATTTTTTCTTTGTTTTTAATTTTTGATAGTTTGATTAATATGTGTCTTGGCATGTTTCTCCTTGGACTTATCCTGTATGGGACTCTCTGCACCTCCTGGACTTGATTGACTATTTCCTTTCCCATGTTAGGGACGTTTTCATCTATAATCTCTTTAAATATTTTCTCAGTAACTTTCTTTTTCTCTTCTTCTTCTGGGACCCATATAATTTGAGTGTTGTTGCATTTCATGTTGTCCCAGTGTTCTCTGAAACTGTCCTCAATTCTTTTCATTCTTTTCTTTATTCTGCTCTGCAGTAGTTATTTCCATTATTTTATCTTCCAGGTCATTTATTTGTTCTTCTTTCTCAGTTATTCTGGTATTGATTCCTTCTAGAGAATTTTTAATTTCATTTATTGTGTTGTTCATCATTGTGTGTTTGGTCTTTGGTTTTTCTGGGTCTTTGTTGAACGTTTATTGTATTTTCTCCATTCTATTTCCAAGACTTTGGTTAATCTTTACTGTCATTACTCTGAATCATTTTTCAGGTAGACTACATATTTCCTCTTCATGTTTTTTGTCTGGTGGGTTTTTACCTTGCTCTTTCATCTGCTCTGTATTTGTCTGTCTTATCATTTTGCTTAACTTACTGTGCTTGGGGTCACCTTTTCACAGGATGCAGGTTCATAGTTCACTTTTTTTTGGTGTCTGCTCCCAGTGTGTAAGGTTGGTTCAGTGTGTTGTGTAGGCTTCCTGGTGGAGGGGACTGTTGCCTGTGTTCTGGTGGATGGGCTGGATCTTTCTTTCTGGTTGGCAGGACCTTGTCCAGTTGTGTGTTTCAGGGTATCTGTGAACTTAGTATGATTTTAGGCAGCCCCTCTGCTAATGAGTAGGGTTGTGTTCCTGTCTTGCTAGTTTGGCATGGGATGTTCAGCATTGGTGCTTGCTGGTCGTTGAGTGGAGCTGAGCCTTAGCGTTGAGACAGAGATGTCTGGGAGAGCTCTCACCAATTGATATTATATGGGGCCATGAAGTTTCTGGTGGTCCAATGTCCTGAACTCAGCTCTCCCACCTCAGAGGCTCAGACATGACACCCAGCCAGAGCACCAAGACCCTGTTATCCACACGACCAGGTATGTGGGGAGTTTCTTGCCTTTGGGAAGTCTGAGGTCTTCGGCCAGTGTTCAGTAGGTGTTTTGTAGGCATTGTTCCACATGTAGATGTATTTTTTATTTATTTGTGGGGAGGATGGTGATTTTTACATCTTACTGCTCCACCATCTTGTAGGTCTCCCAAAGATTGGCTATAACTTTAAATGGGATATTAGAAAAAAACTCTGAAGGAAAAATTCCTAATGTAAACAGAAGAGATAACTCATGTTTCCAGATATCCTAAAAATTATAAAGCATCACCCCAGGTGAGATATATCTTGGGGCTATTTCAACAATACTAATAATAGTGGTAATATATTTATTATATGAAAAATCCTTTACTTTTTAAAAAAAGGGGATAAAATTATAAATTAGAAAAAGGGATAAAATTATGCAAAACAAAATGAAGCAGTATTTGGCATATAAGATAAGTTGAGGTTGCCATAATTCATACTGGTAAGAATATATATCATTATTGCTTGCTTTGACTTAGAGTCTGGAGGGAAGGAAATACAAAAATTTAAAGCTTCTGCCAGTTCCTTAGATCTAAAAGTTGAGACTCAGAGGAGTTGGTGTTCCTATTTCAGAAAAAAACATTCATAGATCTTTGGATATGCCAATTTGCAGAGGAGATCAAAATTCCTTTGCATAGAGCATGAAGGGGACTAGGAGTGTAGGAGTCTGAGAAAATGGAGGGGAAAATAGGATGATTATACCTGTTACATGAAAAAGAGTCTGAGCCAGATGGAAATATAAAACATGTCCATCTCACAGATATTCATTCAAAATAGATATTGGAAAAAATGAAGGCAAAGGAAATGGGTTCTATCTCAGGCATGATACAGTATGGGAGAAATGTGACAACAAGTTGTAGATGACATGGGCTATGAATCAGATTGATAGGGTGAAAGCTTATTAAGACACAGGAGTTAAAAACTAAAAAGAAAATTTAAAAGTCCTTTTCTCTCTGAATTACCAGGACTGAGAGATTCCAAGGCTCCCTGTGTCTATGGGATGGTGTTTACCTAACAGTTATTTTAAATTTGAGAAGACAGGCTACATCACCTGACACCAGCATTACACTCATCTCCTGTTCTGCATCTTCAAAACAGCCCAATGAAGTAGATTTGAAGTTAATTCATCTCTTTATTTAAGAGAAAATGAAAAAGTTAAAAACAAATTGGAGTTTATTTTCCTCTGAGGACAGAATATATGTTCTAGATATTGATTCTTGATTCTGTCTTACTTTGTTTAGGACTTCTAGGTTTCATTCTTTCCCTATCTACTCCTTCTTCTTCCCTTTTTCATGCTCTTTTCCTCCTTCTCCTTTGCTTCCTCCAACTTATTATTATTTTGGCATTCTCAGCATCCCCTAACCATGCTCTTGCATTTTTGGAATACAGAAAGGAGGCAGGAGGTATTATTCTTTTCTTTATCAGTGACATTGGATGTGTGAACTTCAATAAATGTGTGTTTTTCTCCTGACAATTCCTTGCCTTGCTGCTGCAAGGCAGCTGTGGCAATTGACAGCAATTCCACTTCCTGATTTCTAGATAGCAGTAGCAACTTCTGGATTTTCTAGATCACACCTAAGTTGGTGACTCCAAAAGCCACTGACAGTCTCCCTTATCTTTCACCCCTCTAGTCATTTCAGAAGTTTTATAATCACCTAATTTCTGATATTAAATCTCTTTCTGTTTTATATACTTAAACTGGTTTCTGGTTTTTGAATGAAAATGACTGATATAGTTATTTCTGATCTTTCCTTTCCAATCTTTTCTTTTTTTTTTTCTTTCTTTTTTTTTTTTTTTTTGCGGTACACAGGCCTCTCACTGCTGTGGCCTCTCCTGTTGCAGAGCACAGGCTCCAGACGCGCAGGCTCAGCGGCCATGGCTCACGGGCCCAGCCGCTCCGCAGCGTGTGAGATCTTCCCAGACCGGGGCACGAAGTCGTGTCCCCTGCATCGGCAGGCAGACTCTCAACCACTGCGCCACCAGGGAAGCCCCATAGATCCTATTTTTATACATACACACACAAAGAAAACTAAAATCAAAGTGAGAGTCTCGCCTGTAGAAGAGAGATCTTATAGCCTTCCCCAGGCACATTTTATGCTCTTTTTTGGCGGGCTAGACATCAAAATTATATTGCACTATTTTTAAAAATCCTATTTTATTTTGTAGCTAGAATCATTGAACAATAAATCTAGAAGGAATCTAATAGATCATTTGGTCCAATCTTATTTTGCTAATGAGTAAAATGAGATTCTAACATGTTAAAATGAAAAGTAGAATCCAGGTGTTCCAAGTCTCCTTTATATACTCTTTTCTATTTCAAAATTCTGTGATGTTTGATGTTGTTAAATGTGTCTCCATAACCGCATTCAATGTTTTCTACCTTATATTCTTCTACATCTCCCAGCATACTTGTAGCACAAAAATGGTCAACCAGCAGTTGACTAGTAATGTCAGGGAGAACACTCCGCCATTGACTGACCATCTTAGACGTGCTGACAAACCCCGAATACTTTGAGACTCTGATCAGGCACCTAGATACAGTCCAGGGGAATGATAATATGGATGTATAAAGACAGGGAACTGGAGGAATGGTGGCAATCAACATGGGTTGCCATAGAAAGGTGGTATGGATGTTTAGAGATATGGAAGAGATGTTATTGCTGGTGTGGGTGACAAGGGAAATGGTATGTAAAAAGGAAGAAATTTTACTGTTTGGGTTGCTTCTGACAGGATTTGGTAATCTATAGTTTTCTTCTTAATTCTGAGACTTTTCTTCTACATTCTATGTCTATCTTGTTAAAACTCAAGTCTGTGAAGTTAACTATCCCAACTGTTACTTATAAACTGATAAGTTTTGCATTGCAATACTGTTTTATAAATAAGGTTTAAAATGAAACAAGATCTCTGTTTATATATGTATGTCTTTTGTGTTTTGGGTAATATAGCTGAGGGTAATTTGTGAATGAGCTCAATTTAATTGGCTTTTTAAAAAAGTAACTGCTTACAAAATAATACATTTCTAAATATAAGAGAAACTAAGCTAAATGGACTTCAGGCTCATGTGACCTGAGAAATATTTAATATTAAATTAATATCTGGTATTAAAGTTAAAGTTTGTTGTTTAAATCTGTTAATTAACACAAACATGTCTGTAGAGTCATCAACATTAAGTATAATACTTTATTCTACCTGGGTTGACTAAAAGTCAATAAGTTTATATTATATTTGTTGTAAAATTTGTCAACAAGAAAAATTAACCCCTAATTTTCAGATTTTGCCATCCTGATGTTATTGTGGCATGGCAACAGTCTGCTCCTAAATGAGAAAAATTAACATAGATAAACAAAAGCTGTAAATTAATCATTCAGGGCTTTGGGAAACCCAAGACAGCTACTTGTCTTTTCCTGGCTCCCTGGAAAACCCAATTTTTTATTTAATGGCTTAAAGGCTTCCTTGACTGCAAGGCTGATGCTCTCACAGTAAAAAAGGAAATGGTTAAAAATGTGTTTTTCACTTGGAGCATATTTTTTTTTACAATTTTTAGCAATCAAGACACCTGCTTTATTGGACCAATTTTGCAAGCCTATGTGATCAATTAAGCAGACTTATTTTACAGACAAATCAATCTTAATTTGGCTATATTTGGTAAAATTGAGGGTTATTTTAGAGAAAAAGTATGCTTTATTAGAGATTAAATTTTGTTTTTGCTACTTGAAGTCTGTATCTACTGTCTAAAACTCACTTTTCAAATAGCTCTTCGTTGCTGTGTTATATTATTGTAAAGCTTAATTGAGTAATTAAGAAGGTATTCTAAGCTAGTTTCTGAAGCTAAAAACACTGTAATCTATCTTCGGATAAAACTAGATGTCCATAATCCATAATTAGGGGATTATATATACTGGAAAAATAATTTAAATGATTGTGTCCAACCTAGATAAAAGGCCTCTTTTCAGGTATTTTGAAGTACAACATGCATAAGGAAACTGAAGGGAATCAAATTCCAAGACTTAAGGTACTTTACCCTCAATTACTAGATGTACTAAAAGTACTTAAGGTACTTTTCCCTCAATTACTAGGAATTCCTGAACCCTGATGTCTGTCTTCCCATCTCTCTGACCCTTACAAGTGCTGACCCTCTGTTTCCAATTTGCAGGCAGACAAGTTCCCACTTATTGTCAACACCACTTGGGACACCTTCTGTACTATTCCTTTGTAGCAATTTCTCAGGCATTAACACCTCATTGAGAGACTACTTTGAGAGGGATAGCATCTAAAGTTGTAAGTACAAATCTTGATTAAATTGCACAGTGGATTTTCACACAGGGGAAAAACAAAACAAAACAAAACAAAAAAACCATTGGATAGCTAACTGTTGCTCTGGTGAAAGCTGCTATATCCATGGAAATGGCTGCTCCAACAAGGGCTACCTCAGAGGCGGGAGTGCTTGCTCCAGTTGAGGCCACTATCTCAGGGGAAAATGCACCCAAGAGTAAGAATGGACCTCCAATATATTCAGGAGCTCCTTTGTACCCTGTTACCTAAGGGACCCATTTTCGGCCTAGCTAGTACCTGCAACAGTGTAAGTTACCAAAAAACTACCCCCAAGGTTCTGCCTCTGAGAGAAATTTCTGATAGAAATCAAGGAACAATAAGAGCTCATGTGGTTTTTCAATGTCTGATCTAAGTCTTGTAGAGGATAAGTTGGAAAGTTTTTCTGAGGATCCTGAACTTTTCATAAGCAGTTTACTTGGTTGATGAGATGTTTTGATCTCACCTGGGAGAATTATAGATCTTATCCCACTGCTGCACCCCTGAGAAAGAATAGCATATAATACTGGCAGTCAAAGCCCATGCTGCCCAAGTGGCAGCCCAAGCCCAAGAAGACCATACAGTACACTGAGTGGGGAACAATGCTGTCCCCAAGGCAGATCCACAATAGAATCGGGTGATAAATTTTATGACAGGGAGAGGTGGGACCATATGAATAATTGTTTAATAGAGGTTATGAAAAAGCTTACAGTGAAACCTGTCAATTATGAAAAAAGTCCAACAAGGACCAGATGAAAATCCTGCAGTTTTTCCTGGGAGATTAGTGGAAGCTTTTATAAAGTATATGAATGTGGATTCCTCCTCCCCCGAGGGACAGGCCCTTTTGGCTATGCATTTCATAGCCCAGTTTGTACCAGATATCAGGTGCAAAATTCAAAAAGCAACTGCTGGTCCTCAGGCCACTATGAATGATTTACTCCAATTGGCTTATTCACTTTTCAAAAATATGTATATGGTTGAAAAAGCAGAGCACCCTCAGAGAGACAAACAAAGGGTCCAAATGATGGCAGTGGCTTTGACCACTCGGAGACCACTGAAGGGGATGCTGGAATTTCAGGGCAAATTTTGGCCATGGTAGACCACAAGGCCCATGTGTACCCAGATAATATCAGTGTGCCCTGTGTGGACAGAAGGGATGTTGGAGGAAAGATTGTGATCAGTGTGCCCTTTGCAAACAGCAAGGATATTGGAAAAGGGAATGCCCCAGATTCCAGTGAGTGCTGGGGGCCCTTCAGCCATTGATGGTTTTGCAATCAGAAGACTGACTGGGGGGGGAGATAGCTTCAAGATGATGGAGGAGAAAGACATGGAGATCACCTTCTTCTCCAGAAATATATAAAAAATACATCTACATGAGGAACAGCTCCTACAGAACACCTACTGAAAGACTTCAGACTTCCCCAAAGGAAAGAAATGCCCCACATACATGGGTAGGGGAAAAGAAAAAACAGAGACAAAAGAATAGGGATGGGACTTGCACCTCTGGGAGGGAGCTGTGAAGGAGGAAAAGTTCCCACACACTAAGAAACCCCTTCACTGGCGGAGATGGTGGGTGGGTGGGGGAAGCTTTGGAGCCAAGGAAGACAGCACAGCAAAAGGGGTGCAGAGGCAAAGCAGAGAGATTCCCACACAGAGGATCACTGACGATCAGTGCTCACCACCCTGAGAGACTTGTCTACTCACCTGCTGGGGCGAGTGGGGGCTGGGAGCTGAGGCTTGGGCTTCGGAGTTCAGATCCTAAGGAGAGGACTGGGGTTGGCTGCCTGAACACAGCCTGAAAGGGGCTGGTGTGCCACAGCTAGCCAGGAGGGAGTCCAGGAAAATGTCTGGAACTGTCTAAGAGGCAAGAGACAACTGTTTCAGGGTACGAGAGGAGAGGGGATTCAGAGCATCACCTATACAAACTCCAGAATTGGACATGAGCAGTGGCTATCAGCGCAGACCCCAGAAAGGGGCATGAAACATTAAGGCTGCTGCTGCAGCACTAAGAAGCCTGTGTGAAAGCACAGGTCACTCTCCATGCCTCCCCTCCCAGGAGCCTGTGCAGCCCGCCACTGCCAGGGTCCAATGATCCAGGGACAACTCTCCTGGGAGAACACATGTCATTCCAGAAGCTGGTGCAACATTACACTGGTCTCTGCCAGTGAAGATTCGCCCCGTATTCAGTACCTCTCCCTTCTCCTGTCCTGAGTGAGCCAGAGCACTCTAATCAGCTTCTACTTTTACCCCGTCTTGTCTGGGCAGGTAACAGATGCTCTCAGGCCACCTACATGCAGAAGCACGGCCAAAACCAAAGCTGAAATCCAGGAGCTGTGCAAACAAAGAAGAGAAAGGGAAATCTCTCCATGAAGCATCAGGAGCAGCAGATTAAATCATCACAATCAAACTGATGTACAATGCATCTGTGGAATACCTGAATAGAAAAAGAATCATTTCAAAATTGAGGCGGTGGACTTTGGGAGCAACTGTAGGCTAGGGGTTTGCTTTCTGCATCTAATCTGTTACTGTTTTTATGTTTATCTAGTTTAGTGTTTAGAGCTTATTATCACTGATAGATTTGTTTACTGATTTGGTTGCTCTCTTCATATATATATAATTTTTTTTCCTTTTTCTCCTTTTTTGAGTGTGTATGTGTATACTTCTTAATGTGATTTTGTCTGTATGGCTTTGCTTTTAACATTTGTCCTAGGGTTATGTCTGTCATATTTTGTTTGTTTGTTTTTGGTTTTTTTAGTACAGTTTTTAGTGCTTGTTATCACTGGTGGATTAGCTTTTTGGTTTAGGTGCTCCTTTCTTTCTTTTTTTATTACTTTTATTTTTTTAATTTTAATAATATATTTTTATTTTAATAACTTTATTTTTTCTTTCTTTCTTTCTTTCTTTTCTTTCTTTCTTTCTTTCTTTCCCTTTCTTTCTTTCTTTCTTTCTTTCTTTCTTTCTTTCTTTCTTTCTTTCTTTCTTTCTTACTTTTTCTCCATTTGCTTCTGAGCCATGTGGCTGACAGGGTCTTTGTTCTCTGGCTGGGTGTCAGACCTGAGCCTCTGAGGTGGGAGAACTGAGTTCATGACATTGGTCCACCAGAGACCTCCTGTACCTAGGTAACATCAAAAGACAAAAGGTCTCTCTGAGATCTCCATCTCAACACGAAAACCCAGACCCACTTAATGACCAGCAAGCTACAGTGCTGGACACCCTATGTCAAACAACTAGCAAAACAGGAACACAACCACACCCATTAGAAGAGAGGCTGCCTAAAATCATAATAAGTTCACAGATACCCCAAACCACACCACCAACCATGGTCCTGCCCACCAGAAAGAAAGATCCAGGCTTATGCACCAGAACAGAGGCACCAGTCCTCTCCAACAGGAAGCTTGCACAACCCACTGAAGGAAACTTACCCACTGTGGGCAAATGCACACACACAAAATGGGAACTACAAACCTGCAGGCTGGGAAAAGGAGATACCAAACACAGTAAGTTAAGCAAAATGAGAAGACAAATAAAAACACAGTAGTAGAAAGAGCAAGGTAAAAACCCACCAGACCAAACAAAGGAAGAGGAAATAGGTAGTATACCTGAAAAAAAATTGAGAGTAATGATAGTAAAGATGATGCAAAATCTTGGAAATAGATTGGAGAAAATACAGGAAACATTTCACAAAGACCAAGAAGAACTAAAAAGCAAACAAACAATGATGTACAATTCAATAAACAAAATTAAAAATACTCTAGAAGGAATCAATAGCAGAATAACTGAGGCAGAAAAATGGGTAAGTGAACTGGAAGATAAAATAGTGGAAATAACTACTGCAGAGCAGAATAAAGAAAAAAGAATGAAAAGAATTGAGGACAGTTTAAGAGACCATTGCAAAAGCATTAAACACACCAATTCAAATCATAAGGGTCTCAAAAGAAGAGAAAAAAAAGGAACGGAAAAATATTTAAAGAGATTACTTTTGAAAACTTCCCTAATATGGGAAACGAAATACTAAAGTCCAGGAAGAGCAGAGAGTCCCATACAAGATAAATCCTAGGAGAAACTCACCAAGACACATATTTATCAAACTATCAAATAATAATACAAAGAAAAAATATTAAAAGCAGCAAGGGAAAAGTAAAAAATAATATAGAAGGGAATCCCAACCAGGTAAACAGTTGATCTTTCAGCATAAACTCTAAAAGCCAGAAGGGAGAGGCAGGAAATATTTGAAGTGATGAAAGAGAAAAGCCTACAACCAATATTACTCTACCCAGCAAGGATCTCATTCAGATTCAATGGAGAAATTAAAAGATTTACAGACAATCAAAAGCAAAAATATTCAGAACCACCAAACCAGCTTTACAACAAATGCTAAAGGAACTTCTCTAGACAGGAAATATAAGAGAAGGAAAAGACCTACAAAAACAAACCCAAAACAATTAAGAAAT
>NW_020838012.1:860481-951244 GCF_003676395.1 Aethalodelphis obliquidens
ATATATATATATATATACCTATAATTACCTTAAATGTAAATGGCTAAATGCTCCAGCCAAAAGACACAGACTGACTGAGTGGATACAAAAAGAAGACCCCTATGTATGATGTCTGCAAAAGTCCCACTTCAGACCTAGGGACTCATACAGACTGAAACTGTGGGGATGGAAAAAGGTTTTCCATGCAAATGGAAATCAAAAGAAAGCTGGAGTAGCAATTCTCATATCAAACAACATAGCCTTTTAAAAAGAAAACTATTACAACAGACAAAGAAGGACAATACATAATGATCAAAGGATCAATCCAAGAAGAAGATATAACAGTTGCAAATATTTATGCACCCAACACAGGAGCACCTTAATACATAAGGTAAATGCTAACAGCCATAAGAGGGGAAATCAAGATAACACAATAATTGTAGGGGACTTTAAAACCTTACTTACAACAATGGACAGATCAACCAAAATGAAAATAAATAAGGAAACACAAGCTTTAAATGATATATTAAACAAGATAGACAACTGATATTTATAGGCCATTCCATCCAAAAAAAAAAAAAAAAACAGAATACACTTTCGTCTCAAGTGCTTATAGAACATTCTTCAGGATAGATCATTTCTTGGGACACAAATCAAGATTTGGTAAATTTAAGAAAATTTAAAGCAAATCAAGTATCTTTTCTGACCACAATGCTATGAGACTAGATATCAATTACAGCAAAAAATCTGTAAAAAAACTACAAACCCTTGGGGTCTAAACAATACACTACTAAATAACCAAGAATTCACAGAAGAAATGAAAGAGGAAATCAAAAACTACCTAGAAACAAATGACAATAAAAACACAATGATCCAAAACCTATGGGAGGTAGCAAAAGCAGTTCTAAGAGGGAAGTTTATAGCAATACAATCCTACCTCAAGAAACAACACATATCTCAAATAAGCAACCTAAACTTACACCTAAAGCAATTAGAGAAAGAAGAACAACAACAAAAAAAACAAAGTTAGCAGAAGGAAAGAAATCATAAAGATCAGATCAGAAATAAATGAAAAATAAATGAAGGAAACTATAGCTAATATCAATACAATGAAAATGGGGTTCTTTGAAAAGATAAACAAATTGATAAAACACTAGCCAGACACATCAAGAAAAAAAAGGGAGAAGACTCAAATAAACAGAATTAGAAATGAAAAAAGAGAAGTAACAACTGACACTGCAGAAATACAAAGGATCATGAGAGATTCCTGCAAGCAACTATATGTCAATAAATTAGACAACTTCAAAGAAATCAACAAATTCCTAGAAAAGCATAACCTTCTGAGACTGAACTAGGAAGAAATAGAAAATATGAACAGACCAATCACAAACACTGAAATTGAAACTGATTAAAAATCTTCCAATAAACAAAAGCCCAAGACAAGATTGGCTTCACAAGCAAATTCTATCAAACATTTAAAGAAGAGCTAACACCTATCCTGCTCAAACTCTTCCAAAGTATAGCAGAGGGAGGAACACTCTCAAACTCATTCTACAAGCCCACCATCACCCCAATACCAACACCAGGCAAAGATGTCACAAAGAAAGAAAAATACAGGCCAGTATCACTGATGAGTATAAATGCAAAAATCCTCAACAAAATACCAGCAAACAGAATCCAACAGAACATTAAAATGATCATACACCATGATCAAGTGAGGTTTTTTCCAGGGAAGCAAGGATTCTTCAATACACACAAATCAATCAATGTGATAAACCATATTAACAAATTGAATGAGTAAAAACATATGATCATCTAAATAGATTCAGGAAAATCTTTTGGCAAAATTCAACACCCATTTATGATAAATACTCTCCAGAATGTAGGCATAGAGGGAACTTACCTCAACATAATAAAGGACATATATGACAAACCCACAGCAAATGTCATTCTCAATGGTGAAAAACTGAAAGCATTCTCATGAACATCAGAAACAAGACAAGGTTGCCTACTCTCACCATTATTATTCAACATAGTTTTGGAACTTTTTGCCACAGCAGTCAGAGAAGAAAATGAAATTAAAGGAATCCAAATTGGAAAAGAAATAAAGTTGTCACTTTTTGCAGATTGTATGATACTATATATAGAGAAACCCAAAGATGTTATCAGAAAACTACTAGAGCTAATCAATGAATTTGGTAAAGTAGTAGGAAATAAAATTAGTGCTCAAAAATCTCTTGCATTCCTATACACTAATGATGAAATATCTGAAAGAGAAATTAAGGAAACATTCCCATTTACCACTGTAAAAAAAGATTAAAATACCTACAAATATACCTACCCAAGGAGACAAAAGACCTGTATGCAGAAATTATAATACACTGATGCAAGAAATTAACAATGATACATACAGATGCAGAGATATATCATGTTCCTGAATTGGAAGAATCAACATTGTGAAAATGCTTACACTACCCAAAGCAGTCTACAGATTCTATGCAATCCCTATCAAACTACCAATAGCATTTTTCACAGAACTAGAAAAAAATATTTCACAATTTGTATGGAAACACAAAAGACCCCGAATAGCCAAAGCCAACTTGACAAAGAAATACGGAGCTGGAGGAATCAGGCTCCCTGGATTCAGACTATACTTCAAAGCTACAGTAATCAAGACAGTATGGTACTGGCACAACAACAGATATATAGATCAATGGAACAAGATAGAATACCCAGAGATAAACCCATGCTCATATGATCACCATACTTTTGATAAAGGAAGTAAGAATATACAATGGAGAAAAAAGAGCCTCTTTAATAAGTGGTGCTGAGAAAACTGGACAGCTGCATGTAAAAGTATGAAATTAGATCACTCCTTAACAACATACACAAAAATAAACTCAAAATGGATTAAAGACCTAAATGTAAGGCCAGACACTCTCAAATTCTTAGAGGAAAACATAGGCAGAACACTATGATATGAATCACAGCAAGATCCTTTTTGACCCACCTCCTAGAGAAATGGGAATAAAAACAAAAATAAACAAATGGGACTTAAAGAAACTTAAAAGCTTTTGCACAGCAAAGAAAAACATAAACAAGATGAAAATACAACCCTCAGAATGGGGAAAATATTTTCAAATGAAGCAACTGACAAAGGATTATTCTGCAAAATATACAGGCAGCTCATGCTGTTCAATATCAAAATAACAAACCACCCAATCCAAAAATGAGCAGACAAGCTAAACAGACATTTATCCAAGTATATACAGATTGCCAACAAGCACATGAAAGGATGCTCAGCATCACTTATCATTGGAGAATTTCAAATCAAAATTACAGTGAGGTATCACTTCACAGCAGTCAGAATGGCCATCATCAAAAAATCTACAAACAACAAATGCTGGAGAGGGTGTGGAGAAAAAGGTACCCTCTTGCACTGCTGGTGGGAATGTAAATTGATACAGCCACTATGGAGAACAGTATGGAGGTTCCTTGAAAACCTAAAAATGGAGCTACCATATGACCCAGCAATCTCACTACTGGGCATATACCCCGAAAAAACATAATTTAAAAAGAGTCATGTACCACAATGTTCATTGAATCTCTATTTACAATAGCCAGGGCATGGAAGCAGCCTAAGTCTCCTTCAACAGATGAATGGATAAAGAAGATGTGGCACATATATACAATGGAATATTACTCAACCATAAAAATAAACTAAATTGAGTTATTTGTAGTGAGGTGGATGGACCTAGAGACTGTCATACAGAGTGAAATATTCCAGAAAAGAGAAATAATGTATGCTAATACATATATATGGAATCTAAAAAAAAAAAAAGTGGTTCTAATTAACCTAGGGGCAGGACAGGAATAAAGACACAGACATAGAGAATGGACTTGAGGGCACTGGTAAGGGGAAGGGTAAGCTGGGCTGAAGTGAGAGACTGGCATGGACATATATACACTAGCAAATATAAAATAGATATCTAGTGGAAAGCAGCTGCATAACACAGGGAGATCAGCTCAGTGTTTTGTGTCCACCTCGAGGTGTGGGAAAGGGAGAGTGAGAGGGAGATGCAAGAGGGAAGAGATATGGTGATATATGTTTATGTATAGCTTACTCACTTTGTTATACAGCAGAAACTAACACACCATTGTAAAGAAATTACACTCCAATAAAGACGTTAAAAAAAAAAAAGAAGACTGACAGGATCCAGGCCAGAAGTGCCTCGCCTAGAGATTACATCTACATAACTAGTGTCGAGCCTCGGGTGGTCATTGAAGTGGCAGGTCACTTAATAGAATTTCTTATAGACACTGGCACAATCTTGGTCTTAACCCAAAGGATTGGAAGTCTTAGCGATCATAAAATATATGTAATGCAGGTACTGGGGAAGAGACAGGGGCACATTTTCCTGGATCTCTTTTGTGCAACACCAACAGCTGGTTGTTTCTATATTCCTTTCTGTTTGTGCCTGATTGTCCTCTCTCTTTAATGGAAGGGACTTACTAACTAAATTAGGGGCCACTCTGTTTCTTGAGGGACAAGGAACCCACCCATATCACCATATGATATTAACAGAACATAAAGAAGAAGAAATTAAATCTATAACTGAGAAAGAAGATGCAATAGAGCCTGAAGTATGAAACACTGAGATGCTGGGCCTAGCCAAAAATAAACAGATTGAAGTCTTAAGTGACCATTTTTCAGATTTGGAAACTGTTTTGGGAAAAATGATTTGGATCTTCAAAATCGTGGTTATAATCTTTTTAAATGACTATTTAAATACATATTACTGTATTTCTTTTAATTTATATCTTTTGTAAACTCATACTCTGATGCTTAACATACAAGAGGGCTAAAAGGATAATACTAAACAGAATGACATTGACTTGCAGTTCTCCCAACAGAGAAGGGACAGTCAGCCAGGTGTTTTACTCCCTTCCCAGGTAGGCCTAGGTCCAATCTCAGCAGGAAGCAGTTAGTGATTGGTCATTGTCCCTTCCACCCTGTTAAGCATAAAAGGGTAAACACTTTGAGAGGGGAATGATAGGGACAGAGTAAAGGGACAAATTAGGGAATTAAATAGGTAATCCCACTAGGGTATTGTAAGTAAAGAAAAAAGTATGGGAGATCCCTGTACGTAAATGATTATTCAAGAAAGCAGGTTTGCTTAACCACAAAAGCAAGCAGACTTGCTTAGCAACAAAACCAATGCAGCAGAAGCATGAGGCATGCCACAAAATAATATAACAACAGTGGCATATCCTGCCCAGTGAGCTCAGTAAGTTAATGACACTTAGGCCATGCTCACCGCACACACAAAAAACCAAAAATTTATAAAAAGGTGACATTTCAAAGTGAAAGACTACCATTGTACTGAGACCTAAAGTAAGTTTTCCATTGTGCCATTACAGTCCTAGCTTGACCATGTAGGGACAAGAAACCCAACCTGGAGGAGGAGCTGATCATGAAAGCGTGATGTCTACTCAAGAATGAGGAAGAAAGTGGTCTTTCCCCTCCCCACTTTTCCTTTGATTATAAAATTGTAGCCCACTAAGTTCTCAGGGAGCAGCACCTTCTTGCCCACCTGCCTGTAAACCTCACAAGCATGCTATTCTAATAAATCACTTCTTACCTATCACTTTGCCTCTCACTGAATTCTTTCTGTGCTGAGACATAAAGGACCAGGCTCCTTGGAGCACCCCAAAATGACACCTATCAGTTTCACCATCATTAGATATTTTTTGACATTACTCACAACCTCAGGTCCAACCCATCCATTTCTTTTCATTTCTACTATTATCTCCTAACTATTCTCATTCTCTTGAATGACTACAATAATTTCCTCATTGAGTCTTCCTACTGACACCTTTGCCTCTCTGAAGCTCATTGGTTACAAACAGTGAGGGTAATATTTTAAAATGTAAATCAGAATAACATTATAATAAAAATTTGTACCTTTCCACTAGAATATACTCTCCAAGAGAGCAAGAACATTCTCATTTATGTTTACTGTTGTATTTCGGCTCCTAGAGCAGGAGATGAGATATGATTTGTGCTCAAAAATTGTCTGTTGACTGATTAATACATTTTCAAAAAGAATGTTGCTAGGCAGGGACAGAAAGCATAGTCAATGGGGAGATGGAGAAGCAGCCAAGATTTTCTCCCTTGTCAGCATTCTTCTCATTCTCTCTCAGGTTTCTTTCTTCATCTTGCCTCACTGTCACTGCATCACTATCTCCTTCTGTCGGCCTTCTCTGTTTTCCTTATTTGCTTGGCTGGTTAGTGCTCTGTTACTGCTTTAATTAAGTTTTCACTCCATATGCTACTTGCCTCAGAGGAAAGAACTTGTCTGTAATGTTCATCATTGGAATGGGTCCCAGGGAGAATGGCAATGTGTCCTTTAAATGGATTTTTAAAACACAGGATACTCACCAGAGAACTGAACACTCTTATAAGCAGGATACCCAAACTTGACTACCAGTTCTCTAGGGATTAGTATAGTCTTTATTATCAAACAAATATTCTATTATTATACCTTCATTCTTCATTACATATTTTGAAGGGCTCATCACATTTTTGACTCATAGGTGCCAAAGTCCGTTTTACATACATATTGTCATTATAAGATGTAATACATATAAACCACTTAGCAGTGTATGTGACAGGTAGCAAACACATAAAAATGTGATATTTTAATGATTATTAATTTAGTTCTTTAATAATAAAACAAATAAATTTTTTTCTTTGGGCACTTTCCTTCTACAGCCTACAGATACAGCAAACTCAAATATTATTCAGTTTGTATTTCTCCATTTAATTAACAAAGATAAGTGTCTGTTAAAAGCCTTGATGAAATCTAGACATATTTTATTTATACTGCTACCCTTACTGGTAACTTAATGGAAGAAGATTCCACCAAGTTATCTATATATACAATCTCACAGGAAGTAGCACCAGATCCTAGTACAGGAAATCTATTTAACAATGGAACACGCAGATTCAGACAGCATTTAGAGTTGTCGGTCATTACAGGTGACTGGAAAATTGGGTTCTTAAGAAAAAAAAAATAAGCTTCCTTGCCAAGTATATTAAATTTCCACAAAATATATAGAATTATACAATAATGGGTTCCACGAAGTATTACTGACTGTATCTCTCTTTAAAAAAATATCTTAAAATAAAAATTTTTCTGATTTGGAATCGGTTACAATTTAATTTAAAAAATTATTTTGGTCACTATTTGTAGTTAGTCTATGTTTCCTTTGGATGCTCAAGAGAAATTGATAATGACCATAACAGTATTTTAAAAAATTATTCCCTACTGGCAGATTTTATGTGTATGGATTTAACAGTGTTTACTTTTACCACTTATACTTCTATTTAAAACAAGGGTAGGATACTGAAAGCATTTCCTCTAATATCAGGAACAAGATAAGAATGTCCATTCTTACTCCTATTATTCAACATAGTTTTGGAAGTCCTAGCCATGGCAATCAGAGAAGAAAAAGAAACAAAAAAAAATCAAAATTAGAAAAGAAGAAGTAAATCTATCACTGTTTGCAGATGACATAATGCTATACATAGAAAATCCTAACCAGAAAAATACTAGAGCTCATCAATGAATTTGTAAAGTTGCAGGATACAAAATTAATACACAGAAACCTCTTTAATTCCTAGAGAGTAACAATGAAAGATCAGTAAGAGAAATCAAGGAAACAATCCCATTTACAATTGCATCAAAAAGAATAAAGTACCTAGGAATAAACCTACCTAAGAAAGCAAAAGTCCTGTACTCAGAAAACTATAAAACACTGATGAAAGAAATCAAAGATGACACAAACAGATGGAGAGATATACCATGTTCTTGGATTGGAAGAATCAATATTGTAAAAATGACTATACTACCCAAGGCAATCTACAAATTCAATGTAATACCTATCAAATTAACAATGCCATTTTTCACACTACTAGAAGAGTAAATTTTAAAATTTGTATGGAAAAACAAAAGACCCTGAATAGCCAAAGTAATCATGAGAAAGAAAAATGGAGCTGGGGGAATCAGGCTCCCTGACTTCAGACAATACTACAAAGCCACAGTCATAAAAGCAGTATGATACTAATATATAAAAAAAAAGAAATATAGATCAGTGGAACACAATAGTAAGTCCAGTGATAAACCCAGGCACCTATGGTCACCTAACCTATGACAAAGGAGGCAAGAGTATACAATGGGGAAAAGTCAGTCTCTTCATAAGTAGTGCTGGAAAAACTGGACAGCTACATGTAAAATAATGAACTTAGAACATTCTCTAACACCATATACAAAAATAAACCCAAAATGGATTAAAGACCTGAATGTAAGACCAGATACTGTAAAATTCTTAGAGGAAAACATAGGCAGAACTCTCTCTGACATAAATCACAACAAGATCTTTTTTGATCCACCTCCTAGAGTAATGAAAATAAAAACAAATGTAAACAAATGGGACCTAATGAAACTTTAAAGCTTTGGTACAGCAAAGGAAACCATAAACAAAACAAAAAGACAACCCTCAGAATGGAAGAAAATATTTGCAAATGAAGCAAGCAAGGGATTAATCTCCAAAATATTCAAACAGCTCATGAAGCTCAATATCAAAAAAAAAAAAAAAATCAAAAAATGGGAGGAAATTCTAAATAGACATTTCTTCAAAGAAGACATATAGATGGCCAAAAAGCACATGAAAATATGCTCAACATCCCTAATTATTAGAGAAATGCAAATAGAAACTGAAATGATATATCATCTCACACTGGTCTAAATGGCTATCATCAAAAAATCTACCAACAATAAATGCTAGAGAGGGTGTGGAGGGAAGGAAACCCTCTACACTGTTGGTGGGAATGTAAATTGATACAGCCACCATGGAGAACAATATGGAAGTTCCTTGAAAAACTAAAAATAGAACTACCACATGACCCAGCAATCCCACTACTGGGCATATACCCTGAGAAAACCATAATTCAAAAAATACATGCACCCCAATGTTCATTGCAGCACTGTTTATTGTAGCCAGACATGGAAACAACCTAAATGTCCATCAACCGAAGAATGGATAAAGAAGATATTGTACATATATGCAATGGAATATTACTCGGCCATAGAAAAGAATGAAATAATGCCATTTGCAGCAAAATGGATGTACCTAGAGATTGTCATACTGAGCGAAGTAAGTCAGACAGAGAAAGACAAATGTCATATAATATCACTTACATGTGGATCTAAATAAATGAACTTATTTACAAAACAGAAATACAGTCACAGAAGTAGAAACTAAATTTATGGTTAAAAATAGTGAAAGGAGTAGGGAGAGAGAAATTGGGAGATTGGGATTGACATATACACATATATATTCTATATATAGAATAGATAACTAATAATAACCTACTGTATAGCACAAGGAACCCTACTCAATACTCTGTAATGACCTATATGGGAAAAAAATTTAAACAGTTGATATATGTATATGTATAATTGATTCACTTTTCTTTATGGCAAAAACTAAAACAACACATTGTAAATCAACTATACTCCAGTAAAAATTAATTTCAAAATAAATAAATAAAGTAAAATAAATCCATGTAAGTGATCACTACATTTGTCTTCTATTGCCTGTGTTAAGAAGTCAGTTGTCAATCTTTGAATCTAGTCTGCCTTTATTTATACATGCTTTTAAGATTTTCTCTTTGTTTTATTTTTTCAGACTTTTACTATTGTATGAATAAATTTGTTTGTTTAAAAAAACAAACAAACAAGCATAGGTAAAATGGCAAAAAATGTTTATTCAACACAATCTAAGTGCACCAATAATAAATTTCTTATGAAAAAGAAAGTTCTAGCTAAAGCAAATACTCAGGAAAGAACTGGAATTAATACTATTGAGAAATACTATTGAGAAAGGGTAAATAAAATAGCTGAGTAAATATTAGTAAAAATAAATTAGAATATAAGCAATTGGAAAAGTGGGTAAGAAGAGAGTTCCGAGAAAACAGCATTTTAGCATTTAGAATAAATAAAGCAGTTCAAAATACGTTTGGTATTTTATACATTTCTTGAAAATTTGTCCATTAAATTTTGTTATTTCATCAGACCTCTACCTGAGACACTTCCTTTTCTCATCCTCCTCAGTTCTCCTAGGCAATTTCAAAGCTTCAGTTTCCGTTGTGTGCTATTGATATCTAAATTTCTATGCTCCACACAGCAAATATTTATAAAAGGCTCCATGACTCTCTATTCAAATTTCCAGTGGCCATATCCTTCTATAAACACCACAAACACATATGTTCAAAATAAATTCACCCATTCCCTCATAAACTCCAGTGTGTCTCAAACACACCATGTTCTCTGCCTGATTGCTGGCCTTTACATTTCTAGTCTTCCTCCTAGAGATAATCATCTATTCTTTTTTCGAGTTCCTACTTTCTTCAGGGTCCAAATTAGACAAGATTTGTTTCAGGAAATCATTTACTTGCTAGGATATACTATGTACAAGAGTATATATAGTATAGAGTATATACAGTCTGTGATATACTCTTCCCTCTATACTTCCAATCACAAAGCACTTTACTTGAATTCAGTAAAACCTACTACTGAAGTTGCCTGAGTACTTGCCTATATCTCTGAATGATCTAGTCCCCTGTCTGTTGTATTCATTTGTAATATTCAGAATTTAGCACAGTGTCTGGAATATAGCAGGAATTTAATACATTGTCCATTTAATGAACTTTTCCTGAGAATCTACTACAAGTTACAGACACTGTAATATATGTCAAGAACCACACAAATATTAGTAAACCTTATTCTTATTCTCAGAGACAATAGGAGGGAGTACTGGGAGCCAAATAATTACACTAAAGGATGGAAAGTTGTAAGAGCCATAAGATAAGCACACACTTAATGGCAATGAAGTGGTAACACAGCAGAAAGCAAGGTTATACCAGAGTTCAGGATTCATAGGAAACAAGATCATAGGTGGCTGTATGAGGAAGGAATGATGTTTTTAAATTCTTTAAAAGAAGTATTTCTGGAACTATTTTATTGAGCATCTGCTATTGATTGGTTGTTTTGCAGCAGGATATTTTATACATGTTATCTCATTTAACTCATTTGATTCTCAGAACAAATCTGTGATGTGGTAATTACTGAATTCCTATTCCAACACCATTATTACCATCCATCAAAGAAAATGTTAAGGGATTTGGTGCTGAGTTTAGGACCTAAATCTGCTAGCTCCAAAAGTTATTTAGTGAGCTCCTAAATGACTGTTAGAAATGATGGTATGTTTCTGGGAGTTAGAGTGATGCAGATGGACAACTGACCACTAGTAAGAAAAGATCTAAGTAGAATTTAGTCTTTTTTGGGCTAAAGTATTATTAAATGATTGATTAACATGTGTCTAGATATAAACCCATCTGCTCTTTAACATGTGGTAGAGTAGAAGAATCTTAATACTTATGCAAACAGCTTGTCGGCTAGATGTAACAGTCTCCTTCATTAGCAGAGGAACTGCTAAGAGAGCTTTACATGCTACAGTAATAATAAGAAGCTAATAATAAGACTTGGAATGAGCCATGATTAAACACAGGAAAACAACACTGTCACATATAACTCTGTCTTTTTTGTAGTACTTACAACAATGTACTGTAATTTCCTCTTATCTGTATCCCCCCATAAAACCATAACTACCTTAAGAGTAGTATCTATATGTAACACACTTTCCATTTCAATCTAGTATCTGCATAGTTTTGGCATATAAGGTTCTTGATAAGTATCTATTGAATAAATGATCAATGTAGTTTATGTAGTTTATGCCCTACCACTTCTAGGGCATCTTAATAGACATGTAGAGGGAGATTTATTTTATCTGCTGCTCATGTTTCTATCAATTGTCATATAAGTAATATATATATATATATATATATTTAAATAAATTTAAACGTAGAATAAAATTATAACTACTGAATTTAGTTTCAGACAAAAATATTTTTGTGTACCTGTTATTTGCCAGTAATTGCTCTATTTGGCTGAAATATATCAATGAACGAAACAGACCTAGGGGCTTCCCTGGTGGCACAGTGGTTGAGAGTCCACATGCCAATGCAGGGGACACGGGTTCGTGCCCCAGTCCGGGAAGATCTCACATGCCGCGGAGCGGCTGGGCCCATGAGCCATGGCCGCTGAGCCTGAGTGTCCGGAGCCTGTGCTCCACAATGGGAAAGGCCACAACAGTGAGAGGCCCGCGTACCGCAAAAAAAAGACCTACACCCTAGGCATTGTAGCACCTATAACTGAAGGTAATCTTATTTTAACCTCTTCTACCTTTCATACCTACAAATCCCAGGTGAAAGAAAGCCTACAATAGTTAGATTTCATAATCATCAAATTAATCTGTATAAAATCTGTATTATTTATTTATGATTAGTATTCCATATCCAGCCAAAATAATTTGATTCCTGCTGAACAAATATAACATTAAGAGTATTTTAAAAGGCAGTAATGGACTCACTAACCATATTTTGCCTTTTGTACTAATCACATTTATATTTAAAAAATTAACTACTTATGCAGAATTTTATCAGAAACCATTGTTTTGAGACTTCTTTCAACACCTTCTCAAAATATGATATTTTACACACCTGCTTTAAGGAACTTGCATGTTTTAAGACAGAATTATGATTCAAGTGCAAATTATTTATGAACTGTATGTCATAAAACACCCAGACCTGTCATATTTTATGTTCTTTGATGGCTTGGAACACCTATTCATTTGTAAGAGAGTCAGGCTTGCAGTTATTTTGACCAATATGCCTCCACATACTAAGAGGGTATTTTGTAGCATTATAGATTTTTTTAATGTTATTGCTTAATCATATTCATCTTATAATGCAAGTGAAAATGTAAGAAAACATGTCCAGTGCTTCTACTGAGGACAAAACTAAGGCTAATGGGTGAAAGTTACTAGTGAGATAAACATAGACTCTATGCTGTGAAGGAAGCTACAAATAGTTCTATTGTCTAGTAAGGAAATAGTCTTCCTTGCAGTGTTGTTTATTGCAGATTCAAATTAAGGCAAGGAGACCTTCTAATAGGACTACCACAGGAAGGGTTCGTACTTTGGAAAGGAGAGAGAACTAGAGCAAACTTCTCAAACTGGTTATCAGAGTCAACAGGAAATTTGTTAATAAGAGTTTATAGGGTTGCAACCTCAGATATTTTTATTTACTATGTCTGGAATGTTGAAAATTTCAAACTATGGTTTCAAGAGTCATGGACTTGTCTTCTAGGACAGGCTTCAGTGGTCACCACCCTAGAAGGTGGATGATTGCATGGCTTGTGAGTTGGGTAGGGCTTTAGGATACCAAACTGTGCTACAATCACTTTTTTTGTTTAATTTCATGGACTTTCCTTGATACAAAAAAGGAATTTTTCCCTCAAAAGAAGTTAAATTCCACCATAATAGATCACCTTTAAATTTCTTTGTAATGAAAAATTCCTATGTGATACCATCTACTATAATACCACCATCAATTAATTGGTAAATTTGGCTCTGTAGTTCTATTCTAACTGTAATAAATGTACTCGACCACTAGTAACTGTTAACTGTTTTTGTTTGGGTATTGGATACAGCAGCTTTGGGACAATCTCTGAAATCAAATAATGGCTTTTGCTCTGTTGCTAATACTGATTTGATAGAAAATCAATATTTTCTGGACAGAAAAGCTATCTGCCTGCCCTTGTACACAGAGTATATAGTAAGAAGTGAATAAATTTCTATACCAAGAATTCCTTTTTCTTTCATAGTTTATTTAGTTCTAGAAATGTTTAAAATAAACAAGAAATGCTATTTCATCATTTTAAAAAATTTTAGCTGATACATCTGCAAGTACAGAGAAGTCTTTAGTAAGAAACCATGTCAAATAATCTTTCTCCTTAGCACCTTATATCTTTAAAATTGATCACTACAGTTACTCTGGAAGGCCTCTAATGTTTCAACCAATCTTTTGCAAAAATTGTGGTGAGGTACGGAGTGAAGGATTTAGGAGATCTGAAGTGGTGCCTCGTATCTGTTTATAAGGCTCCTCTAAAATCTAATAATTAATGCCAACATCATCAGATAATATTCACTGGAAGATTGACACAGCATGTTAACTTTTAAATCCTAATCTAAGAGAACAGAAAATAAGTGCAATACACAGTGTTCACACCTATTTACATGAACATGTAAAAAAACCTACACACTAAGATATTTAATTCTTCCACAGATATCTATATATGTATCCTTTATTTATTTT
Source organism: Aethalodelphis obliquidens (assembly GCF_003676395.1). Taxonomy (NCBI): domain Eukaryota; kingdom Metazoa; phylum Chordata; class Mammalia; order Artiodactyla; family Delphinidae; genus Aethalodelphis; species Aethalodelphis obliquidens. The sequence goes on from NW_020838012.1 coordinate 874,802, forward strand.
CTTAATTTTCCTTCTCTTTTTCTATATTATCTGACATAAATACAAAAAGAAAAGAATAGCCTGAAGATGTAGGGCAACAGTTTCCACTTTGGCAGCAAAGTGTAGATTACCTGGGTCAAATAATTTACTTCTTGAATTGACTCAATCTATCAAAAAGAAATTTATATTGGAAGGAAAAAAATAGAAGAAAATAAATTTAACAGCTTATAATGCATGTTTAGCTGTTCAAGGGCAAAATGAAACATAATACTTTCCAGGTTCTCAATTCAACCTTTTCTGAAAATTGGTATCATTAAAATTATCAGGAATAATATTAAAGCTTTCAATAATTTACAATTTGTATTTGAAATTCTGAATGCATAAAAGAAGTTTACTCCTTTTTGCCTCACATTTAAAATAAAATGTGTATGATCCTTTATTCACAAGGCTGTAGATTATGAATTTTTTCATGTGATGAAAACATACTGACAGCCATTTTATCACATAATTTGTAAAATGTGATGTTTTAAAATCAATATTTTAATTATAATTTTAATACTTTCAATTTGTCTACATAAGATATTAACAAATTTAGGATTACTGAGTAATAAAAAATATGGAATGCAGACATCTAAATATTTCAGAACAGCATTAAAAATTTTATTAGATGTTATACTAGGAGCACAGTTTTAAGGAATTACATTGTCTAATGTTTTTAATGTAATATTAATCATACACAAGTAAAAAAGCTTTATTTCAAAAGTCAAATATATGAAATAAAAAGTATCAGGTTTTAGTTCACAACAGAGTATTGCATTCTTTTATTCAAAGCTTTCTTGGCTCTAAGAGAAAATCATAAATGATAAGATATCAAAATATTAAGGTAAAGGGACTGATTATTTGGAGATATTTAGTGATTTTCAGGAACCATATAAAATGTAAATACACTGATTTTTAAAGCTATGTATATTTTATAGCAGTTTAGCTTTTCAGAAACAGCAGGAGTCTATTTCTCTGATTGTCATACAGAATCACGGGTCTATAGGGAAAAACACTATAGAGAGACTGGAAATTTTCCTGCATAAGAATTAATTTTAGGAATTGTCTTTTAGAAGAGAAAGATTACCTTGACTCTTTATTACTTCTTCCTGTATAAATAGTTTCATGATAATAATATCTCTGCTGGTAATATAATTTATGTTTTTAATGTCAGTTGATACTTCATATCGTTATCCATATAGATATGATTCATTAACTTTATTTTTTAGGTAAAATTTCAAAGTCAAACTAGGGCCAACCTTGTCAGGAAAGCTGTCCTGAATATTTACAGGCATTTTGGATTCATCTTTGACATATATCCCAGACGAATACTTGTGAGTAGGACCAGCTCCTATCTTGAAAGGATTAAAAAATTTTGTTAGAAATGGGTTCTCCAAGAAGCTAAGATAAGAAGGCTAAGAAAGGGTAGAGAAGAGGAGTTATCATTCCCTGGTAGCTTTGCATGTTTATTGTTTGGCCATATATCTATCCTATGTAGTTTACTGAAGTCTGTCAGTTTGAGGCAGCAGTTTGAGAGCTGTTCTCTGAAGTATCCCAAGCCTCTGGAGATGAAAATAGAAACTTTTATCCACACAGATCAGAAAACTAGACAAATTGAAGGATCTAAGAAACAAAATAATTCAAATTGAAAAATGGTATATCTTTTATCAACCTTTCATTTTTAATGTTTTCCTAGTATGAGTCTGACCTATGATATTATTAAAAAACAAAACAAAACAACAACAGAAAAAACCACTAAGGACCCTAAACATTGTGTTTTAGAGAGAAGTCCAATAGCTATGATAAAATCCAAGTAGATTAAATTTGTAAAATATATCTAGGTTTGTAATACCTTGATAAAATTTCTGAAATCAATAATACACTCATGCATTTCTAAGTATTTCTTTTATATTTGATTCACATTGTTTTGTGTTTTCACGATAACATTACATCAATACTTTCCTGATCATTCAAAGCCTTTTTTGGTTATAAGACATACATTTTATTAATATTCTTGATCATTTATTATGTACTTTCTATTTTATCTGCTATACATGGGTTTCAAAAATATAATAAAATAGTTCCTACTGTTCAATAGCTTTCCTACTATTCAAGAAGTTGAAGATAATTGATGTTGAGATTAGTAGATATGACAGTCTTTTAACTAATAGCAGTATATACTTATTCAATTATAGAATAGGGCAACATAAATAAAGCATGGTATGATAATTAAGCATAATAATGTTTAATCATATAGCTTGTTATAATTGGAAATATATGACAAATGTAAAGGTTATTCTATGGATATGCAGACAAACACAACTTTATATTTACATAAACACTATTATGTATAATTAATATAAATTTTCTCAAAACTCTCATTCGAAAGTAGTCTTAGAAAAAAAATTACTATGAAGTGAATGAATGTGTAAATGAATGATGCATATCTACTAGCTATCCCTAAGCCAAACTTCCAGTGACTGAGATAATGGAGGTTACATAATATACATATACATAAAGATAAGCTAAAATTTATGCAATTTCCAGAGGGACATTAAATTATGAAAGGTCTTTTGTTTTGGTCATGCTACGGAGTTTAAATTACATTTAACATGAGGGCTTTAGGCAAGGGAGTAGCATAAAGTGATTTATATTTTTAAAAGAACACACTGGCTGTTCAGCAGAGAATGCATGGGGTGAGATAGAAGGTAGAGATCATTTAGGAAGCTATTACAGTAGTCTGTAGAAAAAAATTATAATGGATAGAACATGCGTTTTAGCAATGTGAATGAACAGAAGAGGATTGAATTTAGATACATACTGAAGGTAAAAATGATAAGATGTGTTTATGGATTTGATAGTTTCAGTAAGATAAAAGAGTCAACTCAACAATTATTCTCAATATTTGAGCAGTGTGATTGATGGTGCTTCTTGCTGAGTTGGATTGTATAGGGTCATCAACAATTTAGAGAGTCAAGAAGCTAGACTTTGGTTTTTTTAAGTCTGAGACCTCCAAATATTCTCTTTCAGATTCCTATTTAAATTCTCTATATGAGAATCAGTTATTTTAAAGCAGAATAAAATCATCCCATGCTTAAACAAACAAAAAAGATCATTCTTAGATTGTTAAATGCACATTTAAAGGAGTCAATTACTTTTACCAAATCTTTTGCTTGATTCAGATATATGTATGTTCACTATATCATGCATCCCGAAAATGAATTTTTTTCCTCATCTGTGTTCTTAACATTGATTAATTCAACATGGTGCTGACATCCATGTTTGCTTCAGCCTATCACCAAGTATTTGTAAATATACTTTGTTTACTTTATTTTTTTCTTTTCTTAGGAGAAGTTCTTTACAGAATTTTCCCTGAGCCTTCCTATAGGTGTTCCCTTTATCAGCTTGCTCAACCAGATCTACATGAATATAACTGAATCCAAGGAAAACAAAGCTTGGGCCTAGGAGAACATACTTGATAACTCTCACACCATAAATCTTTACTGTGGCTACAGAAATCTCTAAAATAATCTAGGAATCTCTTTCAAATTACTGGAGAAATGAAAAATCCTTATATAAAAATTTAGTGTTTATAAAGATCTTACTTCTCATTGAAAGGCAGCAACATTTCCATCAGTGAAGGAGGTATATATAGCCCTTCTCCCTAACAACCAGGGGCTGGGCAAGATAAGAACAAATTTCATAACTCTAATGAAAATAAGTGCTTTATCAACAAGCTTAGAATTTCATTGACTAGCATTAAGTCTTCAGGGGTATTCAGTTGTTAGTAAACTTCATTAGTAGTAAAACAGGTTTAAGAATCACTGCAAATGAAATTTCTAATAGTATTGGAGAGTTAGTCTATTTATTTCTATAAAAGTTAATTTATGTATAAGGATTGTCCAACTCCCCAGGCTACTTCATAAACTATATCTTCTTTGTACTGTGACATTAATTGATTTCTTGGTTTCTTTTCATAAGAAACCCAAATCATGCCCAAGAGTACTATCTCTCTTTCTTTACTTTGGCATACATTAATAGGCCTAGGAGTAAGGAATTTCATTCTTCATGACTGGTAATACATTAAATCTTTGCAAAATAATAATCTGGCATTGATTTTTTTCTTTATTTCTGGAATCTAGGGTGTCTCATTATTTTAAGCTCTTCTGTAAAATTAATTTTCTTTTGTTATTTTAACTTGCTTAGCCATGCATTTGCATCTAATTCTTTATGTCTATTCCTTAATCTTCATTGTTTGACTTGTCTTAAATTGCTGGCTTAACATGAGTACATCGAGCGAAGTAGCCTGGCAAAAATTCATACGGTAAAATCACTGTAAAATACTATACATTTTTCTTTGCAACACTCAATATGCAATTAGATTATTCAAATACTAATTCATGCAATGTAGCAAAATCAGCCAAAACTAATTGGCTATTCGTTTTTTATTCTATGCATTCATTCTTTCAACAATCCTTTTCACAGTAGTCATTCTTTAAATGTTGAAAAGATTAGACATTATTATATTTTTAGCACACTATTAGTCATGGTTTAATATATAATTTTATCCTCAAAGAGAACATATTTTGTGGCAGAGGGAGATAAACAAGATAAGAATTTAAAGGCAGCTTGACTCCTACATTTAAGTTAGTCCAACATTTTATAAGGCATGGTAGAAGAGGTTAGATAAATATGCAACAGACAATTTACAAAGAGATTTATATCAATATGTTATACTAGAGAGCTTACACAAACACATATTTCCTTAGGTGAAAATTTCCCTTTTCTAACCTATTGTGCTAGGCTTCTGTTTCAATAGTCTAACCCAAACTAGCAGAAATAATTAGAAAATGATAAATAATGCCAATTTTATTTTAAAATATCTGAGCAATATTTTGAAAAATAGAACTGCCTTTCCTTAGAAGTAGTTGCTGTCATGCTTGGAGATTTATTCTATTACAACATGACCTGAATTTCAACTGGTAAAATCTATTCTAAACATAAAACATATTAGGAAGAATCACTTTGCTAAGTTTCTCAAACAATGTAATAAAATAATTCTGATATGTAATTGTTTTGAGTAGGAAAACTTTCTTCTTTTTCTTTCTCAGTAAACCAAATTTTCAGGAAAATCGAAAAGTTGAACCATAAGGCTGTAATGAAGTCACCTCTATCCATCTGTTGACCAGTTAAGTATATAGGAGGAAATAAGCTACATCCTTTAAGCCAATCTTTGAAAACCTAAACTCATAATGTGTGGAAAATGCCACACTCTACTTCAGGTTATCAGGGTTCATCAGCTTATAGATATGGTTTTATTAAAAATTAGTAGGCCAAATGATATATTTTGTTATCATATCTAAACATCCTGGCTGCCCCTCTGTATCAGATTCCCATAAAAGTACAGAAAACTTAATGATAAATAGCTATGGGACTTATTTTATTTCCAAAAGAAAATTTCAATTTCTGAGAAGTGCATTTGGTTAAGTTGGTCTTGACAAATATACAAATTAAAGATAGAAAACAAGCAATGTGGTAATTTAATTTATTACTCTATAAGGTATCTCTGATACATCTCAAAGACAGGAAATTATCTTAATGTGTATAATGTGATATCAGCTGATTCATATCTGATATTGGTAAAGCAGAGAGAAACCAAGGGGGAGAAAGCAAGTTAGAATTATATGGGTTAGGAGGAAAACTATAAAAAGTATAAAGGGATAGGTTGTATATTTGATATTTTAATAATTATTTATGAGTATTAGTTAAAATACATTATATAAGCCTCTAGGATTGAATTTCCAGTAACCTGAGAGTTTATATTTTCTATGTACTGAATAGTTAAAAGACCATATTTTATTATCTTAACGTCTATTAACCTCTGGCTCACTGTATACATTTTTGGCTATGTTTCCAGTTCAAATTCTTACATTTTATTTTTTCTGAGGAGAAGTTATAATTTCAGTTTCTTTTGAAGTAACTATATTCCCTTTTCTTTTAAGCAGCTCTAATAATCTATGTTTAAGTTAAAAATTGTTTTTAATCATTAGGATATATATTGGCATCAATTTCTACTCTTCTTGGGCATAGAAACTTCTTTATTGGTTTAAGAGGCTGCCCTAATCTCTGGGCATGGAACTGTGATCTCACGAGATTTAAAGCCTATAAAACTTTGTGTCTCAATGAAACCATCATATTTCATCACAGCAAACAGGTATTATCCTTGTCTGATTTAGCTCATGGGTGTTCTGGATGGATCCAGTTGGCTAATGGACCAAATTTGAGACTGGGTCTGCATACCCAAAATGGGACGAAAAAGAAAGATCCAGAGTACAAGTTCAAAACTGTCCAAATGAATGTGTTTTCTTTAGAATGAAAGTTTCTTGGAGAAGAGAATTTTCCTAGTTCAACTTTCAATTTTTAATTCTGAGACCAATATATGGCACATAGAAAGGAAGTAGTAAAAGTTTCAAGAGAGAATTACTACATGGTTATTTGAATGAATGAGTTAATTGATTTATGAACCAATACACAAAGAAGTCAAATAATAATCTTTCTTGTTTTCCTATTGTTGTTTTCTCAGCCAAGTATTGTGTTCCCCTTTATCCTCTTACAACTTTATAAATGTATTTAGTTATTATTATTCACTTTTTACAAATGATGAAACTGAGGCTAAGGTACAAGAAATGATGTACCTATGGAAAGAAAACTAATAAACAATGAAACTGAGATTAAAGTGAAATATTCTATCTTCAGAATATAATATTTTCACTACTTTCTAATCCCCTGAAACCTTGTACCTATAAATGAATATATATGTAATATATAAAATACGAACATATATAGATAAATATATATTCATTTTATAAGTATAATATACAATACAGAATGCATGAGCATATATTAATGGAGTATATAATCATTCTATAGGTGTGTAAGTATAGACATATTTATATGTATGTATAGCTACAGACATATTTCTGACTTCTCACAGGTGTGAGTCAAATGTGTCAACAAATGTTAATATACTTTGAGTATTAAAAACCCTATGGAAGAAGGAGAGTTATTACAACTACTTCCTACCTTTATACTCTGATAATTGATGGCACCCACCTGTATATATATGTGTATGTATCTTCTTTACCTTAGTCTATAACAATCTTTGGCATCCTTTAAGAAAATCCCAAATGCCAAATGATGTCTAGCTTTGATACAAATAAACTTCTCTGAATACACAAAGCCAATTCTAGTTGACTTATTTCTTTTCCAGAATTACCTATACTACTAGTTCCTTTCAACATATACCACTTGTTTCTTTTTTAACACATCCATAGGGTCTTGGAAGACAGAGAAAATACTTCTTAGATATCCGTGCCCCTCAGCCAGCCTTGCCTAGTCTTGCATGTAATAAATGTTTATAAATAGGTATTTCTCAAGACAGTTTATAAGACTCAATGACACAGCTTTTCATATTTTCTATTAAAAAGAAAAATAGTGTCTACTCTGTTGTACAGTTTCTTTCTTTCTATTTTTTTCTTTTTTTTTTTTCTTTGTTTCGAAGCAAAGAACAAAGCCACTGAAACAGCCATGGAGCTAAGTGCTCGTTGAAACAGATTGTAAATCTGAAACTAGTATTGTTCATTTTTATGCCCAGTAAAAATCTCTATTCTTGAAAGCTTCTCAGGAAAACATAATAGGCACATCACAGAAATATACTGGTGCTTTGGGCTGTTTCACATCATTTCCACAAACTTTTTTCTGAGCACTTAATTGTGTATATGTTGTTGTATTACATGGTGTCAGAATTACTCATAGCTAGTTCCAGCATTGTGGGAATTGGAACAATCCTGAAAACTACTTGTGAAACAATATTGATTCTGATAACTTGTTAAAATCTTATAGATACAAGTTCTAGAATCTTATAAATATAATATAAATCTTATACATGTGGTAGAATATTCTTTCTCTTCATTCTAATACATCTTAGGCACAAATACAAAAAAAGTTTTCTTCTTTTTAAATTATGAGATATCCCACTCTTTATTTTACATAAAAATTTGTCCAGACACATCTGCTCCAGGCATTCAGTTTTATATAGCTCAATTAGTACTAAAATCCTAGAAGATGTTTTGTACAACTAAAGACAATATAGTGTTGCTTGCTGGGAAGAAGTGGCAAGGGTGCTATGTTTTGTTTAATACTTCTATAGCTGATAAAATATCTACTAGGCCAAAGGGATGAATTTGTGCTTGAGGAGAAACAATATCCCACAGATATTAAATAGCTCTGTTTTGGTTGCTAAGGAAAATATCTCCATAAAACTAACTCTGCAGGCCCCTCAAATTAAAGATGCCATCAGCCAGTACATTAATGTCAGCACACTTTAACTTAATGAAATTCATTTCATGCTGTTATCACAAAATACACTTGTGAGAAGCAATATGGTATTAATACAAATGGTGTGAGAAACTGAAATGCCTTGTTCATTGATTTAAAAATAACTATGTTCTCTATGTGCATAAACATGTATCAGTATCAAATTCAATTTAGTTTCTCACTAGCACTCATGCCTGCATACTCTTTTTTCTACTTTCATTTATTATTTTACAGAGTGATTTTGCAGATAATCTGTGTTCTTGATGAACTATAAATTGCATCTGTGAGGTCCTGGGATAAACATTTGTTGATGGGTCACTGAGAGGAATCCAGTGATGTCACAATAGGATCAGGATTATAACTCAGAACTGGAAGGTAATGTGTGGCCCTTAAACTAGATTCACTTATATTTACGTGGGTTAAAGATTTAATGTTGTTCCTCATAATTTTTAGTAATGCGAAGTCCTATGTCAAGGAATCTTGCAATTTTCAGAACACTGAAGAACAAGTAAAACATTCCATCAAGTTGAAATAGATGCTGTCATATGCATATGAAGAATGTGCTGCATGAATGTTGGATTTGATGTATCACTGAGGGTACCACAGTGAGAGAAATTTTGAACAAAGTATGGTGAAGAGAAGCTGGGAAAATTTTAGAGCTTCCAGGGTCACAATTAGGATGAATGACAGGTAGGGAATCTGCCATAATTTATAATAATGATGGCTCACCTTGAAGTATTATGAGAAGTGACTCTCTAGCTTCTCTCATGGTGGAGAAGTGAGTATAAGTCTGCCAGTAAGCTAGATTGTACCCCCAACCTTAATAACATCTTACAAGACCTTTAGTTACTCAAGGTATTTCTTGAAGAAGTGCTTGGGAAGTTATAATGGATATCAGATATCTTCCTGGGTAAACCATATATCCCTTAAGTATTTTAAATATTGGAGCATTGATTGCATTCTGTTGATAATTGAGAAAGTATGAGGAATTCAGAGTTGCTGCAAAAGTGGTGTTTCAGGTGAAAGCATGTGTTGAAGGTAGCAAATGAAAACTTGACTTTGTTACATGACTCTGGAAGGGTTGGGTTCTCTTTTAGGCTCTTGATGATTCACTCCATCAGACTTTCTATCTGTAAAGAGTGGATCATAAATCAGCTGACACAGATATGAAGGCCTCAAAACAGGTCTTTAGAAAGTAAACTTAAACTTCATTTAGGCAGTAAGAAATGCCCAAAATAAGTTGACTGTATAGCAGAATTGACTATGGGGGCATATCTTGTTGGCAAAAATGTGGTAGTAGTTGCCCCTCATTAACATGATAATAGTTTCCTTCCTTCCATCATCTACAGTCTACTTACTAGGGCAAGATTATTCTGAATGTGCTTTAAATATCTTTCTGGTGATCCTAGTGTCACATTTGTGAATGATAATGTGGCACAATTTTCCATCAAAATATAACCACTTTCTTGATGTCTCATATCCACACCTGTGTAAGGATTTGATAAAAGACATGGTGGATTCATTGACAGTTTCTCATTTCTAGTCAATAAGTGCATCCTTTGACAGGCTGCTGCCAGGATAGTGGTATTTAGTGACAGCCTTCAAATGTGTATTGCCAATACAGACTTTTCTTGGTGACTAGAATTCTTCTGTAGCAGACTAATGAATGGCTTTAATTCCTTTTAAGCTGGCTATAAACTTGCAACTCTTTGCTGACTCTGTAAAACAATCTATAATTTAGTTTTATAACTTTTCTTAGGTGTATGTTTCCAGGATTCATGCATTAGCATGATGACTGACTCTCTTAAGGATTATTTTGGAGTTTGCACGTAATGGTAATGGAGGTATTTGGGAGAGTAAGGAAGCATTTCATTGTCAAATGCCTTGTTTATCTTAATAAAAGAAATATGTATCTTGATGTTTTGTACATGTTTTGCAAGTACCAGATTAGCTTGACTTGGTGGTCATTTCTGGCTTTTCATAGCGTGGCTGGTCCTATCCAAATCTCAGAAGTTACTGACATTTGTTGTTGGCATCTTCTCTCCCACTGAATCCAGGATCAAAATAGTCCTTTGACAAATGAGGAAGTTCCCAGTAGCACCTTGGCTTTAACTCTTTCTTTGCTAGCAAACCTTTCCCAACCCAGTGTTTCTTTCAGTTCCTTATAACTCTACTCTTTGCCTTTCCCAGAAAAGCAATCTGACAAATCAGAGAAGGCTGAAATGATAAATAGCTTCAGACATTGACCCTCTAGTGGTGATTTCATGCTAATAGCAAGCCCGTGGAATAAATGTCTCAAATTAAAGGGATCAATTGTTAAAGATAGCCCTTCATAAAGTGTGCCTGTACATTTGGAAAGCAGTTCTGAAGAAGGAATCACTCTCTATTTCTTTCACATATGTCTAGATACATGGCTCTACTCCAGCTGCTTATAAGGGCATATGCACATATATAAGAGTAACACTGAGTTTGCTTCTGTTTCTGATATTAATGTTTCATATACAAATGAATGCAAATTAACATTAACTTTTGATATATTGGGAGGATTATTCTATTTTAGGCTTAATGTTTCTTTACTCATATTTCAAAAATATCCCTCAAATTAAAATTATTTGGGCAGACAGACCTGACTAACTATTATATAATCAAGTACGTATTTAGGAAAACATTTATAAAGGATGTGCCTTAGTTTTAGGACCATACATAAACACACATATGCATGTACACTTGTGTATAAATATATATAAATATATACACATACATTGAGAAAGAGAGAGAGAGAATAAAAAGGCTACATTTCATAAGCTTTGAATTGTATAAAACTCTAAGCATTTGTCAAGGAAATGTGCATATATTTCTAAAATAATTGTATAGATTTTGCCTAAATATAAGGTTATAAAATTATTTTATTTATTGTGTCTCATTCTCACACATATACCCAACTGGTGTTCTTATAAAAATTGTCAATAAAGAAAAACTCTAGCTCACCCTTAAAAACCCTACATTATAGATAGCATATGAATAAGATAATTCCAAAATTCATCAAAATATTTATATAAAACAATTACCTGTTTTTCACTTGGACAGATTCACAATAGATTCTTATTTCACATAGCTTGCTACTTGCCCTCTTCAAAGAGGTTGTCATTTTAAAGGACAGTGGGGTATTATGACATTCCTTGAAAAGTCAATCTACCCTAAACAACAATATAAGATTGTGACAAGTACCACAGAAAAAAATAAATACAATACCTTGAAAACCTGGACCCTAAAACTTTCTGCACATTCTTTGACCTTTTAACATGTCTTACTCAAATGGCCCCTTTAAATAGAAGCTAAACAGGTTTGGGTTTAGAATTTTTCTCCCACACTCATTTGTTACTAATAGCTCTTGTTGCTCCTCAGAGACATACTGTACCTTTCCTGCTTTGGCAGCAGCAGTTTGAACACACCAATTTCTGTCAGAGACCTCCAGGGAACGTCCTCTAGTTGTCATATGAAATGCACATTGTAACACTGACTTTGGCAGCCTCAACAATCCAAGAGAAATGTAAAATCTTGGAGATTTCTTTGGAGAAAAGAAGGAATAAATCTGCATTGAAAAATTTAGCAGAAAATAATTACTGCTGCCTCCTAATTCCCTTTTCAGTCAACGTGATAAGTGCAAGGTATGGAATCTGTATCAGTGTGGCACAAGTTTGGACTGTTAAATCATTTGCTTAAACTTTGGTATGACATTGCCTCACTCAACTATGAACACAGTAATAAACCTTAAGTGATATAGCTGCAGCATTCTGAAATGAAGTCCATCAGATGGAAAACACTGAAATTATTTTATCCATTGGGTCTCAGTAGAGTAATTTAAATTGAGAAGTCCACTGCTGACCAGATTTAATAACTAGAGTAAAAATATAGTGTTTTTATTTCTATAACCCAGCTAAATTCTGTTTAACTAATATGCACTAAACAGCTACTATGTGCAAGGCACTCCAAAGACAAATATTATGATTTAATTAATATTTTAAAATTTGAATTATGGGAATTTTTTTCCTGACAAGATAAACGCTCCTTCTCTCTCCTGATTCTTCCACTGAATACTATTACAAAATCCAGATGTATGCATGGAGAACCTAATAGAAGACTCCAAAAGTTAAATAGTAGGTGGATTTGGAAGAAAATCAGAATATGAAGTACCACTGAGATGACAGTGAGTTTATCATTTATGTTATTTCCTCTGTAATTCTCTGACTTGGTCTCACAGGAACTTAAAACATGGAAGTGGATATCAGTTCAGAAGAGAGATCTTTAGAAGTCCTCTAGTTCTAGTTTGAGGATGTTAGACAGTAACAGTGGCTGCAGCATGGGCTTGTCATCACCTAAAACTGAAGAAGGGGGAAGTTTGATCCAACTTCTTTGGTCCCAAGAAGGTGGAGTTAAACCCCATTACTTTTTTTCTGTCTCTGTGCTCTTACCATTTGACCCCAGAAGTGGTGACAGTAGTGTAAAGAGTTCAGCAGACAGGTTAAATATATCTCCAGCTTTCTAACTAGAGAAATGAATAGGATAGTCCTAAAAGAATCTGAAAGAACCAAAGAGAGCATCAGAAGAGAGGAACTTAGCAAATTGACCCATATATTGCTTATGAACTCCTCTGCATTCACCTCTGATTTGATATGTATGGACTTAATATTAAATAGGTTATTTTGATATCTGAACAGAGACTGTCACTCAGACCTCAATTTGCCTCTGAACGACAGACTTATGTTCAGGAAAAGATCCAAAAAACACAGAAAAAAAAAACATTGAAAAATGAATTGACATTAGAACCACAGTATACAGAAGGTTGTTTTTACTTATGGCCAGACATATATCTCTCGATTACCTGCTAAAATAAAAGCATCCACAGGATTTGAATAAGACCAAGGGGCTCATAACATAATTCTGAAAATATACAGGATACAACTGAAAATTAGTAGGCATTTGAAGAGCCAGAAACATTTCAACCCACGTGGGAATGTAAAACCTATTTAATGATAGGATTTTCAATATATGTAGATTTATTATATAAAGCAACTACAACATAAAATAAAGTAAGTAGAAAACCTGTATAGTGACAAGTTTCTATCATCTACCTGTAATAAAATATTAATTTGAAGTGGATTGTAAAAAGCCAAATATGTACATTGAAAAACCTAGAGCAAACCCTTTTAGCAAGAAAAGGTAGGGAAGGAGAAAGAAAAATGAAAAACTAAGGTTATAAAATGTAACAAAAGTGTAGACCTACATCCAAATATATCAATAATCATATTAAATGTAAACAGTTGGAACAGACCAGTTAAACCACAGAGATTTTCAGAACAGATAGAATCATGACCAAACTAGGTTCTGTATATATGAACCTTACTTCCATTTGTAATGATACAGATAATTTAAAAGTAAGAGGATGGAAATTATATATAACACATGGGCTTTAAAATATAGGAAGAAAAACTAACAGAACTAGTAAGAGAACTGAACAAATCAATAATTATATTTGGTGACTTCAACTCTATTAGTAATAGAGAAATTCAGAAGTTATATAGACGTGAACAACAAAAGCAACCAACAGAAACTAATCGACATGTATAGAACACCACTCAAAAACAGAAGAATACACAATTTTTTCACATGTATATGGAATATTTACTAAGGTAGACTATATTGTGGTAATAAAACAAATCTTAATTTATTTAAATAATTGAAATCATATGGAGTATGTTCTCTGAGATAAATGTAATTAAACTATAAAATAATAACAGAAATATAAAAGGAAAATCAACAGACATTTGGAAAGTAAACATCCACTCTTAAATAATCCATAATACAAAAAGGAAATTTGAAGAAAAATTAGAAAATGTATTAACTAAATGAAAATAAAAACATAGCAAATAAATATATGTGGGTTGACACTAATGAAATGTTTACAGAGAAATTTAAATTAAATGCTCATATTACAAAAGAAGAAATGTCTCAAATCAATAACATACACTTTCAACTTAAGAGTCTATAAATCAAGCAGATAGAAAGAATAAAGATAGAAGATATGAATGAAATTAAAAACAGAAAATACATAGAGAAAACTAATAAAATCAAAAGCTAGTTCTTGAAAAGATCAATAAAATTGATAAAACTTTAGTGAGATTGTCAAGGAAAACATCGAGAAGACAAAAATTACCAATGTCATAATAAGAGTGGATAGTACTATAGACCCCACAGACACTGAAAGAATACACAATTATATTCAACAACTTTGAAAAATGGGCCAATTCCTTGAAAACCTTGAACTACCAAAAGTCACCCCAAATTAAATGGTTAACTAGTAGTGTCCTATAATTATAATATAAATTGAATTTATTCCAAACATTTATTTTGGAAAAGAAATCTTCAAGCCTAAATGGTTTCAAGTCCTACCAAACATTAAATAAATAAATAACACCAAGTACTCACAACATCTTCCAGACAATAGAAAAGGGGGAAACACCTCACAACTCATTTTATGAAACCAGTACTATGTGGAGAGTAAAACCAGTGAAGGCTAGTCTAAAGAAAAGATAATAACAGACAAATATCATTCATGAACATAGATGTAAAAATCCTCAACAAAATATTAGCAAACTGAATCCAACAATATGTAAAAAGAATAATATATCAAAACCCAATGACATTTATAAGGGAGACTTATTTAATATTCAAAACTGATTAACATAATTCACCATATTAACAGTCTATAGAAGAAATGACACATGACTATATCAATAAATGCATAAAATGTATTAGACAAAATTACATATCCATTCATGAAAAACCTATCAGAAAACAAGTAACTGAAGGGAATTTCCTCAACCAGATAAAGTTGGTGGGGGGGAAATACCACTTGCATCATTCTTAGTTTTGAAAGACAGAATGCCTCCCCCTAAGACTGGGAACAAACAAGAATGTTTATTCTCACTACTCCTATTCAACAATGTCCTAGAAGGCCTTCCAGTGTATTGTAGCAAGAAAAAAAGAGGTATACAGAAAGGAAGAAATTAAACTGTACCTATTCATAAATATATTTTCTATGTAGAAAACACCAAGGAACCTGTTTTAAAATATCTACTGGAATTAATCAATTTTTTGTAGAGCCACAAAATACAAGGTCAACACATATATGCAAAAAAATTCTTATTTCAACACACTAGGAACAACTAGAAACAAAAGTATTTTCTTTGAGTGACACTATTAATAATAACTCCCCTAAAGAAACAAACAAAAAAAACTTAGATACAATTTTAACAAAAAGTGAAAGATCTACATATATGCTGAACATTAGAAAAGCTGATAAAATAAACTTTTAAAATTCATGTTGTGTTTAAGGATTAGAAGACTTAATATAGTAAAATTTTTAATTTTCACAATATTGACCTCCATATTTAACACAATTCCACACAAAATCCTAGCAGGAACTTTTGTAGTTACAGACAAGATGATTTTAATGTTTATATGGGAAGACAGATGAACTAGAATAGCCAAAACAACTTTGGAAAAGAATAAAAAGAGAGGTATTATATTACCTGCTTTTAAAACTTACTGTGAATCTACAGTAATCAAGACAGTGCAGTATTGGTGAAGGGGTAGACACATAGATCAACAAACAGAATGCAGAGTCCAGAAATAGACACAATTGATTTTTTTGGTGAATGTTCAGAAGCAATTCAATGGGCTGGGAGAAAATATGTGCGATTCACATATCTGATAATGGACTTTTATCTTGAATACATAAAGAATTTTCAAAACGTAACACTAAGAGAACAAACAACTCAAATTTAAAGAGGGAAAAAGATTTTGCACAACTTTTACCAAAAGAGATATATAATTGACAAATGAGCTCATAAAAAGATAGTCACTAGTATGGCTGTAACTCCAATACATGGATGGAGGAAGTGCAAATTGCATACTCTGGAAAAAAGTTTGGTGGTTTCTACAAAGTTAAATTTCTGTCAACTAGTGAATGGATAAACTCGTACATTTATATAATGCAATATTATTTAGCAATAAAGAGGAACAAATAACTTTGATGAATGGATCTCAGGGATATATGCTCATTGAAAGAATTCAGTTTCAAAAGTTTACATGGTTCCAATTATATGGCAATCTCAAAAACACAAAACTATTATTATGAATAGATTAGAATTTGCCAAGGTGGAGACTACACAGGGACAGTACAAGGCATGTTTTAGGGTGATGTAACTGATTTTTATCCAGACTGTAGTGATGGTTACTCAAATATTCATGTATTTTATCATTCATAGAACTCCACAATAAAAAACAAAAATATTTTTTACAATATGTTAATTTTTTAATTTAAATTAAAAAAAATGGTGGGTAAGAATTATAAAGGTTTCATGATGATATTATTTCTTTAAGCATGAAAGATTTATCAGAGGTCCTTGGATGTGTTTTAGGTGAAGGGTATTGGTGAAAGGCCACCGAACTATATTTCAGTAGATATGGATTGTAGTCTAGTAATAGTCTAGTTCATCGAATTACTAAATCTTAGGTAAGGGCAAATAATACTTCTCAACCTAATTAGATATATAAACATAATATTTATTATTATTTGAAAAATATATATGAATATATTATATTTATGTGTTTTATATGGCCATATATTATTTATCATTATGTAGAATGTGTAACACATGTTAAATATACTATGAATTTTCTATAATGTATAAATTTGTATTCATTTTATATTTATCCATCATACCATAGTATAATATGTAATATATATTCATTATATATATGTGTGTGCATATACATATGGCATGGTTTCCTAGAACATAGCTAAGGACCTTCAATATTTAAGCACAAATGATAATTTCTCATATATAAATTATAAATGAATGAAGAAATGTATTAATACTGAAAGTAGAATGTGTTAGAATAGACGACACATCTAACAAAAATCTTATGGTTAGTCTGAAAATCTATTAGCATGACTCCAAGAAAAGTCTGGAAAACCAAACTTTGTGCTGTTTCTATAGGTATAGGTTCAGAAAAAGAGTTGGTCTATGCTTCTTTAGCCAGGGATGCTGAGATATGCTCATGCCTGAGTTTACAGTACTTAATCAGCTCTTTATTCACAATGTACATGGCATAAGTCTGAGAATGATGGCATCTCTGGCTTAGATGAGGTTGTGCCTAGCCTACATGCAGAATAGCTCAGCTTGGAGAGACACAATTAAGCTCTTAAGGTCTGGCTTGACTTCAAATCACTTAGAATAATAATAATCCACATTTGGGGGATGTAGAAGTTTACACATCCACATCATTGGAGAGTATTTCTGCCAGTATCCTGACTGCCTTCACTTCCCTTGGGACCTTTTGAAAAAGTAAACCCTCTGTATGCCTTTTCTTTCCATCATTCTGAATCTGTTCGTAACATCATGATCATGAAGTCCCTCACCTAATTTCATCACCTCAGCATCCTCAGGGTAAAAAAAAAGATTTCAAGTTACTATAGAGAATACCACCTTAGAGAGAAACATTCTACTGAGCAAATGCAATTGAACAGTAGAAGAATGAAGGCAATATTACTTGGGAGCTAGAAATGTGGCCAAATTTTCTTTTCATATCCTTTTTCCTCTCTAATTTTGGAATTTTTCAGAGAAACTTTTACAAAGAAAGCATCTTTGTCTTTAGAGAATTAAGGAAGGAAATATCCAAGAAGAGAAGTCAGTGGCAGATTTTATATAATAAATTCTGACCTTAAGCCAAATAAGTAGAGGTTGTACAGATTTCCCTTAGAGTTGCTCAACCAAATTCATCACTGTAAGTAAAGGAGAAGGCAGGAATTTAAGGAATTCAATTAAAATTAAGGAATTTAATTTTATACATACAAAGGTACATATAAGAATTAATTTTCTTCTGTACTGCACCCTGTGCTGAATATCTTGAAGATCTGTGATAGTTGGGCCTGAAGTGTAGTGTCATACACCAATTAAATTAAATATAAGTTCTGTTTTCATACAGTTAGAGGAAATATATATCATATGGACATTGTTGCTTTCATTTTCTGAGCTCTCTGGTTTTATCAAAAACAAGCATCAAGAAGATAAATTTGGTCTTACCTACATGCATAGTTGGCATTATGACCTTCTCCTTGATAGCTTGGATAGGGGACTTAGATTATTTGGGGCATGTTTCTAAAAAAGGATACTTCAGTTGTAATTATGTGTGAATTTTATTCATATTCACCAATAACAGTTTGTCCTTCATTTTAAAATAAACTAATTGTCATTTAGGTCTCTTGGGTGTCTCAGGGTAGGCCATTTAGGCAGTTAGCAGAAATAATATGATAAAAAAAAATCTCTAATATATAGATACACATTCCACATAGAAATATAACAGTAACTTTCATAGTTTTTAAGTTAAAGATTTCAATAAATTTACTTTTTCATCTACCTACACCTTTTTTTATATTACCTTAAGGCCAAAGCTTTATTAATTTTTTTCCTGCTTTATTGAGGTATATTTGATGAATAAAATTATAATATATTTAAAGTGTACAGCATGATTTCATATACATATACACTGAAATTATTACTATAAGCAAGTTAATTAACAAATCCATCATCTCACATAGTTAACTTTATATCCATTTATTTGCAGGGAAGAGGATGGGAGAACACTTAAGATTTAGTCTCTCAGCAAATTATAAATATACAATACACTATTGTTAGCCATAGTTACCATGCTATATCTTAGCCCCTCAGACCTTATTCATCTTATAATTGAAAGTTTTTACATTTGTTACCAACCTGTCCTTTTTTCTCCAGCCCACCGGCCCCTGGCAACCACCATTCTACTTTCTGTTCCTATGAGTTTGGCTTAATTAATTAATTAATTTTATTGTGGTGTAGTTGATTTACAATATTATATTAAGTTCAAGTGTACAACATAGTGATTCAATATTTTTATAGATTATAGTTCATTTAAAGTTATTATAAAGTATTGCCTATATTTCCTGTTTTGTACAATATATCCTTGTAGCTTGTTTATTGTATACATAGTATTATAGTTTGTACCTCTTAATCCCCTACCCCAATCTTGTCCCTTTCTCCTTCACTTTCCCCACTGATAACTGTCAGTTGGTTCTCTATATCTTTGAATTGGATTCTGTTTTACTATATTCATTTGTTTGCCTTATTTTTTAGATTCCACATATAAGTAATAAGATATAGTATTTGTCTTTCTCAGTGTAACTTATTTCTCTGAGCTTAATACCCTCTAGGTCCATCCATGCTCTTGCAAATGGTAAAGTTTCTTTTTTTTTAATGACTGGGTAGTATTCTACCATATATATATATATATATATATATACCACATCTTCTTTATATACTCTCTGCTGATTGAACTAAGGATGCTTCCATATTTTGTGGATTGTAAAT
This sequence comes from Aethalodelphis obliquidens, assembly GCF_003676395.1. Lineage (NCBI taxonomy): Eukaryota > Metazoa > Chordata > Mammalia > Artiodactyla > Delphinidae > Aethalodelphis > Aethalodelphis obliquidens. Next base: position 894,667 of record NW_020838012.1, read on the forward strand.
AATGCTGCTATGAACACTGGGGTGCATGTTTCATTTCAAATTGATGTTTTCATTTTCTTTGGATATATACCTAGGTATGGAATTGCTGGGTCATTTGGTAGTTCTATTTTTAGTTTTTTGAGAAACCTCTTTACTATTTTCCATAGTGGCTGTAGTAATATGTGCACCAACACTTACATTCCTATCAATAGTGCATTAGGGTTCCTTTTTCTCCACATCCTAATGAATATTTGTTGTTTGTAGACTTTTTGATGATAGCCATTTTGACAGGTGTGAAGTGATATTTCATTGTGGTTTTGATTTCAATTTCTCTGATGATTAATGATATTGAGCATCTTTTCATGTGCCTGTTAGCCATCTGTATATCTTCTTTGAAAAATGTCTATTCAGGTTGTCTGCCCATTTTTTCATTGGCTTGTTTGTTTTTGGGACATTGAATTATATGAGCTGTTTATGTATTTTGAATATTAATCCTTTCCCAGTCATATCATTTGCAAATATTTTTCCTATTTAGTAGATTGTCTTCTCATTTTGACAATGGTTTCCTTTGCTGTGCAAAAACTTTTGAGGTTAATTAGGTTCCATTTGTTTATTTTTGCTTTAGTTTTCTTTGCTTTAGGAGACAGATTCATAAAATATTGCTACAATTTATGCTAAAGGGAGAATTCTTCCTATATTTTCTTCTAGGAGTTTTAGGGTTTCCAGACTTACAGTTAGGTCTCTAATCCATTTTGAGTTTATTTTTGTATATGGAGTGAGAAAATGTTCTCTTTTTTTTTTCTGCATGTAGCTGTCCTGTTTTCCCAGCACCACTTATTGAAAAATCTGTCTCTTCTCCATTATGTATTCTTGCCTCTTTTTTTAGCAATTAAGTGACCATAAGTAAGTGGGTTTATTTCTGACTCTTTATTCTGTTCAATTGATCTATGTGTCTGTTTTTGTGCCAGTACCATGCTGATTGGTTACTGTAGCCTTGAAGTATAGTCTGAAGTTGTGGAGCATGAAAATTCCCACTTGGCTTTTCTTAATATTTCTTTGGCAATATTTGGTCTTTTGTGGTTCCATATAAATTTTAGGATTTTTTGCTCAAGGACTTTCACCTCCTTGGTTATGTTTATTCCTACATATTTTATTTTATAAGATGTGATTAAAAATGAGATTGTTTTCTTTCTGATAGTTCATTATTAGTAGATAGAAAATTAATAGATTTCTGTGTATTAATCTTGTATCCTGCAAATTTACTGAATTAACTTTTCAGTTCTAATAAGTTTTTTTTTTAGTGGAGACTTTAGTATTTTCTTTATATATAGTATTCTGTCATCTACAAAGAGTAACAATGTTACTTCTTCCCTTCCAAGTTGGGTGCATTTTATTTCTTTTTCTTATAGGATTGCTGTGCCTAGAACTTCCCATACTATGTTGAATAGAAGTGGAGAGTGGGCATACTTGCCTTGTTCTTGATTTTAGAGGAAAAGTTTTCAGCTTTTCAACATTGAATATGATGTTCATGGTGGGTTTGTCATGAATGGCCTTTATCATGTTGAGACATATTCCCTGTGCACCAACATTGATGAGAGTTTTATCATGAATTGTTGTTGAGTTTTGTCATATTCTTTTTCTGTGTCTATTGACATCATCACATGATTTTTATCCTTCTTTTTGTTAACATGGTGTATCACATTGGTAGATTCCTGGATGTTGAACCATACTTGCATCACTGGAATAAATGCCACTTGATATTGTTATATGATGCTTTTTATATATTGTTGAATTTAGTTTGCTAATATTTTTCTGAGTGTTGTTGTATCTGTATTCATCAGATATATTGGCCTGTAATTTTATTTCTTGTAGTGTTTTTGTCTGGTTTTTGTATTAGGGTAATGTTGGCCTCATAGAATACATTTGAGAGTGTTCCATTCTCTTTGTTTTAGGGAATAGTTTGATAAGTATAGGTGTGAGCTCTTCTTTATATGTTTGGTAGAATTCCCCTGTGAAGCCATCCAGTCCTGGACTTTTTGCTGGGAGTTTTTGATTACTGATTCTATTTCACTACTAGTAATTTTTCTGTTCAGGTTGTCTATTTCTTTCTGATTCAGTCTTGGAAGATTGCATGTTTCTATAAATTTATCCATTTCTTCTAGGTTGTCCAATTTATTGACATATAACTGTTCATAGTATTCTCTTCTGATTTTTTATATCTGTGTTATTTTTGCTCTTTCATTTCTTACTTTGTTTTTTGGGTCCTTTATCTTTTCTTCTTGTTGTGTATGTCTATAGGTAATCAATTTTGTTTATTCTTTCAAAAAATCAGTCTTTGGTATCACTGATTTTTTCTATTGTTTTTTGATCTCTATTTTATTTGTGTGTTCTCTGAACTTTATCATTTCCTTCATTTATCTGACTTATAGCTTTGTTCTTTTTCTTTTTTTTTTTTGTAGTTCCTTTAGATGGTAAACTAGGTAGTTTATATGAGGGTTTTTTTTTTTCCTTTTTTTTTTTTCTCTAGGAAGACCTGTATCTCTATAGTCTTCCTTCTTAGAAATGCTTTTGCTGTGCCCCATAGATTTTGGATAGTTATAGTATTATTTTTATTTATCTTGAAGTATTTTCTGATTTCTTCTCTGTTTTATTTATTGAACCATTGTTTTTTAGTAGCATGTTGTTCAGTCTCCATGTGTTTGTGTTTTTCACATTTTTCTTCCTGTAATTTATTTCTAGCTTCTTACCATTGTCATCAGAAGAAAATTGTTTTTATAATTTCTATCCACTTAAATTTTTCAAGAATTATTTTTGTGGCCTAGTGTGTGACCTATCCTGGTGAATATTCCATATGCACTTGAAAAGAATGTGTACTCTGTTGGGCTAGGGTGAAATGTCCTGCAGATATCTAATTTGTCATTTATGACTACTGTTTTCTTATTGATTTTCTGTCTGGATGATCTATCCACAGATGTAACTGAGGTGTTAAACTGCCTTACTATTATTGTATCATTGTCAATTCTTCCTTTATTTTTGTTAATATTTTCCTTCTTTATTTTGGTGTTCCTATATTGGGTACATAGATATTAACAAGTGTTATTTCCTCGTCTTGTATCAATCCTTTTATCGTCATATGATGTCCTTCTTTGTCTGTTGTTACAGACTTTGATTTAACGTCTCCTTTGTCTGATACCATTATTGTGACCCCAACGTTTTTATCATTTCCATTTGCATGAAATATCTTTTTCCATCCTCTCACTTTCAGTCAGTTTGTGTCTTCAGCTCTGAAGTGATTTTCTTGTATGCAACATATAGATAGGTCTTCTTTGACTGGAACATTTAGTCCATTAACATTTATAGTGATTATTGATATTATTGTTGACATTGATATTATTGATATTGATTTCCATTTTGTTATTTTTTTGTAGTTTTTCTTTGTTCTTTTCTTCTTTTAGTTTCTTCTCTTTTTTTTTTTTTTTTTTTTTTCTTTTTTATTTTTTTTTTTTATTTTTATTTATTTTTATTTTTTTAACATCTTTATTGGAGTATAATTGCTTTACAATGGTATGTTAGTTTCAGCTTCACAACAAAATGAATCAGTTATATATATACATATATTCCCATATCTCTTCCCGCTTGCGTCTCCCTCCCTCCCACCCTCCCTATCCCACCCCTCCAGGCGGTCACAAAGCACCGAGCTGATCTCCCTGTGCTATGCGGCTGCTTCCCACTAGCTATCTACCTTACGTTTGGTAGTGTATATATGTCCATGCCTCTTTATCGCTTTGTCACCGTTTACACTTCCCCCTCCCCATAGCCTCAAGTCCATTCTCTAGTAAGTCTGTGTCTTTATTCCTCTTTCACTCCTAGGTTTTTCATGACATTTTTTTTTTTTTAAATTCCATATATATGTGTTAGCATACGGTATTTGTCTCTCTCTTTCTGACTTACTTCACTCTGTATGACAGACTCTAGGTCTATCCACCTCATTACAAATAGCTCAATTTCGTCTCTTTTTATGGCTGAGTAATATTCCATTGTATATATGTGCCACATCTTCTTTATCCATTCATCCGATGATGGACACTTAGGTTGTTTCCATCTCTGGGCTATTGTAAATAGAGCTGCAATGAACATTTTGGTACATGACTCTTTTTGAATTATGGTTTTCTCAGGGTATATGCCCAGTAGTGGGATTGCTGGGTCATATGGTAGTTCTATTTGTAGCTTTTTAAGGAACCGCCATACTGTTCTCCACAGTGGCTGTATCAATTTACATTCCCACCAACAGTGTAAGAGGGTTCCCTTTTCTCCACACCCTCTCCAGCATTTATTGTTTCTAGATTTTTTGATGATAGCCATTCTGACTGGTGTGAGATGATATCTCATTGTAGTTTTGATTTGCATTTCTCTCATGATTAGTGATGTTGAGCATTCTCTCATGTGTTTGTTGGCACTCTGTATATCTTCTTTGGAGAAATGTCTATTTAGTTTCTTCTCTTTTGACTTGATGATTTTCTTTCATGGTATGTTTGTGTTTGTGTTCTCTCTAGGTTTTGTGTATCCATTTTAGGTTTTTGATTTGCAGTTACCATGAGGTTCCTATATGTTGACCTATAACTGTATCTATTTGTTTTAAACTGGTTATCATTTAAGTTCAAACACATTCTAAAAGATTTACATTTTTTACTCTTCTCCCCTAAATTTTGTGTTTTTGATATCATATTTTATATCTTCATTTTTATTCCTTAATTCTGTATTGTGGTTATAGTTGATTTTATGATTTTTTTGTCTTTTAAAATCTTTGTACTAGCTTATTTAAGTGGTTGATCCTCAGCCACTTAAATACTTTTATAACTAGTGGAAATTTTCCTTTCCTATCAGTTCTTATCTCTTATTATAGTCTTTTCTTTTCCATTTGGAGAAGATCCTTTAACATTTCTTTTAGGATTGGTTTAGTAATAATGAACTCTTTATTTTTTGCTTGTCTGATATGTTCTTTTTCTCTCCAATTCTAAATGATAGTCTTGCTGGGTAGAGTAATCTGGTTTGTAGGTTTTTTCTTTTCAACACTTTAAGTATATCATGCCACTCCCTTCTGACCTGTGAAGTTTTTGCAGAACAATCAATGGGTAGCCCTATGGGGATTCCCTTGTATATGGCTGTTTGACTTTTTCTTGCTGCCTTTGGAATTCTCTCTAAATTTTCAATTTTAATCATGATGTGTCTTAGTATAGATTTGTTTAGATTCATCTTGTTTGGGAACCCCTGTGCTTCTTGTACCTATCCAGTACCTATGTTTTCCTTTCTTAAGGTTTGGGAAGTTTTCAGCCATAATTTTAAAAATTACATTCTTGGTCCCTTTATTTCTCTCTTCTCCTTCTGGGATGTCTATAAGGCAAATATTGGTATGCTTGACATTGTGCTAGAGGTCCCTTAATCTGTTCTCACTTTTTTTTTTCTTTTTGCTGATCTAATTAGGTGATTTCCATTATTCTCTTTTCCAGATCACCTGTGTGTTCTTCTGTATCACCTAGTCTTTTCTTGATTTCTTCTAGTGTGTTTTCATTTCAGTTACTGTATTCATTTCTGACTGGTTCTTTTTTATTTTTCTAGTTCCTTATTAAAATTCTCACTGTGTTCATCTATTATTTTCTTTAATTCAGGTAGAATTCTTATTGCTAATGCTTTGAACTCTTTGGTAAATTATTTATCTCTGTCTCATTTTTTGTTATTTTCAGGATTTTCTTTCTTGTTCTTTTATTTATAACAGTACACTCTGTCTTTTCATTTTGCTTAACTTTCTCTGTCTCTGTGAAATCAGGTGAAACAGTTATATAACTCATTCTTCGAAGGGTGTCCTTGTGAGTCCTTATACAATTTGCATGTGCCCAGTGGCTTTGGTGGGAGACCTGGATCTGATGTGAACATGAGTCATGTCTTCCCCCAGGTGTGCTGACAGCTATCTGCTAGGTAGGAGGTAGAGCTGGAGTTGGAAGGGCTAGAGCCATAACCAGGTGTGATCCAGGGCTTCTCCTCTGCTCAGTGGCCAGCACCACCCTCTAGGGGCAAGTTCAGGTCCAAATTACTGGAAAGAAGCTCTGAGAGTCAGGTCTGAGCTACCTCTCTTCTCTCTAAGTGTGTGCTCTCCTTGCTTGCAGCATTGGCAACTTTGCTTAAGCAAGAGGGACTGGAGTGAACACTCAGTGTGGGTTGCAGTGCAGGCTGGGGTGATTCTGGCACCAGTCAGAGTTCTGGACAGTTCCCTATCTGCCGCCTCCAGGAGTGCCATTAATAGCTGCCCTTGCCCCATTTAGATGCCTTTCCAGGTTCAAGCCAGCTTCATCCCCTACAACTGCACACTCTCCTTGCCCACACAGCCTTTGCCCTGATGTCAAGCTGTGCTGCAGAGCCAGTGGGGATTAGGTGTGCACTTGGTTGGTCACAGGAAACCAGAAAGAGTGCTGAGCAATTTCAGTCTGCTTCCTTTGCCTTGTTTTGGAAGTAGGCAAGTGTGTGCACACTCTTCATGAGTGAAGTCTATGTTTCTTATAGTCCTGCTCTCAGTCCCACTGGTTTTCAAACCAACTAAGGGGACTCATCCTCCTGGTGTCAGACCACAAGGCTGAGGTGCCCATCCTCCTGGTGTCAAACCACTAACTCCCCAGGGAGGATCTCTGAGTCCATGTAATACCCTTCCCCTTCTGTGTAACCTCCCAAGAGTGCAGGTCCTGACCTGACCACTTCCATTCCCTTCTTACCTGATTCTATGTGGATCTTTCTTAAAGCTTCGTTTGTCTAAGTTTTTTTTCTGCCCAGCTCCAGTTTGTTTGCAGTGATAATTTCTCCACATGTAGGTGTATTTTTGATGTGTTTGTGTGAGAGACAACTCCATGTCCTCCTACTCCACCATCTTGATCGTCTCCCTTCATCTACCTACAACTTGAGTGACATGTTTGACAACAAATGATTAATACTAGAAAATGACTTGAACATGAACATTTTACCTTAAAGTACCAAGATAAGTTTTGAAGTTATAGACTCTTACTACAACATAATGTCATAGATTAATTTAGAGAGCTGAGTATCAGACTCATACTTTAGAGATGGATTAAGTCCTAGATATGGTTTAAATGTGATAAGAATTAGGGGTAAGTTTTTCCATGATGACTATGCTGCTGCATCCATTAGATCACATTGTCTATATTAACATGTCAGAAAATGATGAGCCAGATTTTCACTTATCTATTTCCCTGAAAGTATTTGTCTTAGTTTTCTTATTGGAAATATTGCTATATTTAGAAATGCAGTCAAGATTTAATAACCCAGTACAGATCAACAGCACTAAAATCTATAGTCTCAGTGATGAAACTGTGCTACAATAACTTATAGGGATTCTTAATAAGAAATTCAATACGAGTGGGCTTATATAAAATTGAATTTAGTAGTCAAATTTTAACATGTATTTGAAAAACATATTTAGGACTTTAAAAACGTAATTGGATAGTTCTGAAATTTTCACCCAGAAGTTTCAGTGCACTGTTTTCTATAGCATATGGATTTGTAAGCAGTCAAAATTTGCTTTACCCCTTATTTGTAAAGTTCTAATTACTTATTCAGCCCTCTATTTTAAAAAAATGATGCATAAACTGCTGGAAAGGTTATGAAATTATGTCCACCTAAATCTTCATTCTGCTACAATTAGATAAAGTAAGCCATATTGTGCCAGGATGCAATACAATGGGCAACAGGAAAGTATTATGGATGTAATGATGACATAGGTTTGTCCAATTATTAGTTAATCCCACATTTGGGGAGTTTGATCTGATTATCTTTCAGGAAGTTGGTGGAGGTTCTAGTAGATGAAATGCATATAGATTAGCTAAAATGTGAGTCATCACATCTTTTTTTTTCTTTTTTTGAGTGTTGAAAATCTTGTTAATGTAGGGGATTTTTGTATTTTGGTTTTGTTTTTAGTACAGTTCCTTTAAAATATTGTGTTAGTTTCTGCTGTACAATGAAGTGAATCAGCTATATGTATGTATGTGTATATATATATATATATATATATATATATATATATATATATATATATCGCTTCCCTCTTGGACCTCCCTCCCCTCCCCATCCCAGCCATCTAGGTCATCACAGAGCACCAAGCTGAGCTCTTTGTTCTATACAGCTGGTTCCCACTAGCTATCTATTTTACACATAGTAGTGTATTGTATATATGTCAATCCAAACCTCCCAATTTGTCCCACCCTCCCCTAACCCCCATGTCCACATGTCTGTTCTCTATGTCTGCATCTCTATTCCTGTCCTGCAAATAGATTCATCTGTACCATTTTTCTAGATTCCACATATATGTGTTAATATACAATATTTGTTTTTCTCCTTCTCACTTACTTCACTTGGTATGAGAGACTCTAGATCTATCCACATCTCTACACATCTTGAAGTCATGCAAAAGAGAATATATCTCAAGTTTAACATTCATTTATTCATTTATTTAAGCTCAATAGAATAGATGACACTCCCAAAGGCAAAGGTGTTCACACAATCTTCACTGCAAGGGCTGTCAGGAAGCTCTCCCTAATCAAAATATACACCTAAGGTGTATTTCTTACTTCTTTGTTTAAAGCTCAATCTTTACCATTATTATAATACTCTAAATGAATACAATAAAGACCAAAAATGTTAACATTCCTTAAAAGTATTACAGGCCAGTTGTAAAGTCAAAAATCAGAATTCAAATGATTTGAATTACCATTCTATGAGCTGCTTTTTTAAATAAATTGTTTGGAGATTGAAACTTATAATAAGTAAGTAAATTTCAGGAATAACAATGAATTTTATTAAATATGGCTATCTACATGTTCTATCATAAACTTTTTACATATGTTTTAGTCACCTATAAACAGATTTAGAAAGTAAAATTAAAATATTAATGTAATTCATTTTTCTTTATGCTGTTAAAAAAGATTTACTTAAAACCAATAGTCATTTAAGAAGTGTTTAAGTCTTTAAGAAGTGAAATAAACATTGCTTTAGAAAAAAATGAAATTATTTACTATTACTATATTTAAATTTGAAAGTTTCAACAAGTAGTAACTGATAATGGGTTTAATATCCAGTGTTAATTTAAAAGTTTTAAAGGTCAGTGATTAAGAACCAAATATCTTCAAAATTCTTCCTTATACACTACTATTTTTCCATGCCTTAACAACCATATAGTAAAAATCTGTTAGAGCCAAACTTCTAAATGTACATTTTCACAGTGAGTCTTTTGTGTTTGGATGATTTAAAAAAAAATTGTGTTGATTCTAACACTCACCATAGAGCAGAAATGGTGAACTTCTCTACTTCCTGTTTTCTCAACAGACTTCAAACTAAAATGTCTTTTTAGTTTCTTCAGAATGGAAATGCTACTTAATAAAAAATGTTGTAATGTGTTCATACACAACATTCTTTACCTGGCACTTTCAAGTGTTTTTAAGAAACTTATTTAAAATATCTTCTCTTTGCAATGGTTTTGTTTGGCTTAGATAATAAGCTTAACCCCCCTGAAAATTAAACATATATTTATAAAACAATTTTTATTTGTGGAAAACTGTCCATCATACTGTGAAACACACAGAGATAAATAAAATATGGTCCTTGATCTCAAGATACTTGCAATGTAGAGGAGATAAATTGACTTATGCCAATATTTAATAGAAATATAACTTCACAATAATAAGAAAAATGTAAGATCTCTAAAAAAATTATATGGAGTCCCAGAAAAGAAAGAGAATATTTATTACTTAGCTGAAAGGAGAAAATATTTGCCATTTCCCTTGAAACCCAGAACTAAAAGTGGTCACAATTACAACAATAATTACAAGATATTTTGCCTTTACATTTTATAAAACACCCTCATGTTTCAATATCTCATCTATTTCTTTAAAATAGTCCTGTGAAGTAGTGAGAATAGACAGTATCATCATCAGTGTGTAGATAGAGGAAATTTGGTGAGAGAGGTTAATGATCATTTTGAAATTAATAAAAAATCTGGACTGCAACCCAGAAGTCATAAACATTTTTAGTTTGTGTTTTGTTTAGTTCTTAGCTTTCACTTAATACTAAAAAAAAAAAAAAAAATCTAAAGAAACAAACCTTTATACCTCCTTAAGGTACTCACAAGAAAGGCAACTTTATCGTCATATTCCTGACACCTATCTCACATATGTTTAAGAGTATTATTTTTCTCTTAGAAAAAGAAGTGATTCTGAATCATTTATGACTGCAAGCAGTCAGGATCTTGCTTTTATAGTTTTCTGGACAGACGGCACCTTCAGCACAGCAAAACACCATTTGTATAGAGCTTCAGTTGACCATCAAAAGGAAACATGTATCCTACTAAAATATTAACCAACATCATATTCTTTGTAATATTTAAGGAATTCTAAATGTTAATTTTAACCACTGTTATTAATATAAATTTCATACAACAAACATTCATGACCATGCACTATGTTCTAGAAAGATGTAAAGGACCCACTACTAGAAAGATCCACCACTGGAAAAATGCAAAGAACTTTTGAAAGTATCATGTTTAGTCTTTTTATTTTACAATACCCAAGGAATTTAAGCATTACTCACAAAGTAAGGTACCTGGTTAATTGTTTCCTGAATATTTTTCAGTGTTCTTTTCTAAGAAAAACTGTGGTGCTTGGATATTTCTTTTTCTTATTTCTTTCATTTTGATGGCATCTCAAATATTTTCAAAGTAACCTCATAGAATATTCATGTTCTAGTGCAAAATGTAAGTCCTAATATATTACCTTAGATTTTGTGGTTGCCTTGTATTCAAAAATAGATATTTATTAACTACAAAGTATTCTAAATATTTTTGATATTTAGTATTTTGTAACAAATTGGTTGAAATTACCACCTTCTTTTGTTTTGCCTAAACAGACACTATTGCTGCTCCTCCATCACGCCAGTGTAGGATTGTGATTGTTGCATCTGAGAATAAGCATTTCATGAAATAAACTTTTCAAAAAGTGATGACAAAAATACTTATGGAGCGCTCAGTATAGTGCCAACAAGTGCATGGCATAGGTTTCATTGACTCCACTTCAGGAATATGTGAGGCTAACACACGTGAAAAACCAGCTGAAGATGATAGTAGTGTAATCAGATTCAAACTCAGGTCTCTGTGGCTGCAGAGCCTACAGTCTTAACCATTATAGCAGCAAATAGAAAATATGGTGTGCTAAAAGTTGTGAAAACCCAGGATTTATTCTTCAACAGTATGAAACATGAAGATATGCTCAAGGGATATTCCAGAGGCACTGAGTTGTATCTCCATTCTTGATATAAATTCCCTAAGAAATGTATCAGAGACACCCTTTGTACACACTCTATACCATTTGATGGTACAGCTTTCTCCAATACTGGTAAAGAATAAAATAAAGTAAAATTGTTTCATAATTTAAGAGAAATTCTATAATTAATTCAAATTTTGATAGAAAGAATGATTTGATTCTGCTAAATTTTCCTATGCAGTGAAACTGCACTGTGGATATTGACATAATAAAACACATTTCTTTCTTTCTTTCTTTCTCTCTTTCTTTCTCTTCCTTTCTTTCTTTCTTCTTTCTTTTTTGTAAGCAAAAGATAAATAGATAGATTGATTGAAAAATAGATAGATGAAATTATTTGATAATATCTCCTTAAAGTACATGGCTAAGAGTGAATATTCCTACAAAGAGTTATTCAATGTGATGACAGCCTTACCAAGAGCTAAAGGCCCTGACCAAATAGCATTCTGTAAGTCTCCTCCAAGTCTATTAATTCCTAAAAGAGCTTGCAAATTCCTGGTTGAAGATCCAAGTTCAAGTTTTGAATCAACTTTCAGCAATTATATTTATGTTGTATATTTGATCTTCCTCTTCCTTATCTATAAAAGAGGATAATGATTCTCAACTCAAAAAGTTGCCTTAACACTGGAATTAAACTAGAAAATAAAATAAATTTTTTAACTTGCAATATCACTAAAAGAATTGAATGGTGCATCTTTGACATTTAAAAATTTATAATAGACATTTGTCTTCCTCTATCTGACTTATTTCATGTAGCATAATGACCTCAAAATTCATCCACATGTACTGTATGATTTCATTTATACGTACAGTCTAAAAAAACAAAATAAAACAAATCCAACCCATAGGTACACAGAACAGATTGGTGGTTTTCACAAGGAAAGTGGGGTGGGGTATGAGCAAAATGGGTAAATGAGGTGAAAAGGTACAAACTTCTGGTTATAAAATAAATAAGTCATACGTTGCAAGGTACAGCGTGGTAACTATAGTTAATAATACTGCATTGCATATTTGAAAGTTGAAAAGAAAATCAGTCTTAAAAGTTCTCATCATGAGACTGGTTCAAGATGACGGAGTAGAAAGACATGCTCTCACTCCCTCTTGTAAGAACACTGGAATCACAACTAACTGCTGAACAATAATTGACAGGAAGACACTGGAACTCACCAGAAAAGATACCCCACATCTAAAAACAAAGGAGAAGCCACAATGAGATGGTAGGAGGGGTGCAATCACAATAAAATCAAATCCTATAACTGCTGGGGGGGTGGCCCACTAATTGGAGAACACTTATACTGCAGAAGTCCAGCCACTGGAGTGAAGGTTCTGAGCCCCACATCAAGCTTCCGAACCTGGGGGTCTGGCAATGGGAGGAGGAATACATAGAAAATCACACTTTGAAGGCTAGTGAGATTTGATTGCAGGACTTTGACAGGACTGGGGGAAACAAAGTCTCCACTCTTGGAGGTCACACACAAAGTAGTGTGTGCATGGTGACCCAGGAAGAGGAGCAGTGACCTGATAGAGGCTGAACCAGACTTACATGCTAGTATTAGAGGGTCTCCTGCAGAGGCAGGGGCTGGCTCTGTCTCAATGTGGGTAAAAGGACACTGGCAGCAGAAGTTCTGGGAAGTACTCATTAGCATGAGCCCTCCCAGGGTGTGCCATTAGCCCCACAAAAGAGCACAGGTAGGGTCCAGTGTTGGGTCACCTCAGGCCAAACAATCAACAGGGAGGGGACCCAGCCTCACCCATCAGCAGACAAGTGGATAAAAGTTTTACTGAGCTCTACTCAACAGAGCCACAGCCAGCTCCACTCACCACAAGTCCCTCCCATTAGGAAACTTGCACAAGCCTCTTAGATAGCCTCATCCACCAGGGGGCAGACAGCAGAAGCAAGAAGAACTATAATCCTGCAGCCTGTGTAAAAAAAACAAAAACAAAAACACATTCATAGAAAGATAGACAAGATGAAAAGCCAGAGGGCTATGTATCAGATGAAGGAACATGATAAAACCCCAGAAAAACAACTAAATGAAGTGGAGATAGGCAACCTTCCAGAAAAACAATTCAGAATAATGAGAGTGAAGATGATCCAGTACTTCTGAAAAAGAATGGAGGCAAAGAATGAGAGGATGCAAGAAATGTTTAAGAAAGACTTAGAAGAATTAAAGAACAAAAAACCACAGATGAACAATGCAATAATTGAAATGAAAAATACACTAGAAGGAATCAATAACAGAATAACTGAGGCAGAAGAACGGATACAAGACCTGGAAGACAGAATGGTGGAATTCACTGCTACAGAACAGCATAAAGAAAAAAGAATGAAGAGAAATTAAGACAGTCTAAGAAACCTCTGGGACAACATTAAACACAACAACATTTGCATTATGGGTGTCCCAGAAGGAGGAGAGAGAGAAAGGACCCAAGAAAATATTTGAAGAAATTATAGTCAAAAACGTCCTTAACATGGGAAAGGAAATAGCCAAGTCCAGGAAGTGCAGAGAGTCCCCTACAGGATAAACCCAAGGAGAAACATGCCAAGAGACACAGTAATCAAACTGGCAAAAATTAAACACAAAGAAAAATTATTGAAAGCAACAAGGAAAAAATGACATCTAACATACAAGGGAACTCCCATAAGGTTAAGAGCTGATTTCTCAGCAGAAACTCTGCAAGCCAGAAGGCAGTGATATGATATACTTAAAGTGAAGAAAGGGAAAAAACTACAACCAAGATTACTCTACCCAGCAAAGATCTCATTCAGGTTCAATGGAGAAATCAAAAGCTTTACAGACAAGCAAAGGCTAAGAGAATTCAGCACCACCAAACCAGCTCTACAGCAAATGATAAAGAAACTTCTCTAAATGGGAAACACAAGAGAAGACAAGGGCCTACAAAACCAAACACAAAACAATTAAGAAAATGGTAATAGGAACATACATATTGATAATTACTTTAAACATGAATGGATTAAATGCTCCAACCAAAAGACACAGGCTGACTGAATGGATATAAAAAGAATACCCATATAGATGTTGTCTACAAGACACCCACTTCAGACCTGGGGACACTTATAGACTGAAAGTGAGGGGATTGAAAAAGATATTCCATGCAAATGGAAATCAAAACAAAGCTGGAGTAGCAATACTCATATCAGATAAAATACACTTTAAAATAAAAAATGTTACAAGAGACAAGAAAGGACACTACATAATGATCAAGGGATCAATCCAAGAAAAATATACAACAATTATAAATATATATGAACCCAACATAGGAACATCTCAATACATAAGGCAACTGCTAACAGCTCTAAAAGATGAATTCAACAGTAACACAAAAATAGTGGGGGGCTTTAACACCTCACTTACACCAATGGACAGATCATCCAAGCAGAAAATTAATAAGGAAACACAAGCTTTAAATGACAAAATAGAACAGATAGATTTAATGATATTTATAGGACATTCTATTCAAAATCAGCAGATTATACTTTCTTCTCAAGTGCATATGGAACATTCTCCAGGATAGATCACATTTGGGGTCACAAATCAAGTCTCAGTAAATTTAAGAAAACTGAAATCATATCAAGAATCTTTTCTGACCACAACGCTATGAGATTAGAAATGAATTACAGGGAGAAAAATGTAAAAAACACAAACACATGGAGGCTAAAAAATATGTTACTAAATAACTAAGTGATCACTGAAGAAATCAAAGAGGAAATTAAAAAAATACTAGAGACAAATGACAATGAAAACACGATGATCCAAAACCTATGGGATGTGGCAAAAGCAGTTCTAAGAGGGAAGTTTATACCTATACAAGCCTACTTCAAGAAATAAGAAAAATCTCACTTAAACAATCTAACCTTACACCTAAAGGAAGTAGAGAAAGAAAAACAAGCAAAACCCAAAGTTAGCAGAATGAAAGAAATCATCACGATCAGGACAGAAATAAATGAAATAGAAGCAAAGAAAACAATAGCAAAGCTCAGTAAAACTAAAACCTAGTTCTTTGAGAAGATGAACAAAATTGATAAACCATTAGCCAGACTCATCAAGAAAAAAGAGGGAGAGGACTCAAATCAATAAAATTAGAAATGAAAAAGGAGAAGTTACAACAGACACCGCAGAAATACAAAGCATCCTAAGAGACTACTACAAGCAAACTCTATGCCAAGAAAATTGACAACCTGGAAGAAATTGACAAATTCTTAGAAAGGTATAACTCCCAAGACTGAACCAGGAAGAAAAAGAAAATATGAACAGACCAATCACAAGTAATGAAATTAAAACTGTGATTAAAAATCTTCCAACAGGGCTTCCCTGGTGGTGCAATGGTTGAGAGTCTGCCTGCCAATGCAGGGGACAGGGGATCGTGCCCCAGTCCAGGAGGATCCCACAGGCCATGGAGCGGCTGGGCCTGTGTGCCATGACCACTGAGCCTGTGTGTCCAGAGCCTGTGCTCCACAACGTGAGAGGCCACAACAGTGAGACACCCAAGTACCGCAAAAAAAAAAAAAAAAAAAACTTCCAACAAAAAAAAGTCCAGGACAGATGGCTTCACAGGTGAATTCTATTAAGCATTTAGAGAAGAGCTAACACCCATCCTTCTCAAACTCTTCCAAAAAATTGTGGAGGAAGGAACACTCCCAAACTCATTCTATGAGGCCACCATCACCCTGACACCAAAACCAGACAAAGATACTACAAAAAAAGAAAATTACAGACCAATATCACTGATGAATAGAGATGCAAAAATCCTCAACAAAATACTAGCAAACATAATCCAACAACACATTAAAAGGATCATACACCATGATCAAGTGGGATTTATCCCAGGGATGCAAGGATTCCTCAGTATATGCAATTCAATCAATGTTATACACCATATTAACAAATTGAAGAAGAAAAACCATGTGATCATCTCAATAGATGCAGAAAAAGCTTTTAACAAAATTCAACACCCACTTATGATAAATACTGTCCAGAGAGTGGGCATAGAGGGAAACTACCTCAACGTAATTAAGGCCATATATGACAAACCCACAGCAAACATCATTCTCAAAGGTGAAAAACATTTCCTCTAAGATCAGGAAAAAGACAAGGATGTCCACTCTCACCACTATTATTCAACATAATTTTGGAAGTCCTAGCCATGGCAATCAGAGAAGTAAAATGAATCCAAATGGGAAAAGAAGTAAAACTGTCACTGTTTGCAGATGACATAATACTATACATAGAAAACCCTAAAGATGTCACCAGAAAACTACTAGAGCTAATCAATGAATTTGGTAAAGTTGCAGGATACAAAATTAATGCACAGAAATCTGTTGCATTCCTATACATTAATGATGAAATATCTGAAAGAGAAATTAAGGAACCACTCCCATTTACAATTGCAACTAATAGAATAAAATACCTAGGAATAAACCTACCTAGGGAGACAAAACACCTCTATGCAGAAATCTATAAGATACTGATAAAAGAAATTAAAGATGATACCAACATATGGAGAGATAGATGATGTTCTTGGATTTGAAGAATTAATATTGTGAAAATGACTATATTACCAAAAGCAATCTACAGATTCAATGCAATCCTTAACAAATTACCAACGCCATTTTTTAAGGAACTAGAACAAAAAAATCTTAAAATTTGTGTGGAGACACTAAAGACCCCGAATAGCCAAAGCAGTCTTGAGCGAAAAAACGGAGCTGGAGGTATCAGACTCCCTGACTTCAGACTATGCTACAAAGCCACAATAATTAAGACAATATGGTACTGGCACAAAACAAAACATACATCAGTGGAACAGGATAGAAAGCCCCGAGATTAACCAATGCACCTATGGTCAACTAATCTATGAGAAAGGAGGCAAGGATATGCAATGGAGAAAAGATTGTCTCTTCAATAAGTGGTGCTGGGGACACTGGACAGCTACATATAAAAGAATGAAGTTAGAACACTCCCTACCACCACACACAAAAAAACCCTCAAAATTAATTAGAGGCCTAAATGTAAGACTGGACACTATAAAACACTTAGAGGAAAACATAGAAAGAACACTCTTTGACATAAATCACAGCAAGATCTTTTTTGGTACACCTCCTAGAGTAATGGAAATAAAAAAAATAAACAAATGAGACCTATTGAAACTTCAAAGGTTTTGAACAGCAAGGGAAACTGTAAACAATATGAAAACACAACCCTCAGAATGGAAGAAAATATTTGCAAATGAATCAACAGATAAAGGGTTAATCTCCAAAATATATAAACAGCTCATTCAGCTCAATATTAAAGAAACAAATGACCCAATCCAAAAATGGACAGATGACCTAAATAGACATTTCTCCAAGGAAGACAGACAGATGGCCAAGAAGCACATGAAAAGCTGCTCAACATCACTAATTATTAGAGAAATGCAAATCAAAACTACAATGAGGTATCACCTGACACCAGCTAGAATGGGCATCGTCAGAAAATCTACAAACAACAAATGCTGGAGAGAGTGTGGAGAAAAGGGAACCCTCTTGCACTGTTGGTGGGAATGTAACTTGATACAGCCACTATGGAGAACAGAATGGAGGTTCCTTAATAAGCTAAAAATAGAATTACCATATGATGCAGCAATCCCACTACTGGGCATATACCCAGAGAAAACCTTAATTCAAAAAGACACATGCACCACCATATTCATTGCAGCACTATTTACAATAACCAGGTCATGGAAGCAACCTAAATGCCCATCGACAGATGAATGGATAAAGAAGATGTGGTACATATACACAATGGAATATTACTCAGCCATAAAACGGAATGAAATTGGGTAATTTGTAGAGACGTGGATGGATCTAGAGATTGTTATACAGAGTGCAGTAAAGTCAGAAAGAGAAAAACAAATATCATATATTAACGCATATATGTGAAACCTAGAAAAATGGTACAGATGAACTGGTTTGCAGGGCAGAAATTGAGACACAGATGAAGAGAACAAACGTATGGATACCAAGGGGGCAAAGCGGTGGTGGGTGGGGGTAGGGGTTGATGAATTGGGAGATTGGGATTGACATGTATACACTGATTTGTATAAATTGGATTACTAATAAGAACTTGCTGCATAAAGAAATATATAAAATAAAATTCAAAAAGGAAAGTTCTCATCACAAGAAAAAAATTTATAACCATGTATGTTGATAGATGGTGATTAAATTTATAGTGGTGATCATTTTGCAGGGCATACAAATATTGAACGATTATATTGTATACCTGAAACTGATATGATGTCAAGTATGTCTCACAAACAAAAAAGAAAAAAAAATAAGTATGTTTTTTTCAAGGATAGGTAAAGATAAATTAAAACTGATTTAGACTGTAAAACTCAGTCTCAAAATGAAGTTTCTAAATCTATTTTCTCCACTTAATAGCTGTAAAGATTTAAGATTTCACTTAAACTTTGGAGATAATAATAATGAAAGAAGATTTCTTTATGTTAAAGATTATCATCGCATAGGGTTAAAATACATTAAAGATAATTTTCCCAGTATTTTGATTAGAAAATATGTGTTGTCAATCAACATTATGGGATTTTTAGAAATCAAAATGTAGAGCATATTTATAATACCCTGAGTTTTTATTTCTAGTTCTAAATATGATGCGAAAAATACTGATTTGAGGATTACCTACATTTCAAAAATTCACAAAGACTTTTTTATTTCTAAAAGTTGTCAGCCTTAAATTTCTAGGGAGATATTTCTTTATTTTTGCACATCTGTGATTATTTTCTCTCAACTAAAATTTTTGTGATTAGATCAAGAATGAAAGTTAATTAAAAATAGAATTTGTAGTATTGATAATTTTTTCTAATTTTTTATTTTGGTAAAATCACATATATAAAATTTACTATTTTATACATATTTAAGTGAACAGTTTAGTGATATTAAGCACATTTTTATTGTATAACCCTCACAACTTCCACCTCCAGAACTCTTTTCATCTTTCAAAACTGAAATTCTACATCCATCAAACAATAATTCCCCATTCCTCCTTTCTTCTAGTACCTGGCAACCACAATTCTGCTTTCTGCCCCTATGACTTTTCTACTATAAGTGCTTCATATAAATGGAATCATACAGTATTTGTCTTTTTGCAACTGGCTTATTTCACTTAGCCATCAAGTTTCATTCATGTTGTAGAATGTGTCCGAATTTTATATTAATTTATTTTTTAAGGCTGGATAATATTCCATTGTATACATATACCACATTTTGCTTATCCATTTATCTGTTGATGCACATCTGTGTTGCTTTCACATTTTAGCTATTGTTAATAATTCTGCTATGAACCTGAGTGTACAAATATCTCCTCAAGACCCTGCTTTCAGTGCTGTTGAGTATATATACAAAGAAGTGGAATTGCAGGATCATGTGGTAATTGTATTTTTAAGATTGAGGCAAATCACTACACTGTTTTCCAGAGTAGTTTTACCATTTTACATTCCCACCAACAGTGCTCAAGGGTGCCAGTTTCTTCATATCTTTGCTAACATTTAATTTTTCCTGTTTTTGTTTATTAATAGTAGATATACTAAAGGGTGTGAAATGATATCTGCTGTGGTTTTTATCTTCATATCTCTAGAGATTAATGATGTTGAATATGTTTTCATATGCTGTTGAACATGTTTTCATAAATCGGGTTGATATTTCTTTTGTTTTTGACTTTTAGGAGTTCTTTCTATGTTTTGGATATTAATCTCTTATCACATATATGATTCAAAAATATTTTCTCCCATTCTTTTTTACTCTGTTGGTAAGGTCTTTTTTTTTTTTTTTTTTTGGCGGTATGCTGGCCTCTCACTGTTGCGGCCTCTCCTGTTGTGGAGCACAGGCTCCGGATGCGCAGGCTCAGTGACCGTGGCTCACGGGTCCAGCTGCTCCATGGCATGTGGGATCTTCCCAGACTGGGACACGAACCCATGTCCCCTGCATTGGCAGGCGGACTCCCAACCACTGCACCACCAGGGAAGCCCTGGTAAGGTCTTTTGAATCACAAATTATTTTAAAATTTTTATAAAGTCCAATTTGTCTATTTTTTCTTTTATTACAAGTGCGTTTGATGTTAAGCCCAACAATTCATTGCCAAAAACAGAGGCTTTTGCCCTTCTAAGAGTTTTACTCTATTAGATTTCTATTTAGGTCATGGATCCACTTTATGTTAATTTTTGAATATGGTGCTAGGTAAGAATCCAACTTCATTCTTTTACTTGTGGATATCCAGTTTTCCCAGCACTGTTTATTAAAAATACTATCTTTTCCACAGTGAATTTTCTTGGTACCCTTGGCAAAAATCATTAGACCATGTACTTACAGGTTTATTTCTGGATTCTCTATTCTATTCCATTGGTCATTATATGTTCATTTATTCCAGTACCACACTGTATTTATTACTGTAACTTTGTGGTAAAATTTGAAAACATGATGTGTGAGCCCTCCAGCTTTGTTTGGTTTTTAAAGAATTTTTTAAAAAGATATTTGGGGCCCCTTGAGATTCCATATGAATTTTTGAATGGGTTTTTCTATTTCTGTGAAAATGTCATTGGAATTTTGAGTAGAATTACACTAAATCTGTAGATTACTTTTGGTAGTATTGTCATCTTCACAATATTAAATCTTCCAATTCATGAACATGGGTTTTCTTTCCATTTATTTATGTCTCTTTAAATGTTTTTCAGTAATTTTTATAGTTTTCTTTGTAAAAGTATTTCAACTCCCTGGTTAAGTTAATTTCTAAATATTTTATTCTTTTTGATGCTATTGTAAATGGAAATATTTTCTTAATTTCCTTTTTGGATTTTTCTTTATTAGCGTATAAAATATGACTTTTGTGTGTGTGTGTGTGTTGACTCTGTATTTTGATACTTTGCTGAATTTATTAGTTCTAACCTTGTTTTTCTGGATTTTTAGTGTTTTCCATACATAAGATCATGTCATCTGAGAACAGAGGTAAATTTACTCCTTCCTTTCTGAGTAGGATGACTTATTTCTTTTCTCTGATTAACTGATGTGGCTAGGTTTTCCAGTACCATGTTAAATAGAAATTGTAAAAGTGGTCATCCTTACTGTGTTCCTGATCTCGGAGGGCAGTCTTAGATTCAGTCTTTCACTATAGAGTATGATGTTCACTGTGGGGTTTTCATATGTGGCTTTTATTATATTGAAGGCTTTTCCTTCTACTCTTAGTTTGTTGAGTGTTTCCATCATGAAAGGGAGTTGAATTTTGTCAAATTCATTTTCTATACCAGTTGAGAAGGTTTTTATTTTTTTTAATTCTCCTAACACAGTATATTACATGGATTGATTTTTGTATATTGAACCATCCCACTTGAGATGCAATAGAATACTATTGCATTCTAGTAATAAATACCACTTCATCATGGTGTATAATATTTTAATATACTTCTGTATTTAATATACTTCTGGATATGCTCATCTTTTGTTGATATTTTTATGTCAATGTTCATAAGAGATATTGGTGTGTAGCTTTATTTTCTTATAGTGTCTCAACTGGGTGGTGTCAAAGAAATAGTGGCCTCATAGAATAAGTTAGGTTGTGATCCCTCCTCTTAAATTTTTTGGGAAATATTTAGGAAAGTTTGGTGTTCGTTCTTTGAATGTTTGGTAGAATTCATCACTAAAGTCATCAAATCTAGGGCTTTTCTTTGACAAAACGTTTTCTGCTCACTGATTCAATCTCTTTACTAGTTATAAGTCTGTTCAGATTTTCTATTTCTTCATACTTTATAGTCTTGGTAGGTTTTATGTTTCTAGGAATTTGTCCATTTCATCTAATTTATTCAATTTTTTGGTATACAGTAGTGTATAATATTCCCTTGTAATCTTTTCTTATATCTGTAGAATCAGTGGTAATATCCCCACTTTCATTTCTGATTTTAGTAATTTATCTACCCTCTTTTTTTCTCAGTCCATGTAGCTAAATGTTTGTCAATTTTATTGATATTTTTAAAGAACCATTTTTGTTTCATTGATTATTAATTTTTTTTATTCTCTATCTAATTCATCTCTGCTCTAATATTTATTATTTTCTTCCTTATGCTAACTTTGGGTGTAGTTGTTTCTTCATTTAGTTTCTTAAGTTGTACAGTTATGACATCCTTTTTTTTTTTTTTTTTTTGCAGTATGCAGGCCTCTCACTGCTGTGGCCTCTCCTGTTGTGGAGCACAGGGTCCAGACGTGCAGGCTCAGCAGCCATGGCTCACGGGCCCAGCCGCTCCATAGCATGTGGAATCTTCCTGGACTGGCGCACGAACCTGTGTCCCCTGCATTGGCAGGTGGACTCTCAACAACTGCACCACCAGGGAAGCCCGAGATCCTTGCTTTTTAATGTAAGCATTTATAGTTATATATTCCCTGCTTTTCACTATTTTCTCTGTATCTATAAACTTTGGTATGTTGTATTTGAATTTTAGTTTGTCTCTAAGTATTTTCTAATTTCTCTTGTTATTTCATTTTTGATCCATTTGTTGTTTGAGAGCATGCTGTTTAATTTCCACAGACTTGCAAATTTTCCAGTTTTCTTCTGTTATTGATGTCTAACTTCATCATAATGTGGTCAGAAAAGATAGTGGTTATGACATCTATCTTTTTAAATCTATTAAGACTTAATTTATGTCCTAGCATATGTTCTATTCTGGAAAATATCACTTATGCACTTGAAAAATATGTGTATTCTGTTGTTGAGAGTGTTTTGTTTATGTCTAGTTGGTTTGCTGTATTAAGTTCTCTATTTCCTTATTTATGTTTTCTTTGGTTGTTCTTTCCATAATTGAGAATGGGGTATTGAAGTCTCTAGTTTTGTAGAACTATTTCTCCCTTTAATTCTATCTATTTTGGGTCATATATTTTGATGCTTTGTTATTAAGTATTAACTTTTATAATTGTTATATATTCTTGTTGTGAATAATTTATTAAACTATTTTGAATTAAAGTCAGTTTTGTCTGATAGTAGTTTAACCATTTGTCCTCTCTTTTGGTTACTTTTGCATGGAATATCTCTCGCCAGACTTTCACTTTCAACCTACTTGTATATTTTGGATCTAAAGTGAACCTCTTGTACACAGCATGTAGTTAGATCTTGCTTTGTTTTGTTCTGTTTTAATCTATTGTGGCTGATCTTTGTCATTGGGTTAAAGAATTTAATTCATTTTTATTTAAAGTAAATATTGACAAGGCAGAATTTACTTCTGTGATTTTTATATTTCTTTCCTATGTGCCTTGCAGTGTTTTCTCCTTCATTTCTTTATTTATTGTATTCTCTTGAGTTTAGCTGATTTTTTGTAGTAAAATGTTTAAATTCTTTCCTCATTTCTTTTTGTCTATATAATTTAGCTTTTTGTTTTGTGGTTACAATGGGGATTGCATTTAACATCATCCTAAAGTTATAATTATAAAGTTATAATTTGAATTTATACCCACTTAATTTCAATGATATGTATAAATATATAAATAATATAAAATAATATATTTATAGTGTGTGTTATAAGATATTAATGTTATAAATTTTATATACCCTTGTAATATAAAAATAATATATATATAATATATATATATAATTTGAATTTATACCCACTTAACTTCAATCATATATATATATATATATATATATATATATATATATATATATTTGCTCCTTTAATAACTCCATCCCCACCCCTTTCATTGTTGGTGTCACAATATTGTGTCTTTATACACTTGGGTCCAAAACCATGAACTAATAATTTTTAATGCATTTGTCTCTTGTAGAAAACAAGTGGAGTTAAATCCCATTGATAAAATAGTACTAGACTTATAATTGTTCATATCTTTACCATTACTTAGATGTCTATTTCTTCATACAGAGGGGCTATCTAGTGTCCTTTCATTTTAATCTGCAGGACTTCCATTAACATTGCTCATAGAGCAGGTTTGGCAACAAACTCCCTCAACTTTTACTTATCTAGGGGTATCATAAGTTTCCCCTACCCTTTTGAATTTCATTATTAATGTGTATAGAATTCTGCCCACAGCCATCTGGCCTCCAAAGTTTCTGATGAGAAATTTGCTGAAAATCTTATTGAGGATCTCTTGTATGTTACAAGTCATTTCTCTCTTGCTGCTTTCAAAATTATTTCTTTGGTTTTGACTTTTGACAGTTTCTTTATAATGTGTGGCTTGATATGGGTATCTTCTAGTTCAACCCATTTGAAGATGGTTGAGTTTTTGTTTATATTCATGTCTTTAATTCATTTGGGGAAGTTTTTGGCCATTATTTCTTCAATTATTTTCTCTGCTTTTTAAATTTTTTCTCCTTCTATGACTACCACAACAAATACATCTGTCCTCTTGATGACATCTCACAGGCCCGTTAGGCTCTGTTCACTTATCTTCAATCTCTTTTCTTTCTGTTCCTTAAATGTGATAATTTCCATTCTTCTATCTTCAAGTTCACTGATTCTTTCTTCTATGTGCTTAAATCTATCTTTGAATACCTACAGTGAATGTTTCATTTCAGTTATTGTGATTTTCAACTCCAGAATTTCTCTTTAGTTTATTTTTAGTTTTTCTTTCTCTTTACTGATTTTTTCCACTTTCTTCATACATAATTTTCTTGACTTTCTCCATGGCTTCCTTTAGTTCTTTGAACATCTTTAAGATAGTTGATTTAAAATTTTTTGTTTAGTAGATTGTTATCACATCTTTTTCAGGGATAGTTTTTGTTGGTTTGTTTTTCCTTTGAATGGGATATATGCTTTCCTATTTCTTTGCATTCCTTGTTATTTTCTATGTTGAAATCTGTATGTTGGAATCTAATAATGTGATAACCGGAAATCTGATTATTTTCCTTCTACACAGTTTGATAGGCTTTTTGTCTTTATTTTGTTTGCTTTTATCCATTTTTATTTGTTTATTTTTACTGCTGTTTTCTCTCCCTTTGCTGAAAATCAGCCTGAGGTATAGGCTTTAAGCTCTTCTAAGGTGTTTTCTGAGTCACTGCCTTTTTCTGGACATACACAGGGCCTTTCTAATGCCCTTTGTATATGCAGTTGATTTTTTAATGTCCTAGTCTTTAATATCTAGCTCCCAAAAGAGAAAAAAGTGAAACTCGAAGCACTGGCCCTTAATATGCTTTGGAAGTCACTTCAGCCAGGGTGCAACAATGGAGGCAGGTGCAACATCAATGGCTACTTCTTAGTTTGCCCTTTGTATTCAGAAGCAGCAATCAATTATCAGAGCACAGATCCTCCAGATTGGAAATCACCCAACCTGGCGCCCTCAAGCTGTGACAAGCTGCTTCAGGAACATAAACAGCTAACTGCAATGGGACTAAAGGTGGGGGATCGGTAGTGCTACTCTTTTAAGTGCTGAAATCAACTAAAATTAACCTCAATTTACTGTCCATGACTTCCCCCAGAAGATACAAGCCTTTAATAAAATCCAGAGTTCCAAAATAGTTACATCAGACAGATTCTGCCAGTGCAATTTTTGTCTAGGTGGGGAGACAGATTTTTAGCACTTCCTACTGTGTCAAATTACCAGAATGCTCCTCCAGTATCAATAATTTTAAGAAGATGTTGTTTAGTGATGAGAAAAATACTGTTATTAAAGATATAGTTTTATTGTGTAACATTTAAGTTCCTTTCTAGCTGTGATGTTTACATTACTTCTTGGATATTTTATTTACATTTATTAAACAATAATATACATCTACTATGTGTTCATGAGCTTAGAATCCATTTTCATATCTTCTTTAGGAAATATCTGATTAAATCTTTTTCTTTTCATTTTTGTAAAGTAGTTCATTGGTTGGTCAAATGTTTTGTGGGGGTTTACTTTTCTACTATGTGTTATCAGTGATCTCCATATATTCTGGATATAAATCATTCATTAAGTACCTGTTTTGCAAATAGTTTCTCTTAATCTGTGAGTTTTCATTTTTTTTAAATTATGTTGTTTAAAGGGAAGTTTTGTTTGTTTGTTTTTACTGAGGCCGTAGATGTCATTTTAAAAAAATTGTAACTTGTTCTTCCTGTACCCTATAGAAGAAAATGATGGCTAATCTAAGGTCACCAAGAATTTATCTTTTATTAATCTAGAAGTTTTATATTCTTACTCTAATAGGTCTATAAGCTACTTATGTTTAATTTTTATATATGATATGGCATAAGAATGGAGGATTTTCCTTTTATATATACAATTGTTTCAGAAATCTTTTTTATAGGGATTATAGTTTTTCCATTGAATTATTCTTGTATCTTGTATCTTTGAAAAGCAATTCACTATATATGTGTGGGCCTATTTCTCAAGTATTGTATTTGTATCCTCACATTAATACCAAAATGTCTTGGTTACTGCTGTTTTAGTATGTTTTAAAATTAAATCATGTAAGACCTCCAACATTTTTCTTTGTTCAAAGATGTTGATAATTTTAAGCAATTTTCATTTTTAAAATGAAGAAACTGGAATTTATAGATATTAAATATCTTCCCTAAGTTCAGAATAACAGATCCAGCAATTAAAAGCTGGTTGTTGTAGTTTGTGAGCTGTTAGTAACAATCTAACAAGATAACTAACAACTATCCAAACCAATTAATTGATTATATAACTATCCAACCACTGAAGACATAAACCTAAACTCAGTTTCTTCTTTTGTAACTTATTTTTGAGCCAGGAAAATATTATTCTTTTCCATAACATTATTTTAAACATTATTTGATAAAATAATAACTTTTTATTTCTCTAATATCCTCTGTGAAAATGCTGCCTGTGTTTGAAAAAGTATTATATCTGGGACTCTGTCATTGACAAGAATGTATAGAATAGCTGTGCTCTGAATATCCTATTATAGAAATAAAACTGTTAAAAAATTACCAAGAGAAACAATAAATTTTGTTATGATTTCTAGGAATGGTTAATAGAATAAATATATTATAAAATTATGTTGTCACTTAATTGATTTTTCTCAATATATGTTTAAAAAATTTAATTACTTCTCTGCTCTAGGAAGGACCTTAGGTAAACCTGCCCAGCAATAATAAATGCTGCACTCACCTTACCAGCTATCTTACTTCTCACGCCATTGGGCCACAGTTCCATGAGCAGAAGAGTAGAAGGTGAGAAGCATAAACTTCTGTACCATAAGCCTGTGGTTAATGGCAAGTTAAATATAGAAAATATACACTTCCATATTTAAAGTAATATGTATCATACTAATAAATCTTTAAAGCAGTATTTCTAATGGAAACTTGAAGAAAAGAAAAACATGATATGCAAAAGAAAAGCACCATTTCTAAAAATTTTTGTAGCTTTTGCTCCTTAGATTCATTTCTAATGCCTTTGCCTAACTAATTCAGCTATCACTGTAGACAATGAATAGAATTTTTTTTAAATCAGAAAACCTAGTCAGAATTCATTTTCAGAGGTATTCTTCCCCATCAGAACAATGCAAAGTTGGAGTTGATGACCTCAAATGTCCTCTGTTTTCTAATATGCCATTTTGTAGACACAAATTTTGCCAAAAGTGAAGTTGTATTTACTCCAGATCTATAAAGAAATCAAACACTCACATGAGTGTTTTAATAATTTATGTATAACATTATTTGAATCCTGGTTTTACTATATAATTATAAGGGAGCAGCAACAGCAGGGAAATTTTTCTGCAAACAATATGATTTAATGACTTCAAGTAAACACCAGTGGCATATCAAATAAGCTTTATAGTTTGTTTTGTATTAAGCTTTCTTCTTTCTTTTTATTTTAATTTTAGATAAATATTGTCACTTTAGAAATGTTGATGTCCCTGTTATTAAATTTGGGGGTAGTCTGAGGATAAGAACATTTAGGTGGTAATTAGGGTCAGTAAGCCTCCTAACATGCCAAAATTCATGATTTCAAGGTAGTGATATATCCATGCTCTGTGTAACTCTCAAGTACTTAAGGAAACTTCCTTCATTAGAAAAATTCCTTCTTTCATTAAAAAAAATGTTTCAAATTCAGAAATTGTTTCTTAATTTGAGCACTAGTCAACCTTTTCATGGGTCAGATACACAGCAACAATGATTACAAGAAAATGTTGACCTGATCTCTATTTGATTTATATAATGGCTCTGTAGGAAAATCACATCCTCTAACAAGATTAAAACTATAATTATTTTGGTTTATAATATGAAAATGAACTAGATTCAAAGATCTACTTACAACCAATATTATTTTTCTACTTGGACAGTAAAACCAAGCACAATACTTTGTCCCTTTATCTTGCAATTCACTTTCCACTTATATACAAAGGCCAAATAAGCATTATTAAAAATGTGAGTGGAGGGCTTCCCTGGTGGCGCAGCGGTTGAGAGTCTGCCTGCCGATGCAGGGGACACGGGTTCGTGCTCCGGTCCAGGAAGATCCCACATACCGCGGAGCAGCTGGGCCTATGAGCCATGGCCGCTGAGCCTGCGCGTCCGGAGCCTGCGTGTCCGGAGCCTGTGCTCCGCAACGGGAGAGGCCACAACAGTGAGAGGCCCGCATACCGCAAAAAAAAACCACAAAAAACACAAAATAATAATGTGAGTGGAGCCAACACTGTCTATAAATGACTTAGCTTAATTTATTTTTTTTGCAAAATCCAAGAAAATTTTTTATTCATACTAACAGTGTGTGCCAAGAGAACTTTTGATTAAATTGATGTTAGATGATTCATTTGTTGAAGCTCTATGACTTTAAAAGTATTTGCTAAATAGATGAGAAATGCATAGTCAAGGAAAACATATCCATATTGTACACATTTTTAGATGCTTTGCTTTTAAATGTATAATTATAACAAATCAAGAAATATATTTTTTATTTTGTTCAAAGTCATGGGTAATTTTCTTGAAAATTTAAATACACACATTTTACTCTAAAAAGTAAGAGCTAAATTTACAAATTCAACACCCTCATTTTAAACACACAGTTTCATGGGTTTTGACAAGTGTATTTACTGTGTAGCCACCACATTCAATATATAAATCATTTTCACCATCCAAATATATTATTACTACTCTTTGTGGTCAACCCCAAATTTCATCCATCTCTCAGGTAATTACAGATAAATTTTCTAGCTGAATGTATTGGATTTTTATTTTCTGGATTCTTTATGACTTTCATTCAGCATATTGTATTTGAAATATACCCATGTTGTTGTATGTATATACCAAATTTTTAGTTTGGTTAATAATATAATTTTTTCTCAATATATGTTTTTTAGTTTCTTCAGAATACTAAGTTTAGAAGAGATAGCATAATTTAATACGACAATGAATTAAACCTCTTTATTAGGTCAGATTAAATCTAAAACATAATAAGTCTGTAAAATTGACCCTTGAAAAGCACAGGTTTAAACTGTGTGGGTTACACTTATACATAGATTTTTTTTTTCAGTAGTAAATACTACAATACTACATAATCTCCAGTTGGTGAATCCACAGATATGGAAGAATTGTGGATAAGGAAGGTGGACGATAAATTATACACAGATTTTTGAATGTGTAGAGGTTTGGCGTCCCCAACCCCCATGTTGTTTAAGGCTCAACTATACTATTAGAAAATGTAGATATAACACAAACCTGTACATAGAATTTTTGAATGTTAATACTAGTAGGAAAAATCTTGAAATTTAAGAGTAGTGATCTTGAAATATATCAAAGAAAGAAGAGTTTTATTCAGAGTATTAAAAATCCATTAAAAAAACGGTCATGAAGAACATAGGGGCAAGACGGGAATAAAGATGCAGACCTACTAGAGAATGGACTTGAGGATACGGGGAGGGGGAAGGGTAAGCTGGGACAAGGGACACTACCAAACATAAAGTAGATAGCTAGTAGGAAGCAGCCACATAGCACAGGGAGATCAGCTTGGTGCTTTGTGACCACCTAGAAGTGTGGGATACGGAGGGTGCGAGAGAGGGAGATGTAAGAGGGAAGAGATATGGGGACATATGTATATGTATAACTGATTCACTTTGTTATAAAGCAGAAGCTAACACACCATTGTAAAGCAATTATACTCCAATAAAGATGTTTTTTTAAAAAAGCTATAGATCTTTTTTTAGGAAGGCAGCATTGTAGTTGGAGTTATAGTACTTAAGTTTCAATCTTAGCTCTATCCCTTGTAAGCCAAATTTATATTCACAAGTCACAAAACCACTTCAGGCCTCCAGCTCCTGCAAAATGGAAAAAAAATACTTATTTATATTAAGCTTGCAATAAGATTAAATGAGAAAATATATGTAAGGCACCTGACATGCATACATAGTAAGCACTCAATAAGTATACAGTTTTCTCAACAATTATTTCAGTAGGGCTCATAAACTTCTCCACAGCTCTATATTATTTTGCCTCACTGCAACTAAAAAATGTGTAATTCCTCACCTAGAAGTTTTATAAACTAAATTTTTAAACTGAATATTACCTACAGCTACTGCTCTTTGCAACTTTGCCTTCAAAAGCAGTCATATTAATTCATTCATTCCTTCATCCACATTATTTATTTAGAACATATTATGTGCGTGTGCTCATCTGAATACTCATTTTATTCACATCTCTGCTGAGTTTCATTAATTGGTTAGGCTTTTGGGGGAAACCAATCTGATATAGTACTATCTACCATCCTCTTTCCCATTTTCCTGTTTTATCTCCTTATACATGTGCACACACACACACACGCAAACACATACACACACTGTTGGGCTTCTCCTAATAAAATGTATGCTTCATAAAAATAGGGATTTTGTTTTGTTCACCACTGTATTTTCAGTACGTGAAGAAGTTTCAGGTGCAGAGTAGAAGCTCAATGAGTGTTTACTGAACAAATCAATGGGAAGACAGCTCTGACAAAAGCTAGTAACTCATCATGACTCAGTGCTCTGGGGCGACTGAACTTTCCCTTTAATCTGTGATACAGCCCACAGCAGCCCTTTCCAAGTCATTCACAAAATGTGAATAACTGTTGCTGCTTTTCTTTCCTCTGCTCTCTGAAGTCCTTCAATCTAAGCTTAAGCTGCTGTTTGGTTCACTCTCCCCTTTTTCTACAGAGTAGGTCCAAGGGCTTATGTCCAGATGGACCCACTACTCATTAGGTCACTAATCATAGTCTTTGTCCATATTTTAATACCATTGCTATTGTATGTACTTCATTTAGAAAATGTATTATCCTAGATCAAAGTTAGTCCAGGAAAATGACCGAACTGAATTTAGCCAAAGTTTCCAATTTTAGATTAAAAAACTAGGAGTTGGTGAACCCGAAATAGAAGGTCTTGAACAAAAATCACTTATAATTTCTTCCTTTTCCTCAAGATACCTTTAATCCTCTAGAAATGATAATAGCTATATTTAGGGAAAATATTCCATTTTAGATGTCAGATAAAAGCTTTTGTAATATCATGTCATGTTTGTTAATAGAATTTCAAATAAATTTATTCTTTCAGGGCAGAAGGAAGGAGACAGTAATCAATGTTAGTGTGTTTTAAAGTATCATGATCAAACAATTTTTTCTATAGACAATTCTATCCATATATATGTATATATATATACATATATATGTCAAAGTTATTAGTCTAATTTTTCAATTATTATTTGGAGTAGAGTGCGTATATGATTCCCTCAATATGAAAAAATAAATTTGAAATTATTTGGAACTGAGATTATCTCTATTAGTGTCTCAAAAATAGTCATCTATATTCTTTACCATCTTGCTGAGACCTCCTAAAATACTGAGAAAACTTACTGTCAGAATTGGATCACTTCTAATGTTCTAGGAAAGTTCTCTTGTGTGTCTGGAGTAAAGTAAGAAATAACATACTCCTGTTCTTTTTGTTTCTTGCTAAAGGATTGTCTTCTATATAGGATAATGCTCAAATTTTATGCCCAATGCCAGTTCTCATAAAGCTAATAACATTTTCACCATCATTTCACTAGCAAATCTTTTATTTTAAATTTAATTTCATTATTTTCCCCTAACTGGGAAAGCTGCCTCAACTGCAGAATCATAAGTAATAAACTTTACCTGTTTCTTAATGAGGGTTTGGTTTATGAAAAAAAAATGACATCTGTTCTAAGAAAATGCAGAGGTTTTGAGATATGCACTTAGGTATGCATAACTTTAATACTGCTATACCTTAATAATGTGAGTAGCAGGTACACCATTCATTATTGTTATGTTTGAACTTTAAACTTTCTATCGTATAATTTTCTCTGTGGTATTGGGTCAGGAACTCAACAAACTACACTTTTCTTTGCCTACTGGTTCTTTGTTAGGTTCTGCCAATGGAGGACACTAGAAGATATGTCAGGAGGAAGGCAAAGGACCTGCTCTTTTTTGCATTGCCTACAGCTCCTATTAATATGGCACCTGTGCTCTAATAGCAGATAGTTCTAGTGTCCATATTTTTTTGTTTTGTTTTTGTTGTTGTTGCTTTTTTGTTGTTGTTTCTTTAACACTCCTAGAAGCAACACTGTGATCTCTTCAAAGGTACCAGTAGCAGCACAGAAATAACTTCTCTTCAGAAGTTTGAGTGCTTATTATTGAGTGTTAGGGAGTGTTCTAATTTCATTCTTTTACATATAGCTGTCCAGTTTTCCCAGCACCACTTATTGAAGAGACTGTCTTTTCTCCATTGTATATCTTTGCCTCCATTGTCATAGATTAGTTGACCATAGATGTGTGGGTTTATCTCTGGGCTTTCTATCTTGTTCCATTGATCGATGTTTCTGTTTTTGTGCCAGTACCATATTGTCTTGATTACTGTAGATTTGTAATATAATCTGAAGTCAGGGAGTCTAATCCCTTCAGCTCCATTTTTTTCCCTCAAGATTTCGTTGGCTATTTGGGGTCTTTGTGTCTCCATACAAATTTTAAGATGATTTGTTCTAGTTCCGTAAAAAATGCCATTGGTAAATTGATGGGGATTGCATTGAATCTGTAGATTGCTTTGGGTAGTATAGTCATTTTCACAATATTGATTCTTCCCATCCAAGAACATGGTATACCTCTCCATCTGTTGGTATCGTCTTTAATTTCTTTCATCAGTGTCTTATAGTTTTCTGCATACAGGTCTTTTGTCTCCCTAGGTAGGTTTATTCCTAGATATTTTATTTGTTTTGTTGCAATGGTAAATGGTATATTATTCTTGAAGAAACCTAGAAGGAAAAACCCTCTGCAACTTTTGTGATATTATTTTTTATTTCTGTTGTTGTTCTTTAGATAGAAGTGACCAAAAGCATGAGTCATGTAAGACAAATAAATAATTTGGGCTTTATCAAAATTTAAAAGTTTTCTCTTTGAAATATACCCAAAAGGAAATGAAAATGACCATTTTCATTGTAGGCAATGTACATACATGTGCAAAAGAACTGGTATACAGAATAAAGAACTCAGTAAAAAAAGATAATCAAATCAATAAAAGTAGCAAAATATTTGAACAGATAGTTCACACAGAAGTTATAAATATGATAAAGGAGCACACAGAAAGATGCTCAATAACAGGAATGTGCCACAATAATAAGTTGCCTAAAATGATTGGCACCATTATGTGTTGTCAATGATGTGGAGCAATTGGAACTTGTGCATTGTGGATAGGGTGTAAAATTGTTACAGTCACTTTGAAAATTGTCAGTTTCTTATAAAATTAAACAGATACAGTTGACTCTTGAACAACACAGCATGTATCTGTGCTTCCATATCCAAGATTCAACCAACTGTGATCGTATAGTACTATAGTATTTAATTTATTATTGGAAAATCTATGCATGAAAGTTGACACACACAGTTCAAACCCATGTTGTTCAAGGGGTCACTGTTCTTACCATATGACACAGAATTCTACTTTGAGTTACTTACCAAAGGGAAACATAAACATATTTACACAGAATGATTTGTGTGAGATTGTCCATAACAGCTTTATTTACAATAGGCAAAAACTGGGAAAAAACCTACTTCCATTAGTGGTGAATGGATAAGGAACTATGGTATATTAAAACAATGGAAAGTTGTTCAACAATAGGAAAGAAGTTACTGATACACAAAACATAGTTGAATAGATTTCAAAATATGTTGAGAGAAGGAAGACAAAGTAGCACATACTATATGATTCCATTTGAATTAACTTCTAGAATAGGCAAAACTAAACTATATTTCTTAAGGCAGATCAATAGTTGCCTGAGGCTGAAAAGGAACAGAAAATCTGGGGCAGGGAAGGAGGGAATGGAAATATTCTGTTATTTTATTGTAGTAGTGGTGGTTACACAGAAGTATGTAACTGTCAAAATTCATTCTGTTGTACACCTAGACTAGGTCCTTTTGTTGTATGTGAAGGAGTAATGTTACTCTTAAAATTATAAGTGAGAAAAATGGAAGGGAACTAAGCTTCTGATTTACAATAAAAATGACCACCAATTATTAAGTACTTAACATGTGCCAGGCCTTTGTCTTAACACTTTAAATGCGCTGTTCCACTTAATCTTCACAGAAACTATTACTATCCTTGTCTCAGAGATGAGGGAAGTAAGTTTTAAGGAGCAACACAGCCAATTTTTTCTTGGGTTTAAACACTCAGGGATTACTTAGCATTTTTTTAAAGTTTCTAGAAAGCTAAAGAATTTCCTGTTTCTACCTTTTAAACTGCTTTTCCTTGACATTGAGATTTAGTCTGGTTCCTGTGGAGTGAAACCTTGAAAATCAATACATCCATTTAACAGTTTGCAATCTCTGGAATCATCATTGAGGCTTTCTTCCTATATAAAACATAATGACTTCAACTATTATCAAATGTAAAATAAAACAAAAAAAAAGGAAAAAGTAGTCTAACTTTGAATGTAAGTTATATATAAATATCTATACTATGTACATGCAGTTTCATTCAGAATACTAATTAATTTTCCCATATTTAAATTTTCTTTCTGAAGGATACACATAAGAAAAGTTCTTTTAATGTACTGATACTGTTCTGAAATATGAGGATAGGGATGCTAAGAACACTGGTATTAAAGCTCATGTTTTGCTAAAAGGATAGCATTTTGGTGGCAGCACTGTTAGATTTTACACAGAAAATAGGCTATCACAAAGGAACTTTCCAGAGGGAATATTTCATCTTCCTTAGACGTACTTCCTTTGTGTATAGAAAAAAAATCAAAATGCCATTTTTTGGTAGTGCCCTCAATGTCTTCTGAAGGTTCATTTCTCCTGAATCTTACATACTCTTTCACAATTAGAATTTATTAAAAGCAGACTTCAAGCATGTAAGTGAAAAGAAGTTTAAGATAGGTACACAATATTTCTAACAACAACAAAATAAT
This sequence comes from Aethalodelphis obliquidens, assembly GCF_003676395.1. Classification (NCBI taxonomy): domain Eukaryota; kingdom Metazoa; phylum Chordata; class Mammalia; order Artiodactyla; family Delphinidae; genus Aethalodelphis; species Aethalodelphis obliquidens. Next base: position 930,393 of record NW_020838012.1, read on the forward strand.
AATAATAACATATCCCTTTTTAAGAGCTTATATCCCAACTAGAAGTTCCATGTGCAAATTTCAGAATGTCTCACCGCAGGAAATGAATTTCAGAAAAGAAAAAAAATATGTTCATCATTGTTTTTTATCTTTATGATACCAGTTTTCTCTCTGCAGAATTAGGTAAACTATGTTCCTAGATATCTTATTCAAAGAAAAAAAGTATATATAAAACACACACACACACGCATAAACACATATATACATACATATATGCACATATATACATACATACATATATATGCATACATACATATAATGCCTATATTTATACTTTATGTTTATATTAATATTCTAAATAACAAAAGTACAGCATGAGAAATAATCAAGATTGTCCCTTGAAGTTCACTACAAACATACCTAACAAGCAATATTTTATCATAGTGAATGCTGTATTTCTAAGAAATAAGAGAGCCCTCCATACAGAGAATTTCATGAAAAAATGGTAAAAAAAATTTCGAAGTGTAAATGAATTTTCTACAAAGAAAAATTTTCAATATTTTTTTTCCTGCACTGCTTGACCGTATAACCTGCCTTGTGATTAGACAATAGCCATGGGTCTGTGTCCAGGCACACAAGTGAAAACACAATCATAGAAAAAAAACCTAAACAAATAACCACCTAAGATGCTGATATTTTCACTGCTGAAAGCATAGAGAATATTGCTGACCTTTTGTATCCAGTCATCAAAGAGCAATTTTTCTTTGCCTTCATTTTCTCTTAAAAACGCTAACAACCAATATTCAATATTTATCTGAACATCCAAATTTTCTGGTAATCACAGGAAAACTATATTCTACAAGTTTTGACAATCAGAAAGGAGAAATAAGCAAGCATGACATGGTGCAAACTACCTCTATTTGTGTGCATGAAATCTGACAAATTCAACAAAATTTATTGAATGTGTACTATGTGCAAGACATTGAGGTAGGGCCTGGGGAAGGAGGGAGAAGATTGACTTTGTTCATGCCTTCATGCAGCTTACAGTCTACTTCCCAAAGTGCTAGGTTGTTTTTATTTATTCATAAACACGCTCAGTGAGTAACATCAATGATTCATTCTAACTTCTGGGAACAGAGTGATGAATGTTAGGTGAGGTCTTCAAGGGTGAATAAACAAGTAAATAATTACAGTGTTCAGTACTGTGGTATGAGTGATGTGTAATGATGGAGGGTAAAATAGTATGCCATGAGAAATTATAAAAAGGACACTACCAAAGAATTCCCTTTGGAGGCCAGAATCAGTACAAGCTCCTCTAGATTTTTAAACAATATTGACACTCTAGCAAAATAATTGGGCTAGAGATAAATTCATGATAATGTTCCTTTACTGAGATACCTCCTTCAACTTACAATGCAGTTATATCTCAATAAAGCCATAACAAATTGAAAATATGGTAAGTCTAAAATGCATTTAATACACCTAATACAAATGCTCTTGCTTATGTTACTCTAGATGTTGAAGAGAGGCATGTATTTTACAAAGTGTGCATGGTGAAGGATGGGATAGATGGTAAAGGAGCAATGCATTCAGGTTCCAGTGAAGAAAAATGGCATGTAAGAACAAAACACTCTAATGTTATCATTTGGCAGTACAAAGGAAGAGTAATAATAAATTTCAGCATTTTTACCTTTCAAAGGACCCTTCTTTTTATTAAGCTGTCAGTGACGAATGGAGAGGGCTGTTCCAGGGCTACAATGAGGAAAGGTGGGAGTAAATTTCCTCCAGCCACAGATTGGAGTTCAGTTTTCATTTGGAAAATAAAAGGACAAGACTCCTTTAGAGATGGTCAGGAAAAAAAATGTGTCTAACATTCTTCCTCCTTAAAAGTAGTTACTGAGCATTTGAGCTATAGGAAAGCTGTAGTTCAACTCATTACAGCTCAACTCTGCATAAAACTGGTAAAAACAACAACAACAACAACAACAGTAACAAAAAACGCATGATTGAGAGTGAACTCCAGTGTTTCCCTACACATTTTTTTAAAAGAATACTTTATGATTGCAACTTACTACACATGCTATGAGATTTTAGGTTTATGAATGAATGGGTATACAATAGGAATGTGCAACACACACACAAATGTACAGAGGATTCATATTTAGTTGGTCAAATGTGAAAATGTAGGTTAAAAAGAAATACTTTAAGATCACATCAGAGGTCCTTGAAAGAAAGAGAGGAGAGAGAACATCAAAATACTTCTACTGATACATAGAAGAATGCAGTATTCAGTCCTGACCCAAATTCATGTGTATGCCACAAAAGCAGCTTTGGTCTTTCACAAAAATAGTTCAGTGAAATTCCAAGTTTATTACAAATGCTAATATAAATAAGCAAATTAAGGTTACCTTTAGTAAGCGGTCTGCCAATCAGTTTGTGAAAATCAAACCCAGCAGTGGATTCAACAATTAAAAGTCACCTTTATCCATGCCACCTATGTGCATTACAGATATTGAGGCTGATGTTCAGTTTGTGAATGTCACAAAAAAAAGTAAGGATGAGAGCCAGAGAGAGAGGGAGAGAGAGAGAACGAGAGTTAGGAATTAATATAGATAAAATTAAATTATGTAAACATTCTTTCCTCACTCTTTTCTGCTCATTTCAAAACTCTGGCATACATATATTGAATTTTTAGACTTCCAGTCAGCCCAAGTTCTCCCAATCACTTTATCAACAGCTATCCTCCCCAAAACTCTGGGATAATACAATTACAAGTTAGAAAGAATATAAATCCACATGTCAGTTTTCCCAGGGGATAAGTATTCATCACAGAAGACTTTGAACATCATGAGATAAATTATTGGCACCAACTGAAGGAGACTAAGGGAAAAAGAAATCAGAACGGGTATGAAATGACATGTAATTCAATGCATTTAAAATAGAGGACTGCACCTTCCATGTATGGCTGATAAATGGAATGCTGGCCAAATCTACAATCCATAAACATCTGTAAATTTCATTTAACAATTGTGTATATAACAGCAATCCCGGTGGTTTGGAGAGATTAAGAAGGCATAAAACATAATCATTTTCCTTTAAATGTGACTGGGACAAACAGACATAAACTATTTTAACTCTATGGAATGTATAACAATGAACCTTTGATTTATTACTAAATTTTTCTCTTTAGCTCACACATGAGATTTTCCATGTGATAGAATATCTAATTTTTTTTAATGTTTAAGCATGTAAGACCTTTATGAACTATTTTTCTACTTACTATGTTAAAAATGGAAAACTTCTTTGTGATTATGGTAGTAAAAAATAATGATTTTATCTAGCAGCATTTGATAGCATCTAGTAATGTGGTGAATCATAATGTGAACAAATAAAAACAGAAAAAAATTTTTCCTTTAATGGAAAATGACAGATTAAACATTTTGTATTATGAAATCACAAGCAGAAACAACCCAGTTACTTTTTATTTTGTAGCATTACAGAAGGCTTCTGTAAAGCATTGTGAGTAAAAAAAATGCACCTAAAAAACAAGATTCTAAATTAAACTTTAGAACTTATTAAATATAAGCTCTTTGAGCTTTAGTTTCTCAAATATAAAATTGGTAAACATTATTACAGTTAGAAGAAATTAAGACAATCTATGCTAAATTGCTTCACTTTTTAAATTTAATTCTAAATATGTGCTTAGTTATTAGAAATGTATTTGTAACACAAAAATGCCTTTGAAAATAATTTTATTTTGGATATGAGATTATTTTAATGTTAACTTTTGACATATGGCAGATGAAAGCAAACCTCCTGGACATTTGAATTTTAATGGAAAAATGAAGAAACATAGAGCTTTGTTTTAAATAGGAATTAAAAATCACATTCAAAAGCCAGATCTTACCTATTACCTCGTGAATTCTTATCCTAAAGCTCTCACTATGTCATCCAGATTAGAAAAGATGAAGAATGAATGTGTCTTAGGAATGCTCTGCATATTTTCTATAGCCAATAATTATACAAGCTTTGCTGCTGTTGGTTGTGTTGTTAATAGAGTGTGCATGTATGCAAATGTACAGGATGAGAAAGTCTGTAAAGTATGGGGTTCCTGGACTTATGGTCTTCATTATCCCCTTCTGGATCCTATGATGTCAGGGACTTGTGTGAGTGAGTCAAGACTGAAAAATTCTCTTGCAAATAAATACACATTCCATATTCTCATGATTCCCCAAAATGCATAACAGAAAATGTTTCCTTTCTAAAAAATCTTCAAAAACATTTTTGATATGTGTAGCTCTTGGATAGTAATGACTCATTGCTCCCTTCATACATTTTACCCATTTATTTTCTCCTATATTCAAAGTGTGTGGAAGAGTGAACACAATTTGAATTTCTATCTTGTGCTCCAAAAATCTGACATTAATCAAAACACAGTGTAATTCTAATTAGACTCCAGTATGCTTCTAACATCTGATTAACACTCAAAATCTTAGTGTCACATACTATTGAACATTTAAAACTGTGTCAAACTATCTGAGGACTCCAAAGCTTTCATACTCTTTATTTTAGCTAAAACATGTTAGCAGGTTTGCCCTTAAGGGGTCTGCAGCCTCCAGAAAGGTACTATGGAGGAAAACAAGGAACCAATAGGAGTAATCTGCTTGCTAAGCTGATATCTTGGAATTGGGCATGGCCAAATATCCCTGGAAAATCTCATGGATCTAAGTCATGGAGAGCCTCAAAGTATCTCATCTACCCCACATGGAAATGGGTTGGAAATAACCCCAAAGGAAAGAGCAAGGGCAAGGTTAATTTGGGCTGTGGCCTAGATGAGACCACCATAACTGGTGGGTCCAAGGCGCTAAAGGATATTTTTTTTTCTTTTCTTAAGGAAGGCATTCCAAAACATAGGCCAGGGAAGGACTTCTACTTGTCAATAGATAAGGATGATCCTGCCTGATGGAAAACCTGTTCAAAATTCAGATGAGTCTATAACTAGAGGAAGAAAACTATCACCTCTCATGCAAACCAACATCACGTAGGAAGAAGGCTCTTCTGACCTAGACAGTTATGAACAATAGTATTCATAGCAACACTGAGTCTTTGGAAGTGTGAAGGATGGTCCCAGTCTGCATTTGGGGGTAGGGCATGAAAATATCTCAATAACTTTGAATATAAACAGGAGAATTTTTTTTTCTCCTGCCTTGAAAGTGTATTACTCAAAGTAAGTAAGAGAAAATCAAGCAAGAAAAAGAAATAATTAAAGTATGTTTAAAATCAAGGACTTAAATAATTCTATGATGATATAAAGAGTTAGAAGTTTAAACTCCTTCTCTTTCTGTTTATTCAGGAAAACATATGACACAAACCAAAATGTGTGGGTATCTGTGCTATATTCCTATGTGAATATATGAAAATTTTCTTTCTGACACACAGTAGTTTAGCGTGACAATTTGTTGGGGCAAAAATAAAAGAACATTCATAAAATACAATGCAGAGAACAAGGATTCAACAGAGACAGGAAGTCTGAGGAAAAAGGAATTCCTGAAAATTCTAGACCTCTTCTGGGATTCTGGGACACAATTTTTTTTTTAAGTAAAACAGAGAAAGGGAGGTTCCAGTCACACTTACTTAGGTCTCAAGGGACAGAATAAATTCTGCTAATGACAAGACTTCAAGTGTATCTCCCAGGCCCTCCTTAGGTTCTAATTTATCATTCAAGCTTGATTTGGCATACAAATTAATTTCATCAGATAAAATACAGGAATCCTGCTTACATTTAAATTTCAGATTTAAAAAATGATTTTTAAAATCTAAGTATGTCCCAAAAATTACACAGAGCATACTTATACTGAAAAAAAGTATTCATTGCTTATCTGAAATTCAAATTTAACTGAGTGTTTTGTGTTTTATTTGCTAAATCTGTCAACCATAATACAGATGTAATTTGTCTTCTTATTTAGCTAAGCTTAATTTTTGCTTGCTTAGCGTGTTTCATCACTTAGTCTGATTCAGCCCCATACCTCTTCTACTAGGGTCACTTTCATCATACCTATCAATTTGATGCTAATATATCTACGAGTGAATTATATTACTGAATGTCATTTAATGTGATAGTTAACTTAAGAGTTGCCTTCTGCTCTGATCAAATGAATATATATGGGTTCACCTTCATCACAGAATAAATTTTTTGCCAGGAAATGTTTTTCTGAGATCCAGAGATGAAACTAAACATTCCAACTATTATTGTCATGGTGAATACCATTTTACTTCATGTTTTCATTTAATAAGTGCACCATAGACCAAGAACTATCCTAGGTAATGAGAATAAAAAGCAGAAGAATAAGACAAGATTCTTGTTCTTAAGGGTCTCACATTGCATTTGGGGAAAAGATGAGTAATTAAGTTATTGTAATATTAATTGCAATGATAGAGGTTTCTATAAGAAGTAGCTTCTAAGTGAAGATGTCTGAAGATGTTCTTTCTAAGACTGTGATAGTAGAAGATTATTAAGAGCAATTCACCAAAAAAAGAAAAAAAAACAGAAAAAAAATGTGTTTCCTTTCCAAGGAGGAGTAGGATGAGTCAAGGATCAGAAAACGTAGAAAGGTTTGACATGTTCTAATATATAAAAGTAGCTCAATATTTCTAGACCAGTAGAAGGCCTGTCACTAATAAAATAATCTGGGTGATAATCCTGAAAATAATTTATACCTATTTCTAAATATTTGGGTCTTTATTTTTAAAGTTGGCAGCAGTTGGTGTTTTAAACAGGGGGTTACATTATTAGATATTCTATGTGGGTTAAAGAGATAACTACGGTAGTAAATTTGGAAGGTAGTGATTAGATGGCAGAGAAACTTGAGGGAGGGATTTGTATAAGCATTCTATTTCATAGGGTGAACCCAGAGGAAACTAGGATATAAACTAAGTCAGGAAGAATAAGTAGGTCTGAAGAAGGTGATGGATTGAAGAGATATTTAGTTGGCTGCATTAATTAAATTTACAGATTAGTTCATGGAATGATAGAGAGAAACTAAGGAGAAGACAAGAGCCTTAGATAATTCCATTGTTTTGGGGTCAATTGTAAATCCATCTAATAAGATTAGAACAAAGGGTGAGCAATCTGAATTGGGAGATTGAGATTGACACATATACACTGCTGATATTATGTATAAAATAGATAACTAATGAGAACATACGGTATAGCACAGGGAACTCTACTTAATGCACTGTGATGGGAAGGAAGTGCAAAAGGGAGGGGATATATGTATATGTATGACTGATTCATTTTTCTGTACAGTAGAAACTAACACAACATTGTATTGCAACTACACTCCAGTAAAAAATAATTTTAAAAATATACAAGATTCATTTAATTGACTCATTCACAGGCCTAGGACAGTGGTGTGACAAGTGAGACACTTGTCTCAGGCACAACATTTCAAATCTGTTTATTTCTGTTGCTTGGCCTTCATGATGAATAACAAAAGCAGTATTTCTGACTATTTACTCATATACTTTTTGCCCTAATATATTAATGTCCATTGACACTAATTTACTGCTGGGAAAGAATTTTGTTAAATTTAGCTCTTATTTCAATTCTATATATGTACATATATATGTGTGTATATATACACACACATATATATATAATTCTAACAAGATTTTCTATAGAACTGGACAAATGACTCAAATTGATATAGACATCATTAGCCCAACAATAAGCAATATACTCCAATGACAAATAATTAGGTGGGAAGAATTGCAGTATTAGATATTAATACTTACTACAATACCACAGTAAGTTTAGCATTGGTGCTTGAATAAGCAAGTAGATCAATGGAGCCAAATAGGGAGCTAAGAAACAAACCCATGTATATATGAAAACTTGACTCATACTGAGTGGGCATTAGAGCTCTTTGGGAAAATACTAATTATTCAACCAGTAGTGCTGATCCACTTGATTATCCCTATAGAAAACACAAATTGATGCCTACTTCACACAATACAAAAAAAAAAAAAGAAAAAATCAATTTCAGGTAGAATGAACACTTAAGCATTAAACACAATGCTACAAATCCTTTAGAAACCAATAATCTCCAATAAAGGAGATTATCTCTGATTTTGTGGTAGGCAGTATTTCTTCAGGAAGACAAAGAAAACACTTGTTTATCTGAAGACACAAAACTGAGAGCAAAAAGACAAAACACAAAATTAACCAAACCCAAATAACTGATAATGGATCAATATTGAGTTACCTAAACAAGTGAGTCCTACAATCAGTAAGAATAGTGTTATCAACATCATAAAATAGAGGGAAAAAACAATTAATTAACAGAAAACAAATAATGGCAAAAATTCTATCATTATTAAGCAGATCAATAAAAAGAATACATGATAAGAAAAAGTTATAGTTTCCTGAATGGCAAAAATTAAAATGTGTGACAATATCAAGTGTTATATGTACGTGCATTATGACTATCATATACTGCTTGTTAGACTATGACTTAATAATTTCTGAAAATATTTTGGCAATCTGTAGTAAAGCCTCCCATGCATAGACTCTATTATCCAATAATTCCATTCTAAAGTACATGCTCTGAAGAAAGCTTATATTTGTGTACCAGGAGACATGTACAAAAAAGCTCAAAGTAACAATGCTCATATTATCAATTTTTTTAAATCTAGAAAAATGTCTGTTACTAGTAAAAATAGGTAGATAAATTGTACTATATGAATTGAATCAAATACAGAGTAGTGAAAATAAATGAAATACAGTTGCACAAAATCATCAAGGATACATTCTAAAATAGTATTTAACAAAGAAGTTAATGAAAATACACATTTTATTGCTCAATTTGCATGTAATGCAAAAGAGACAAAAATATAAGATAGAAGTTATTCTGAGAAAGAGTAAAATTGGAGACCATTCAATGTACAGGCAATGTTTTATTATTTTTAAACTAAGTAACACATTCATGAATGTTCATTTTACTTTTCAACTGTTTGTATAAGTATTTTTTTTCCTATAATGCTTCTTTCTGTAAATACAATAATTGTTGCATCAGTTGCCATGTTAGTAATGTCTTAGATAGATATCTCAGTACTCATTATGATATTTTTCTGGAAAGTCTGTCTGATAGTTGTTATCATACATTTCAGCTCCATTTGTTTTGGCTTCCATTATGAAGATGTGACCATCTTTAGAAATATTTTGAATTGTCTACTAGTTGTATCACTTTCTGATCTTAGATATCTCTTGTTTTATTTACCTGGTGCTATTAATGATGTTTGACTGCCTTCTTTGTCAGTGCCCAACTTCAAGCCAGTTATTGTATGGGCAGAAGATTTGTGGTTTGCATTATTGAGATCATAAAAGTATCCTTTTCCCCTAAATGCTGTCATATCTCTCTGGGCTGACATATTTGTTGGTATCTACTTACAGATCGTACCCTGTCCAGCTTTTACTTTTCCTTCATCAACACTTCTTGTCTTTCTGCATACTTGACTCCTACGTCAATTGTAATCATGAAATTCCTTTCATTTCTGCTAGTCTTTTTTTTTTTTTTTTTGCGGTACGTGGGTGCCTCACTGTTGTGGCTTCTCTGGTGCGGAGCACAGGCTCCGGACGCGCAGGCTTAGCGGCCATGGCTCACGGGCCCAGCCGCTCTGCGGCATGTGGGATCTTCCCGGACCGGGGCACGAACCCGTGTCTCTTGCATCGGCAGGCGGACTCTCAACCACTGCACCACCAGGGAAGCCCCTCTCCTAGTCTTTTTAAGACTATTTGAGGTGGTCTAAACCTAGAGAATATTTCCAATGTCTAAAAGAGTTTTGTTTCAAAAATGTCATAAAATTCCTTGCCCTAAGTCTAATAACTTTAGTGAAGTTGCCAATGTTCTTTCTCCAACTGAGGTCAGTTTAATGACAACTCAATGCATATCTTCATAAAACTTGACTACAGTTCAATACATATGATTTTTAGATCAATAAAAATTGTTACCTCTTCCAATAAATAATGAAGATATTCTTCTACCTAATAATGATATTTGAAGTCAATCTAGCCTTGATCTCAGCAGAGAGTGATAGTAGGAGGGGATTTTGATAAAGTAGGTTGAGTGATTTCCTGCTATGTAAGGAGGTTATGGTTGTGCCAGAGTGAGAGGAGGTCTCTCTCAGTCAAATTTTACTTCCCAGTGAAAGATTCTCTGATCTTGGCTCTTCTCAAGAGAAGTTCCAGTAAATGTAGTAAGTTTGACAGCTAGATTCTGCTGCACCCTTGAAAGCTAAAGCTACAGTCTGTAGTACACTCCCTACCCATCACCCTGTTGATCCACAAATCATTCTTCAACAATAATTTATATACTTTATTATTAAATAGAAAACTGTATTTGTTGACTATTCATTATTTTTTTTGGATTTGTTAAGAATATAGATAAGAGAAAGGCCAAATAAATTAAATTAAAAAAATAAATACACAGAACCATTACTATCACCACAAACACTACCACTGTCAACAACTTCAAATTGGCATATTAGGAAGAGCATATATTGAGAAAGACATGGTATTTCCAAAACTGTATAAAAGTGATTAGATATTTGAGAATTTAATTTCTCTTTCTTAATGTAGCTACCAACAGCAACACTGACTCTCATAATTTGTTGAAACTTTTAAGACAAAGAAAAGAGATCTGATTTTTTGTTGCTGTGTTTGATCATATTTAATAATCACTTTGTAAATAGAGAATTATTAGAAACAGGCACCATGGTTTTGTTGTTTGTTATATTTAATCTGGTATATTTAGAATAATTACTATTTGTTAAGGTTAACAAAACTCACACAAAACTGTTTCAGTCCAGGCTTTAACAGTATAAACTCAGAGGCATTACCTTGTGGATCTACCCTACACCCCTGAGTTGAATATGTTTGCAACCGGCTTTGATCAAAACTGAACTAGAGTTAAGTCCTCTCCTGCCTAATTAGTATCAAGTCAATCTAGAGCAGGATGTTGCTAAATCTACAAAGTCCTGACTAAATCTAGGCTTAACAAGGTAAAATTCCCCTGTAATTATCATTTTTAATTTCAATGCATGAGCTGCTCAAATCTAATTGTAGATATTATTAAATACTATTATAACATAAAGCTCTAAAGAATTTCTCAAAGCTAAATTATTCAAGAGGAAGAAAATACTAAAAAGGGCACTGGCTTGGAAGTTAAACAGACTTGGCTTCAAATTCTTTCTATAGTTTACCATTTATGTGATCTGAGGCAGAGTACTTTGATTTTCTATGTTTATTTCCTAAGCCTTAAAATTAGGATGATATTTTTTATATTAGTGCTTTGAAAAAATTTCCGTGTAAGGTATATGGGATTAAACTGGAGGCAATTTATAGGTGTTTATACAGGACTTGGGAAAAAATTATCTTATACTATATATTCATTAGAATAATAGAAAAGTATTAGACCCAATACTAATATTAGTTTGTATAACACTTCCAAATAGTTTTATAAACAACTTGAATGTGATCTATTAACACAAGGGTTTTTTTTCCCAGCTCTTAAGCTTGATTAAATTTTCATGATAATCTCTTCAAAATATAGTAAGTTGTCATCAATGTGAAATTTTGCACAAATAGGTGAAAAGTGTAAACCCCTTTAGAACCATTTAAAAATGTACAATTGAATTATATTTAAAGAGTTGTCTTCTTTACTTTTATTGATTATTAAATTTATTTTTAAAATGAGATACATTTTGACTATAACTGAACTTTTCATGTAAATAATTTCAAAGTAAAATAAAGTTTTTATTTGCAGAATTTTGTGTATTTTCTAAGCAATTAGTTATTCTGGAGCAAGTTTAGATGGCACTATTAGTTCTAGTTATCTTCACTATATAACAAGTCACCCTTAAATTTTATGACTAAAACCAACAATATTTGTTTAGTATTCTCACAAATCTGAAATTTAGGAAGGGCTCAGCAGGGTCGGCTCATTTTGTCTCCAAATACTGTCAGCTGGGATAGCTTCATGCGAGCTAGAGGATCCCTTTTCAAGAAGTATCATTCATGTGGCTGACAATTTGGTTCTGGCTTCTAGCTGGGAGCTCATCCTTGTCCTGTCAGCCAAGGACATTGGTTTAGTTCCAAGTGGACTTCTTTATAGGTTTCCTTGGGTTTCCTATAGCATGGTGACTGGATTCCAAGAGACAGGAAATGGAAGTTTAGTCTTTTATTTCTTCTGCTCAAAAACTGGGGATCATTTCTGTTCCATTCTATTGTTGAAGTAGATGTCCACATAATAGAGCATCTTCTTGGCTTAAGGATGGCCAACAAGTACTGATCCTGCTCACTGCCTGTGAAGATTATGGAGTGTCCCTCTGCCTGCACTGTGTCTGCTTTCCATGAAGTACTTCTCATTGACAGAAGGCAGGTCCAGGAGTTCTAGCAAATCTAGGTCCCTTCAAGTTTGCCTAAGTGTAGAGAGGTTATAGCATTTTGCTGTACACTACAACCAGCTGGAGAACATCAGATGTGAATTCTGATTTACCTCCATAGAAAGATTAGTCATGATTCATATAAAGTGTCTACTAGATCATTGAAGGTATGTAAATGGTGGTTGAATATGTAGACTCTGTATTCAGATCATCAGAATTCAAATTCAAAACGCCATATTTTAATAGTCATTTGACCTTATGAATAAAATAGAAGTTAAAATATATTTTATGTAGGGTTGCTATAAAGAATAGATAAAGCATATTAAAAAATGTAGCACCTTGTCAATCCAAATACAATAAATATATGCTTATTTGTCTAATTATAATAAAAATGTAGATCACATCACAAATCTATCTGTAAGCTCTATGCAATGCCATGCTTTTCAGTAGTGCTCACTTTTATATTCTTCTTGAAACAAAAGTTTATGGCCTTTTACCTAATTTTATCAGTTTCTTGTTTTTACCCACTTTGCTTCACAATTCAAGTCCCCTGTCTCTTCCTTTCATTTAGATTGTTTGAAACATTTCCTACTTCAATATTGTGTGTGGTTTCTGGTTTCTAGTAGGGCTGAGTTCCCATCCTACCTTTCTGTAAGCCCAGGGAAAAGTCATGTAACACCTGGACATCTGCAGGTTGTAGGAAACATTTGTAAGGCCACCATTTCATCCCTTCCCCTTCAACTCTTCTTTCAACCTGACTTCCTTTCCTCTCTTTGAAATCTTTGAAGACCTGAGATATTCCATTTACTGTGTTTGTCGGTACTTGGATCTGAAGTATTGTGTCTTTGTAGGAGGTTTTCTGAGAGCCTGCAGTCTTGTATTTAAGGGAATGTCTGATTAGAATGAGTGGACCTGTGTGTGTTTTATAGTTTGTGTTCTGTGTTGTGATTTGTGATGACCATTCTGCCTTGTGAAATGGGAAATTCTGGTTCTGTTCCACTGAGGAGTCCTCTGGGACAAATTCTGTCTGACTGGAAAGATTTTAGCTGTGAGCCTATGCCTAAGAAAAAGATGATTGTTGTATTATAACATTGTGTGGCCACAATATTCTGTAGACTCCAGAGAAAGTTGGTTTAAGTAAAACTGCAAAATTCTAAAGCTGGTTCTTTTTGCGTATACAGTTAGTAAAAGCAAGCCTGATAAAACATCCTTTCAGAATTCTGAACTTGAGAGAACAATTCCTTCTAGGAGAACTTTCTTTTCTCCCCCAGTGCCTTGAGACCAGGGCTCTCAGGATCACTTATCTTATCTAGATCATACCTAATTCCTGAGACTGAGGAAAAAAAAGTATAAGAAGCCTTTTAAAATTTAACCTATTCCAACTGTTATTTATAAGCTAGTGAGTTTTATATTGTATACCTAATTCATGACTTAGTTTAGAAAATGAAGCTATGAGATCTCTGGTTATGTTTGCCTATATGTCTGTGTGCATTGTATATATGTCCTTAGGATGGTATTATCAAAATGAATTCATCAATGAGCTCTACTTAATTGGCTTAAAGGAAGTTAAGTGCTTAAGTAAATTCTCAAAAATATAAAAGGTAACTGGCCAGAATTAATTTCAGGTTCATGTGAACTGGGAAATATTCACTATTAAATTAATATCTGGTATTAATCTTTGTTTGTTTAATTAATATAGGCATATCTTTAGAGTCATCAACATTAAGTATAATACCTTTATTGTACCTCAGTTTAATAGAAGTCAAATAAGACCTTATTATATCTGTTCCAAATTTGTCAGCAAGACAAATAACTTGGTATGATGAAATTTTATAAGTGAATTAAGTGAAAGTGAGATAAGAGTTTTTGGATAAACTTTTTAGTAATAATTATATTTTAGGAATGTCTACTTAAGAATAATCCCTCCAGATACTTGGAAATTTACTTGAAATTTGGAGTTGTTCTAAATTAAGTGATGGAAGAATGTTGAATAGCTAGGTCATTCCCAAATAAAATAAGATACTGAGACATCAATTACTAAACAGAAAAATTAAAGATATTTAGGACTATTAATGAGTATGTTTGGTGTCACCCTGAAATGTTCTCTATAAGAAAGCAAATATTTTTAGAAATTATCACTGGTATTTATGCTCACCAATCTACAGAATGCTAATGTAAAAGACAGCTTATAATTGCTTACTTCACAGTTTTCACTAGAAATTAAGTTTTTTTAAGAGTTGAGGACTCTAATTTAAACATGTAATTAGGGATAATAAAAATAATAAAGGAAGCATTTCAGTATACAGTAGGAAAGTAGTAAGAAGGTATGAGTAATGGAATTGCATTTTAATAAAGGAAAAGAAAGTGAGTCAGTCATAGAGCTGGTTGTTTCTGGATGGAGAAGAGAATGGGAGACAGACTAATATGGATACAGAAAGTGATGGAGAGTTTGTGGATGTTCAGGGTTGTCTAGGTTTTGATAGAAGTTAATTGAGTAAATACATTTTAAAAGTAAGCTGGTGCAAAACTTGAATTTGGCTTTTATCTCTGTTAAGAAGATACATTTTCTTAAAATGTTAAGCTGCCTCTGATAACAGATTTTAAGTTTCTTTACCTTTTAAGCAATCTGTTCTATATTGCCTTTGAAATATTTTATTGTCACTTTGGTTAAGTGAATAACTATTGTTTCACAGTGACCTATGATCCTATATGACCAAGTGTTTTAAATCCTTTTTGATATTTTTTTGGACAAAACTTCCTAAATCAAATTCTAATGAAGTACTTTTGTCCTCTAGCTTACTTTGGGATGCTTCAAAGGGCCTCTGAATCATCCCAAAGGGAGATATCAAACTAATTATGTTCATTTGGTATATTACATGGGAAGTATTGTCTAATGAGTAATAAATCTTCTTAGGATATATTGTATGGTAAATATTATTAATATAGATATTCTAGAAATTATATGGAGTTCCTAAAACTCTGATATGTCCTGGTAAAATGTTATCAGTCATAATTCTAGTTATTATTTGAAAGTGCTGTCTGTCACAGCAGTAAACAAGTTTCTTTTTCAATTGTATTATAATCAGGTTTTATTATGCCTTTGCAAAAAATGCTACCTTTTCATGATTATAGAAATTTTTTGATGAGTACAGGCTTCTGACTTTCAGACCATAGCACTGAACTTGGTAAGAAATTGAATTCTAGTGGGAAAACTGATGACTTCATAAACTGTTAACAAAAAGGATTAGTTACATAGAACTGAGCAAATGGGTGAATATGGTTATAATGTTCTGGTTTCTATCTGAAAAATTACTGCCTTAAATCTGTGTTTTCCAGATATAAGGAAAATTATCCCCTCAAACTAATTATGATTTACACTAATTTGGTAAATTATATCTTTGTAAGCAGAATTTAAACCTTTATCTTTTTTATCTTCTCCCTCCAAAGACTGGAAACTCTTAGGTTCCCAGCAGCTTTATCTGATAAATTAGGAAGTCCAACTCCTGACAGGTGCAGGAATCTCAAGGTATTTGGGGGATCTCAAAAAGGGAGGAATTCACCTAAATCCATAAGGCAAAATCTGTGACAAGCCCTTGACATGGCTTTCTTTGTCTTGGGAGGTCTTTCATCAATTAATCAGACTTAATTTGTGGACAAATTAATCTTGATGTGGCTATATTTGATAAAAATGTGGATAATTTTAGAGAAAAAAGAGGTGTTTCAGTGGATATCAAATTCTAATTCTGTTTATTGAGGTCTATATTCACTGAGACTCACGTCTTAGATAATTCCTTGCTGTTTTGTTATATTGCTGCAAAGTTTAATTGAATTATTAAAAGGACCCTCTAAGTTTGTTTCTGAAGCTTAACCCAGTAATCTGTCTTTGGATGAAGATCAGATGCTCCATGATCTGCAACCCAGAGGTTAACACCAGATTATGGTCATTTAAATTTAAAGACTCCCTTATGTTGAGGACAACTAAATCATATTAGGGATAACCAATCTAGTAACACTAGGAAATTGGGCTGGGTGCTTTATGGACAATGCCAATATATAATTTCCCTTAAAGAATAGAATTGGTACAGAATAGACTAATATCCCAGATGACCTGGGATATACTGGGCTGTACCTAATGAAAGTTCTTGACTTAAATTCTTACTTATAACCTTACTAATACTGCTAGCTGTACTATTTTTTATATCACCTATTTTACAAAGTTGCTGTTTCTTGCATTACCAATTGTGTGACTGAGGCTCTGATTAAATGATGATATATAGTTTCATATGAGATCAGTGAGTTAATAGTGTAACTCTAGATATGGGAAGAAGCAACAAGAGGGAATATTTTCCTGGACCATGATAGACTAGTAAAAGAAGTGGTCCAGAGACTTTTTGCTACTGTTAATAAGGCCTAGTCCAGTAATAACACATTAAGTGGCCTATCAGCGAAATCTTCACCAGACCTGGGAATGAGCATTCCTAGCACCATGGGATGAATTGGTCATGAAAAGCCTCTCAAAATATGGTCAAGTTTATGACCCTGAACGGTCCCTGCCAACTGAAATTGGCACTTGCCATATACCTCTGCAAGTATTTGGTCACTGGTCACTGGGGCCACTGACCTTCAACACTCCCTGAAAGGAGTTCAGGGTGGAGATCAGGAATGGCACTCTGTGTTCTGAAAAACTGGCAGAACAGGCCTTCAGACAGTTAGATACTTTCAGGAGAAGATTTTATGAGCTCAAATTGTTGCATCTTCTCATATCTAGAAAAGAACTAAGATCATTAACCATGACATCTACTTTGGTCGCTAAGGAGAGAAATGCAATTGAAAGTCAAAATGGAGTAGCTGTGGTTCAGACATCCAAGGTAATACTAGGTGGCATTATGGATGTGATTTGAGACAAGATCTTGTATTGATGACAGCTTGAGTTTTCTGAGCTGTGTCAGTTTTGGCATGCCACCAGCCATTCTCAAAATGTCTGCTGGCAGCTGGTAGCTGCAACCTTATTGTTTCAAGGTATCCTCTTGTAACTGTTAATCTTTTAAACAATGAAATTGCTTTAGATCAGATATTAACAAAAAGAGGAGACATATGTATAGTGGTCACTAGCTCCTGTTATGTATATGTTAATGCTACATCAGAAGTTAAAATCTACCTAATTAAAATTAGACAACTGGCTACAAGTCTTCCAAAGGTATGAGATCCAGACTGGTTTCAGGCTTATTCTGAATTTCTCAGGGAATGAGATTTTTGTTTTTGTCTATTAAAATTCCAGGGTCTTCACTGGTGGTGCAGTGGTTGAGAGTCTGCCTGCCAATGTAGGGGACACGGGTTCGAGCCCTGGTCTGGGAAGGTCCCACATGCCGCAGAGCAACTAGGCCCATGAGCCACAATTATTGAGCCTGCACATCTGGAGCCTGTGCTCTGCAACAAGAGAGGCCGCGATAGTGAGAGGCCCGTGCACCACAATGAAGAGTGGCCCCCACTTGCCACAACTAGAGAAAGCCCTCACACAGAGACGAAGACCCAACACAGCCATAAATAAATTAATTAATTAATTTAAAAAATTCCATTTTTCACTCCTCCTACTACTTCTAATTGGGTCTATTTCATCAAGGTGGGGGACCAAGGGATTAAGATCTTAATCATACAAGATTCAGATCCAGGACTTGGAACTCATAAATATTTCCAATTTGATGTCTATTACCCAAATTGAGACAGGATTATGCCCCATTTCAGCAGGAAGTGGTCAGAGTTGTCATTGCCCCATTCCCTGAAAGACTGAGGAGTATCAAAGAAAAGGGGGGATTGTAACTTTGTAACTGAACCAGACTCTGTGGGGCTCCTAAGTACAAATCCTTTCTGTGTTCCTTGTTTTTTGTTTGTAGGATATAGGCTTCATTCAGTTTCCTTGACCTTCCTTGAGTTGCAAAGTGCAGATTCACACTGTTGTTAATCAGGGAAAGGAAGGGATTCAGAAACAGGAGAAGAGCAGTCAAGTGGTGGTACAGCCTTGGAGCAGGGTCCTGGTTCCTCCTCAAGGAGTATGCGTAACAATAACTTTGAGTTGTTCTGCAGGACTGGGGCCCCATCTAGATGGAGGATGGTAACATTAGGCTGAGCACAAGATTCCTGGAACACTGTCCTGTTACCTCACTACCAACCAATCAGAAGAAAGTCACACACCCTGCAACCCTCACTCCAAATTTTGCCTTCATTTTCTGTGCCCAGTGATAACAATCATGTTTGGCCCCTGTCTGTTTCAACTGCTAACAAGGTCTATCTCCAACAACATCCCACAATTTCAGGCTAAATTTTTGTTACTATGAAGGTGGAAGCTGGTTTCAGACAAAGAATACCTCAATTTAGATCAAGTAGAGAGAGACTTCTACTCTACTAGGCAGGACAACACCCACTCTCAGCAGGAAGTAGTTACAGAAGAAAGAGACCTCTGCCCCAGTTCCCAAGAAGTATCTTGAATATGAAGTCTCTCAGGGAGAGATTTGTTAGGGGAACCACTGAACAAAACCTCCCACCCTGGCCAGGCACAGTACTAACGATTTGAGTGACTTATCTTACAACAGGAGGTCCTGGTAAGGAATGCAGAACTGACAAGCTACCACGAATAAGAAGAATTCAGGAAAGGTCAAAAGGAGAGGAGGATGCCAGTCTGTATGTCCTACCAACCTCCCAGAATCCTTCTTGCTGGTATCCATCTTGGCTGAGCAATGCACACATCACCAGGAAGGACCCTGAGTCAGAATGATTGGCCAGAGACAACCCAGAAACTAACCCCATTTCCATAAAACTAGAGATTGTGAACCACTTGACAGAGCAATTCTCCTGGTTTCCCTTACCCTGCTGCTCTCTACACGGGCACCCCTTTCCAATAAAGTCTCTCACTTTGTCAGAATGTGTGTTTCCTCAGACAATTCATTTCCACGTGTTAGACAAGAGCCCACTGTTGGATCCTAGAAGGGATCTCCCTTCCTACAATAGAAATACTGCATTCTCACAATGTAAATACTTTGGAAGGGTTTATCAGACTAATCCCTGTGTACCAAGGACCCATGTCAAAGTGAATCTAAGAGACTCTGAACTCTGACCAGAGAATTCAGAGAGTGACCTATCTCAATCATTTACTAAGAGTTTTTTGGATGCATCTTCTACTTGAAGATCAGGAAGGATTTAGGAACAATGATTGTATAAGAGTCAGCTAATGCTGTGTTATATTTCACCCAAGTAGTCTACAAGATAAAAATCTTAAATCCCCTTAAACGTGATGATAGGGTAACTGAGGAACAGATCAGATGATTCCTGCTTCTTTAGAAGAAAGCTTGCACTACTGCTAACAAATTTTCATTGAATTAAAAAAAGGAATTCCCAGAAGGGAAATTTAGGCACCATTACAAAGGGTATTGGATGGAATGCAGCCAAAATATGACAATGTCTACTACACTACTACATAAAACCTTTGATCAGAGTTTGAAAATTAGGTACTTAATATTTGATATTTCTTCCTCATTCTTAGATTTTCAAGAGGATTTTCTACTTAAATACTCTTTTCTAAGAGAGAGGTTTGATTTTATTAATTTGTCTAGAGTTTTTGTTGTTGTTGTTAAAACATATGTAATGTTTACATCTTCTATATCCTTACCTATTTTCCCTGTGATTTCTTTTAATACCTGGAAGATTTGTATGAACATTCTATAAGTTGGTTATGGATTTGTCAGTTTTTCCTCATGTATTTCAAAGTTACATTGCATTTATCTTACATTAGTTTCAAAACTTCCTGTAGAACTCTGAGGCCTGCCTTCCTTGTCTTGTAGCATCTAGTCTCACAGCTGATAATTGCTCTTTCCTTAGAGCAAGGTAGATAAACTTTTCCTACAAAGAGTCAAATAGTAAACATGTTAGGCTTTGTGGATGAGATTATCTCTGTTGCAGCTACTCAACTCTACCTTTGTAGTTTGAAAGGAGCCATAGACAGTATGTAAACGAATGAGTGTGTCTGGGTCCCAAGGGAACTTTATTTACAAAAATAAGATGGCTGTGGACCTTAGTTGTAGTTTTCTAAACTTTGACTTTAGAAAATAAACACTCTCTAGGGCTTCCCTGGTGGCGCAGTGGTTGGGAGACCACCTGCCGATGCAGGGGACACGGGTTCATGCCCCGGTCCAGGAAGATCCCACATGCCGTGGAGTGGCTGTGCCCGTGAGCCATGGCCTTTGAGCCTGTGCGTCTGGAGCCTGTGCTCCGCAATGGGAGAGGCCACAATGGTGAGAGGCCTGTGTACTACAAAAAAAAAAAAAAGAAAGAAAATAAACACTCTTATTCTTTCTGAAAGAATTAAAATTTTGTTTTGTTTTGTTTTAGTCCTTAGGTTTGCAGTTACAGTAGTATGGGTCTACAAGAATATATATATATAT